>NC_072481.1:6325000-6625000 GCF_027574615.1 Eptesicus fuscus | reverse complement strand
AGGGGCTGCACATCGGCTTGATCACTAATGGCCAATAATTTAGCCAATCATGCCTCAGTAATGAAGCCTCCATACAAATCCTTGAATTACGGGGTTCTTGCCCTATGCATCTCTTCCACTTGGCCATTCCTAGATTGTATCCTCTTGATGATAAACCGGTAACCTAGTAAGTAAACTGTTGTCCTGAGCTCTATGAGCCACTCTAGAAAATTAATCTAACCCGAGCAGGGGGTTGTGGAAATCTCTGACTTATAACGGGTCATTGTGGGCAAATACAGTTTTTCCTCCTACCCTTTTCAGTTCCTCTGGCTGGACTACTAATCAAATGAACATGAGACAGATTTACAGGAGAAAATGACCAACTTTGTTTCGTGTGTACATACATGGGTTCCTTAAGAGTATGAGACCCCAGGACAGATGGGGCAGTTAAGGCCTATATGCCATCTTGAGCTAAGGAGAAGGGTGCGGGCTCTGATTTGGGACTTCAAAGGGCAGGAAGGCAATGCCTGGGGAAATAGAAAAGTAAGTGTTTGCTGGGTCATCTTTAACAATGGGACACGGAGAGGACCCTTAACGTTGCTAGGTTCCTCCCTATCACACCTATTTCATACTAACCTATAGTTATTGATGAAAATACTCCCTTCCTGAGCAGGTCTTCTACCTAAATTCTTTTGACTTTTTTTTTTAGCAAGGAAGGGAGGAGCATCAATTATTGTTCCAGTCATTTATGCATTCATTGGTTGATTCTCATATGTGCCCTGACCAGGGATGGAACCACCAACCTTGTTGTATCAGGATGATATTCTAACTGAGTCACCGGCCAGGGCTAAATCCTTTTAGTTAGGAGGTTAGGGGGAAGGTCAAAGACTCTTTCTGATCTTTTGTTTCTTAACCAGCTTAAAATAATCAGGATCCCAAAAGGTGTATTTTGGGTGCAAACTCTGCTTCCTCTCCTGGGCCACCTGGACCTGTGATTAGTGTTTGAATGGGGGGAGTGGCAGTCTTGTGGGACTGAGTCCTTAACTTGCCACCTCCAGGTAGATAGTGTCCGAATTGGGTTAAATTTATAGGACAACCCTTTCGGTGTCTGCTGAGAGCTGGAGAATTCTTTGGTGTGGCGAAAACCCCACCCATTTGGTGATCAGAGGTTTCAGACGTGGAGTCTTGTATGGAGCATAAAGGAAAACAATATAGAGTTTCCTGTTTCTACTGGACATCGCTGGTCAGTAACCATGGAAGAATCTCGCCACAAACGCCGCAGGAGGCAACCGGTATCCGCTAGACCTACCCGCTTATCAGTTCCCAGTGAGGTTGGCCAGAGGAAGCTGACCCGACCTACTGCCGCCTTGAGTCAGACTCTGGACTAAGGAGCTGCAACCAGACAGTGTCTCGGGGTGTGGCCAGGCCTCCGGGACCTGATTCATATCACCTCAGGCCGGCAGCACTGCCTTGTAGTGCCGCTGATTGCTTCCTCCTCCAAGCTCCTGGCTGCCCTAAGGAGACTCATTTCTGCCAGGGCAGGGACGGGATTCACCAAATTCCATTTCCTTTCCCTTCTTTGGCATCTTGCCTGGAGGTCCTCCTTCGTAAACATTATTCTGTCCATCCCCTCCTGGTCACCTGCCTGGACTGCTGGAGCCTCAGAATCAGTCCCCAGCCTTCTAGTCCGCCCCTCCCCCGCCCCCACCTGCACCAGGGTGCTCTCTCTGGCACAGCATCAGGCTGTAAGGCCCTCTGGGACGAGACTCGCAGTGCAGCTGGCAGTGTTACTGGGGGAGAGCAGGGCAGGGGCAGCGTGCATTTGCGGACCTTTCTCTTCTGCATTTCCTATTTCTGTGTTGATGGACTTGTTCACTGCGGACTGGAATTGCATTTGCAATCAGAAAAAAGATAACAGCTAAAAATACCCCTAACGCACGCACCTCACGTATGTGAGATCCGTTCAGAAAGGGCACCAAAGAAACAGGCTGGGCATGGTTGCTTCTAGGGAGAATTGGGCAGTCAGGGGTGAGAGATGAGATCGATTAAGATTGTGCTGTTTGCCCTAACCGGTTTGGCTCAGTGGAAGGTCCCAGGTTCGATTATAGTCAAGGGCATGTACCTTGGTTGCGCGGGCACATCCCCAGTAGGGGGGTGTGCAGGAGGCAGCTGATCGATGTTTCTCTCTCATCGATGTTTCTAACTCTCTATCCCTCTCCCTTCCTCTCTGTAAAAAAAAAATTAAAATATATTTTTTTAAAAAGATTTGTGCTGTTTGAATTTACCCTGGGCCAAATGACCCCAATTAAATAGTGAAGTCCAACTCTTCCTAGATAAAGTCCATCTCTCCTTCGCCTGGGGAAATGGGCTTTGACCGTCTGACCCCCTTCTCAGTCATTCCTGCCCTACTCTGAGCCTCTCCTGTCTGTTAAGGGAAACCCCCTCCCCCTCCAGGCCGGCTGAGATAGCATCTTCTATCCGGCTTGTCTCAGCGCTCCTCAGATTTGGCCTGGGAAATTCCTGGTTGGAGGGAGGAGCGGTCCTGTGCGTTGTAGGATGTTTAGAGGCATCCCTGGCCTCTACTCACTAGTGCAGCAGCTTTCCTCGCCCCTTCCCTGTGGTGATAACCAAAAATGCCTTCAGACATTGCCCAAGGTCCAATGTTCCCTAGGGGGCCAAATCGCTCTTAGCTGGGAAGCATCGAGTTAACAAGCCACCAGTCCCTCCCTTCCCCACAGCAGCCTGCCAGCCGTGCGGCCCTTCTCACACTGGTCCACGGTGGATGCACGTGGTTCTCTCTGCCCTGGCTGCTAAGGGATGCTGGGGGTAGGGGCCAGGTTCGGGCTGAAATCATATTCAAATCCCTGTCCCTGGGGGATGGGAGCGGCTGGTGAGAGGTCAATGGGGAGAACAGGAGACTTACGACATACTTTAAACAATAATTTAAATTTAAAAAAATAAGGGGAGGGGTGGGGGATGAGAATGGGAGGATGAGGACAAATATGTGACACCTTAATCAATAAAGAAATTTAAAAAATAATAAATAAGAAATAAATCTCTGTCCCTACCACTTACCTGTGTGACCTTTGGCCAATTACTTGGCCTCTCTGAGCCGACATTTCCTCATCTATAAAAAGGAAATAATAGCTCCACCCCAGGGCTGTGTGCTGAGTGCCTGACAGACACAATGCCCAGCCCACGGGAAGGGATGGATGGATGGAGGCTCGCTTTTGTTATGAATAAACGCCCCGAGTTGTTAGTGCCACCAGAAGAGTCTCGGGGGCCTGGCGGGGCTGACAGGCGTTTGGGAGTTCTCTGATGCTCATCTTTGCAGGAAGGGTAGTCAGCGAAGGCTTCAGGGAGGAGGTGGCACCTGATGCAGATCCTGACGGATGAAGAAGCCGGCCCCAGGCGGCGGTGCCTGGCTCACACATAAGGGTTTGCGGGATATACACGTGATACCAAGGTCACATGCTTGTTTGGGAAACACTCCTGAGACAGCGGTCGGCAAACTCATTAGTCAACAGAGCCAAATATCAGCAGTACAATGCTTGAAATTCCTTTTGAGAGCCAAATTTTTTAAACTTAAACTATATAGGTAGGTACATTGTTATTAACTTAATTAGGGTACTCCTAAGCTGGCCTTTGCTAAAAACTCAAGGGGCCAAAGAGCCGCATGTGGCTCGAGAGCCGCAGTTTGCCGACCACTGTCCTGAGAGATCTTTCTTGCCAATCATGGGCTCTTAAAACCCCTCCCTGCAGACACTCCCCCGACAGAGCACTCACCCAACCCAGGCAGCTTCCGCTCGGTGGTTTGAATGACTTTTAATAGAAACTCTCCTGTTTCTGTCTGTCCCTCTCTCCAGAGGCATGGGGACATGCAGGACAGGGTGACGCAGTACAGTGTGTGGACTTGTCACTCCCTTCCCCCCCCCAGCAAGGGTCAGGTAGAGGATGGCGCTGTGGCATCCATGCCTTTCCCACCTTCCAGGAGGCCTACTGAGTCACCATCTGCAGGGACAGCATGTGGCTCCCGTGACAGGAGCCAGGGAAGGAGGGGCTTCCGCAGTCCAGGTGAGGACTTGAGTCTGATCCAGGTCTCGGTGCGGGCCCTGAAGCTTGAAGCAGAAGATCCTGGGCTGCCGCTCCGCATTGGAGAAGCTCTGGGGTGTGGCTCCACGCCCCTAGAGCCCTGGGGGCAGCTGGGTAAGCCCCTTCTGCTCAAGTGTCACTCGTGGAAGGACCGGAGGAAGGGGGCGGGTTTTGAGGAAGACAAGTGGAAAAGGGTGAGCTGCTCAACGCAGTGAAAGTGAACCAACAGCCTCCCCGGGGCTGGGAGCAGAGCACCGGGAAAGTCCCAGCCAAGGAGGCGGCCTCGCCTCCGGCCTGCGGCCCAGTCTCCCCAGTGGCAGCTCCAGGAGCAAAGGGAGGCCGAGAACCTGGAGGCTGGACGGGGTTCCCTGGGGCCCCGGGCAATGGTTGCTGGCAGAGAGGAACACGTCCGAAGCGGCTGGGCCTGGCCAATTAGGGATCGACGAAGGAGACGGCGATGTAGCGGGTGCCCTTGGTGGTGGGGAGCCCCTCGTGGTAGTGCGTGAGTCTCCCGGGGTGCATGAGGGCCCAGCCCTTCCGGGGGGCTTTGATGGAGCAGTTGTAGCGCAGGAACCGACAGCCACCGCCCTAGGAGACGTGAAGTGTCAGTTTCCCAACAGGAAGTGTCAGTTCCCCAACAGGAAGGGGGGGGCGGGCAGGACCCAGGTGAGGTCATCTGATCTGGCTCCAGCCTCCTGGGCCCTTGCTGTCTTGGGTCTAAAGCCCGCTCCCTCCTGCCAAACTGTGCTCGGAGCCCACCCCTCCCAGGAAGCCTTCCCCAGGGGCCTCGAGTCCTTTCTCTCTGGTTCCTAGTTCTCTGGTTCCGTGCTACCCTGGGCCCCTCCGCTTCAAACACCCTGCAAGCTGCCCACCAGCCAGCCCTCCCTCCTGCCTGCTCCCTGGGCCAGAGCGGCCCGCCCCTGCTCACCTCGTAATCCACCCCGACCCTGTTCAGGGCGATGTTGATGGTGAAGGTGGAGGCGTCGTGGTGTGGCATCAGCGAGGGCTGCTCGTCAGGCTTGTAGCGGACGACGAAGGCCAGGTCGAACTGGGCCTGTGCCAGGGAGAGACACAGAGAGCCGCCATGAGAGGCTGCGCAGGCCAGGAAGGCAGGTGTCCAGAGGGCCCCTCGTCTGCTGCCGGAGGGCAGTTTACTAACGCCGTGTTCTCCAGGGCCTGGTACAGTGCCTGGCACAGAAAACGTTCTCAATAAAAATGTGGGAGGGCCCTAGCTGGTTTGGCTCAGTGGCTAGAGCGTCGGCCTGCAAACTGAAAGGTCCCAGGTTCGATTCCAGTCAAAGGGCACATGCCCGGGTTGTGGGCTCGATCCCCAGTGGGGGACCTGCAGGAGGCAGCCGATCCATGATTCTCTCTCATCATGGATGTTTCTATCTCTCTCTCCCTCTTCCTTCCTCTCTGAAATCAATAAAAATATATTTTTAAAAAATGTGGGGAGGAAGAGAAGGACAGGAGGGAGGGAAGGAAGGAGAGGAGAGGAGGAAGGAGAGAAGAGAGGGAGAGGAAGGAGAGGAGGGAAGGGAGGGAGGGAGAGAGAGAAGAGAAGGGAAGGAAGGTGGAATGAATGAATCTAACCCTCACATCCTCCCAACTATCTAGCCGGGTGGTCCCTTGAGGGCAGGGCCCAGGCACACCCAAAGCAGGTGTTGGGAGAAAACCCTGTGAACGAGGAAGTGACAAGTACAGAAGCCAAAGAGGCATCGACAGACGCGTGAGGGAGGGAGCTAAAGGGGACCCGAGGGAGGAAGGGCATGCTGGCTGCTGACCGGGGGCTTGTCTGGTGAGCTGGCATGGCAGCCGTGGGTGCAGGGGTCAAGGACACAGAGGGAGGACTCCAGTGGTCAGATGAGGTCAGAGGATTGAGGCAGAGTGGCCCCGCCTTCCCTGGCCCCAGCACCTGATAGGAGGAGACCTCCCTCCTGCCTCGAGACCAAATATTCAGGCCTCGGTCCCGCTGGGAACACTTCTCTCCCCTCCGCCTCTCCCCCTCCCCCGCGCCTCCACCCCCGCCTGGTCCAGGCTGCACCCAGCCTGCCCACCCTGGTGTAGTAGCCGGGGTAGAGCTTCTCCGTCACGGGCGCGATGTACTCCACCAGGAACTTGTGCCACTCCCGCTCAAAGCTGATCTGGTTCATGTGGATGTCGATGGTCGGCACGTTCTCGTAGCCGCCCTGGATGCGGTTGTCCTGGAAGCGACCCAAAGAGGCTGGTGAGCAGAATTCTAAGATGGCCCCGGTTCCTGCCACCTGTCTAGTCCCCTCCCCTTGACCTTGAACCTGATGGGATAAGGGCAAAGGTGAAGGGGTTTTGCAGGAGTCATTAAGGTAACTAGTCAGTCGACTTTGGTTTAATCAAAAGGGAGATGATGCTGGGTGAGTCTTTTTTAAAAATATATTTTTATTGATTTCAGAGAGGAAAGGAGAGGGAGAGAGAGAGAGAAATATCAATGATGAGAGAGAATCATTGATCGGCTGCCTCCTGCACACCCCCTACTGGGGACTGAGCCTGCAACCTGGGCATGTGCCCTTGATCGGAATCGAACCTGGGACCTTTTAGTCCGCAGGCCAACGCTCTATCCACTGAGTCAAACCGACTAGGGCACTGGGTGAGTCTTTAAAGGAGGATCTTGGAGGCCGGCCGGTGTGGCTCAGTGGCTGAGCATCGACCTATGAACCAGGAGGTCACAGTTCCATTCCCAGTCAGGGCACATGCCTGGGTTGCAGGCTCAGTCCCTGGTCGGGGGCTTGCAGGAGGCAGGCGATCAATGATTCTCTCTCATCATTGATGTTTCTATCTCTCTCCCCTTCTCCCTTCCTCTCTGAAATCAATAAAAATATATTTTAAAAAATAAATAAAGGAGGATCTTGGTGGGAGAGAATCTCCCTGCTGGCCTGGAAGAGGCCAGTCCCCTTCAGCTCCACAGCTGCAAGGAAATGCGTTCTGCCATGTGAGCCTGGAATAGGACCCTGAGCCTCAGATGAGCACCAACCCCCACTGACTCCCTGATGGGGGCCCTGGGAGACCCTGAGCAGAGCACCAGTTAAGCCACACCCAGACCCAACCCACAGAACCTGGAGATGATAAGTGGATGTTTTAAGCCGTTAAGCTTGGTGGTCCCTGGTTACACAGCAGAGAAAACCCATGCAGAGGGCCGCAGGTTAGCTCAGGCACTGGAGCGCAAGGATCAGCCAGACCCAGAATTCACGGGCTGTGCCGGTTACTGGGTTCTGGAGCTAAGCTCCCCGACCAGAGATGAGTCAGCTGCCAGGCTGAGGTTAGCCACTCTCTGAGGCACAGGCCCAGGGCGCATGTGCCTTTAACCAGGGGTCCTGGGCTCTGCAAGAGGAGGGCAGGAATGGGATTCCTCCTTCAGCAGGGTGCCCGGTGGTCGGTGGTCAGTGGTCAGCGGCCGTGGTCGGGTGATGTCGCCTCCTAACTGCTCCTCATCCACACCTGCCCACTCCTCCCCCTTTCCACGCCCAGTCTGGGAAGGAAGCCCAATCACTGGAAGAAGAGGAGCCGGACACCTAGCACCTTAAGGTTAAGGTATCTCAAAGTCACCCTGTGGCATGGCAGCTTAGAGACCAGCATTCCATCCCATCCCGCCATCCCTCTGCTCCTAAATGCCAGTGCCCCATCTGAAGAGTCCCAGGCAAAGAGCCCGGAGTTCGGGCCTGGGGGGAGGGGCAGCCACCCACCAGCCCCAGTCCAGGCGCCTGGGGCTCCCACCTTGTTATCGCCCACAGACCACTGGCCATAATGCTCCATCTCCTCCACCAGCTCGTCACAGGCCGTCTCCGTGAAGATGGGGAACCAGTAGACATCTGGGCAGGGCTGGGGGGGGGGGACACACGCGGTCACTGGGGTCCGGAGTGGCCACCCCTCATCCTCCCCCTGATCCCATGGCCCTCGGCAGAACCCGCCACGGGCAAGACCCCTTGTGTGGTCTGTGGCCTGCCCCACCCTGGTCTGAGAGCCTCTGAGTGTCCCCTGAGAGTCCCCAGGGAGCCCGGACTCAGCGAGGTGCTGAAGGGAGAAAGAACTGGAGCTCAGAGCTGGCCAAGGTCACACAACTGCCAGTGCCAAGGCCAAAGCCACCCGTGTGAGGGCACTGAGGGAGCAGAGGCCTGCTGGCTTTGGGGGAAACGTGGGCCGTGGTCTGCCGTGGAGGCCACATTCGGGGATGCTTTCCCCTCTTTCCTGCCCGGGCCAGAAAAGAAGCCGGAGGCCCCCCAGGCCCTGCAGATTCCAGCTGGAAAGTGCCAGAGCACAGGAAGGGGCCACGCCTCCTCCCCCGGGTCAGCTGGCTTCGCTCCTCCGTCCTCTGGGTGTCGGGTCTAAAGCCAGGAGCTTCACTCAGCGGTGCCCAGTCCTCACCATCTCCACCAGCTTCCCCGCCAGGGCCTTGGTGTAGTTCTCGTGAATGTACTTCTCCTTCCAGTCCTGTGGGGAGGGGGAAGCGGGATGGGGTCCTGGGAACTGGCCTGGGCCAGCTGGACTCACCTCTTGCTCAACTCCATGGGGCGCTCCAAGAGGGGCCTCCTCCCCCCAGGCCACACACAACGGAAGGGAACGTCTCCTGCCTGGAGGAGCCGGTGGCCTCTGTGCCCACGGGGTGCATTGTGTTGTTTGAGCGTGAAAGTGTGCCCACGGGAGCTGGTGTTTGCATGTGTAGGTACACGTGTGTGTATGTGTCCAGGTCTATGTGAAGATATAGGCACGGGCCCACATCAGACACAAGCTCACAATGTGTTACAACACTGTCACAATTTCCTCCTCTTCTGATCACAACATTCTCAGGGGCAAGGCCTGCTGGGACAGTATACCCATTTTAGAGCTAAGATAACAAGCCGAAACCGGTTTGGCTCAGTGGACAGAGCGTCGGCCTGTGGACTCAAGGGTCCCAGGTTTGATTCCGGTCAAGGGCATGTACCTTGGTTGTGGGCACATCTCCAGTAGGGGGTGTGCAAGAGGCAGCTGATCGATTTTTCTAACTCTCTATCCCTCTCTCTTCCTCTCTGTAAAAAATCAATAAAATATATTTGGAAAAAAAAAAAAAAAACGTTTTAGGGCTAAGATAACTGAGGTCCCAAAGGTTGAGGCTCAACTAAGTCCCAGCTAATGGGCCTCTGACTCCGAGTCCCTCCTCCACTAGATGGCGCTGCCTCTCACAACGCCCTCCTCTTCCTACTCAAACCTGCAGACAGGCCCCCTGGGGTGAAGGAAGGCAGGTGGCCCACAGGGTCCCAGTGTCAAGCTCTGAGAGGGAGGCAGCTCCGGCTACGGGATCACTGGGGCCCCTTCCACTCCCGCCTCTCCCTCCCGCCCGCCCAGGGCCTCACCTCAGGGTTGCTGAACACCTCCCAGAGGTCATTGTGCAGGTGGGTGGTCTGGTAGTTGTCCAGGGAGAGCAGGTGGCCGAAGGTGTGCCGGTTGGTCAGGAACATGAACACATCCTGGGGAGGCCAGGCCGATGAGAGAGCCCCTCCCCTCCCCTCCCCTGCACTCCCTGGGAGGGGCCTGACAGCAGCCGCCTCTGCCCCCCAGGCTCACCTAGACCTGACACTCGGATGCGATCAGGGAAGGCTTCCCGGGGGAATGGGAATAAAAGAACGAATGTGCCCAAGAAGAGGATGGTGTTCTGATCCTGACGTTTGGGGCACAGGGGGAAACATCAACATGCTGTCACGTTTCTTAAAAGCCTCAAAAAAGCCCTGACCGGTTTGGATCAGTGGATAGAGCGTCGGCCTGCGGACTGAAGGGTCCCAGGTTCGATTCCGGTCAAGGGCATGTCCCTTGGTTGCGGGCACATCCCCAGTAGGGGGTGTGCAGGAGGCAGCTGATCGATGCTTCTCTCTGATCGATGTTTCTAACTCTCTATCCCTCTCCCTTCCTCTCTGTAAAAAGATCAATAAAATATATTTTATAAATAAATAAATGCCACAAAAAATATTGGGTGGGGCACAGGAACAGGGTAAGGGTGTGGTTTGGGCACATTACTTGGAGTACATTTAGATGGAAAGTTTCGTGTTTTTTTAGGTGCTGCCAAAAACATAAATAAAATAGCCCGGCCGGCGTGGCTCAGTGGTTGAGCGTTGACCTATGAACCAGAAGGTCTCGGTTCGATTCCTGGCCAGGGCACATGCCCGGGTTGTGGGCTCCATCCCCAGTAGGGGACGTGCAGGAGGCAGCTGATCCAATGGTTCTCTTTCATCACTGATGTTTCTCTCTCTCTCTCCCTCTTCCTTCCGCTCTGAAATCAGTAACAGTATACTTTAAAAACTAAAATAGACGGTGTAAAACCCGGGTCTGCTGAAATGATCCCCACAGACCCCGAGGACCAGCACGCGTGCCAGCGTCCCCCGTGTCCCCGCCGGGCCTGGCAGCCTTTGAGCGGCCCTGCTGGGACCTCAGAAGCTCCAGGCGTACGGTGACCAGGCAGCCCACCTTCCCCGTCAACAGGGCCTCCTCTGACCCCCGCCCCGCAAGGCTGACCTGCTGGCGGATGTTGGCGCAGAAGGCCATGTCGGGGTCCAGCTTGCTGTGGCGGAACAGGTCTGTCTGCTGCAGCTCAGCCCGCAGCGCACTGCCTTTCATCAGGTAGACGTTCGAGATGTAGGGCACATTCCAGACGCCACTGGGTGAGGGAGAGGAAGATGGGGGGCCACCGGCTTGTGTTGAGGGTCATAGACTAAGGGCCGGGGACCCAGGGAAGGGCACGATAGTGCTGATCTGAGTCCCCTACCCTGGGTAATGGGCCCAGGTAATTGTTGGGAAGTCCTTCTGTGTGTCTGACTGCAGTCTCCCTTGCTTCAGGTTCGGTGGGAATTTGAGGGCAACAAGGACAAGAATACTGGGGAAGGGGGTGCTGCAAGGCCAGGAAGAAGACAAATGAGGGTGCCCCCCATCCTGTCGGTACTCACACACGCCGCCCCTGCACGATGTCCACGTAGTCCTCGGAGCGGGCATAGTAGCCATCTGCACTCAGTGCTCCCCAGAAGTTCGACCACAGCCTCCCATGGCGGGTCATCAACGGGGCGATGACATTCCTAAGGAAGGGAGCGCCTCAGAGGGGCCCCTCTGCCCACTGGGAGTTTGGGGCGAATCTAACTAGGTGTGGGGTCCGTTTCAACCTGACAGCACCCCCAACCCACGGCCTCCCTGGGGCAGGGCCTAGAGGTGGGCTGGGCCCATCTGATACCTTTTCCCTCCCTCAGGGCAGCCACGAACAGAAGGTGAGAGGGGGATGGCTTAGGGCTTGTGGCAGGGGCGAGGGGTAGGGGGGGGACATCCTAGACCAGTGATGGCGAACCTATGACACGTGTGTCAGCACTGACACGCGTAGCCATTTCTGATGACACGCAGCCGCTGAGGCGGCCGCATGCCGAAGATGAAACATTTGCTGCTCCTGAGGATGAAACATTTGCGAAATAATGTTTTTTCCTCAAAGTGACACACTACCCGAGCTATGCTCAGTTTTTTGGCGAAGTGTGACACACCAAGCTCAAAAGGTTGCCCATCACTGGCCTAGACCAAGACAAGGTTGCCAGGCCGGGGCAAGCTCAGGGTAGCCGATGAGGTCAAGGCAGGGGAGGAGGACAGAGGCAGGGAAGGGCTCCCAGCAGGGGCCCAGGCCTATCCCAGGCAATGCCAGCCCCGGAGCCCTGCTCTCAGGGCCCATCTGTCTGCCAGCCGCAGCCCACCCACAGCCTCACTTGTTCTGCTCAATCAGCAGTCGCAGGATTTGGGGCTCGGTCAAGGCCACGTCGGCATCCACGCTGAAGTAGTAGGTACAGCCATGGTCCTGCCGGCACAAGTCCCTGCAGGCAGGGGGACGCAGGGTCCGTGGGGGTGGGGCTCCAGAGCCAACCTCCCGACCCAGGGTCACGGAGCTACCCGCAGCTGCCCTCTCCACCCCCGCCCACCCTGCGGTCACCAGGGACCGGCCACGAGTCTTCAGAGAGGCTGGGCCGCCCTGGTGCAGGTTGGGACCAGCAGCCTCGAAGGTCCCTCCCGATTCCAAGACCCAAACCCTGATGCAGATCCCAAACTCTCAAGACGAAGGCCCAGAGCTTGACAACTGGTATCAAGCGCCCCGAAAACCCTGGTACCGGGGGAGCACCGCCCACAGACAGGCTCCCACAGTGCCCAGGGCCAGGGGCCAACTGGTTGTGCCTTCCCGTAGGGTGTGTGGGTACTTGTATCAAAGCCTTCACTAATGCCGAAACCGGTTTGGCTCGGTGGATAGAGCATCGGCCTGCGGACTGAAGGGTCCCAGGTTCGATTCCGGTCAAGGGCATGTACCTTGGTTGTGGGCACATCCCCAGTAGGGGGTGTGCAGGAGGCAGCTGGTCGATGTTTCTCTCTCATCGATGTTTCTGACTCTCTATCCCTCTCCCTTCCGCTCTGTAAAAAATCAATAAAATATATTAAAAAAAAAAAAGTTTTCACTAAGACTCACGATCCAGATCCAGCCCACTGCCTGGTTTCGTGTGGCTCCTGAGCTAAGAACGGTTCTACATGTTTAACTGGTTGGGGAAAAGAATCTAAGTTGCATGAGAGTCACAGAAATTCAAACGTCCGTGTCCATAAATATAACTTTGTTGGAACTCAACCACGCTCACTCACGCTACACCAGCAGAGCTGAGTGGCTGCGGCTGAGCCCACAAAGCTGGTTTGCACAGATTCACAATCTAGTCCTTCATGGGCAGGCGGCCAACCACTGATCTGGACCGTCCCATTCTCCTAGAGTCAGCATAAATTACGGGGGAATCAGAGATTATTTCTCAAGTTGTCAGCATTTATTGACTTCCGGTCCTCCGGTCCTTCCTTTCTCAGCTTTGCTTCCGAAACGCTGACACTGCTCAGCCCCAGCCAATCGCAGGACAGAGGCTAGTTCCCCATCTGACAGATGGAAGCACTGAGGCCCAGAGAGGGGCAGGACCCTGCCGGAGACCACCCAGCCTTCCGAACTCCTGCCTCCCGGTCTGATGCTCCGGACACGATGGCCCCTCTGCCCACCACCGTCAGCAGAGATAACCACGCCTCCCTGACCCCCAACTCACGCGCCCATGTTCCTGGCATCAGCGTTCGCCACCTGCATCTCGGGGCCCACCAGCTTCACAGACTGGTACTCGCCGCCGTGCTCCGCCAGGAACTGCTCCACCTGAGCCTTGTGGTGTTTTTCCTGGGGCGGGGCGTTGAGGATGAGGATGAGGGGCCACCGCACCTCCTGCTACTGCAGGCTGCCCCCCTTCATTCCTGGCACATCCCTGGCCACCGGCTTTCCTACACGCCACGCCTTTGCCCAGGCCAGACCTTCTGCCTGGAATGCCCTCCCTGGCCACCCTTTGACCATCCTCCCCTGACCAGGCCAGGTCCACAGGCCTCTTCAGAGCCTCTGTCACCAGGTCAGCACCCCCAACCCACAGGCCTCCCATCCAGGTCATTGATTCCGCTGGGCCCGTGGTCGGCAAACTGTGGCTCGCGAGCCACATGCGGCTCTTTGGCCCCTTGAGTGTGGCTCTTCCACAAAATACCACGGCCTGGGCGAGTCTGTTTTGAAGACGTGGCGTTAGAAGACGTTTAAGTTTAAAAAATTTGGCTCTCAAAAGAAATTTCAGTAGTTGTCCTGTTGATATTTGGCTCTGCTGACTAATGAGTTTGCCGACCACTGCGCTGGGCCGCCCGGCAACCCCACCGAGCCCCCGCTGCTCACATGGTTGTGAATGAAAAGCCGCATCCGTTTCTGGGGATAGTGGAGGCGCAGGAGCCGCTTGAAGAACAAAGACAGGAACGGCGTGGGCTGTTCGATGAACACGCCGACCAGGACTGAGGGGAGAGCTTCATCCTGCGTGGAGAGGGGGCAGCAGAGTCCAGCCAGGTCCAGCCACTGAGCCACCTCTGAGCCAGAGGTGTGTGGACCCAGCAGGCAAGGGGCCGGGGCAGGGAGCTCTGAGTAGGATGGGCAGGTGGACAGAGGCAAGGACTGGCGGGAGGCGGGAGGCGGCCCCTGCTGGGGACCAGGAGTCACGTGAGCCCTGACTAGGAGCGAGGACTAGTTGATAGCAGACTGTTGGGGAGCTTGGCTGGCGTGGGGTTTGATGTGGGGCCACAGATGAGGAAGAAGGTTTGTGGGATGGGGACGGGGCTGCAGGAGAGCCGGAACGACCAGGCAGAAAAATTGGAACACGGGCATTGGGGGAAATGTGGAGCCATGTGTAGTCTGAGAAGGCTTCCAGGAGGAGGTGCCTGGTGAGGAGCAGGATGGAACCCCAGCCAGGGAGGTCATCCCTCGACCTTCCACCAAAGACAAGTCTCTTCCAGAATCACCCATCTCCCCCCACCCCAGCTTCTGGCGGCCTTACCCCGATGCCCTTGAGGCTTCGTAGGCCCTCGTCACACACAACACAGCCGGTCTCGAAGGTCCAGAAGCGCGGGATGTAGTTGCCCAGGTAGTTCAGCTGCAGCTGTGGGGGAGGAGGGGTCTGAGAGGTGCCAGTGCCACCCACCTGCAGCCACTGAGGCCTCTCTTCCTGGGCCCCAGCCAGCTGCCACCCCTGAGGGAGCAGGAGTGTGACCTTATTTTGGGTGGGCCTTGAAGAGAGCACGCTCAGCCCCTGGAGGTCACCACAGCTGAGGGAGGGCAGAGGGAGGGCTTGGCGCCCTGGTGCTTTTTCATCTCTGGATGGGCTGAGAGCTTGTAAAATGCAGATTCCCAGGCCCCGTCCCTTCGAGATTCCCATTGGCCAGCTTGTGGGCGGGGATGGGAATTCTGCGTTTTAACACATCCCCCTTCCTCTGATTCGGGTGGTTGAGGACCTGTCACTCAGAGAACTGTGGTGTGAACCGGGGGCCAGTTCCCCAGGGGCCCATCTGTAGCTCCAGGAGCGCGGGGACCAGTCTGTCCTGTTCATGACCGACCAGGCCTCATGCCCTGGTGCACACATTCAATAAATATTTCTTAAAGGAACAAACGAGGCAGCCCTGGGGTGACGGAGTGTGGGTGACTTGGGGCAGCCGAGCCTGGGCCTGGGTGGGGGCAGCGGCTTCCTTTGTGTCCTGCGGTCCAGCAGGATGAACAGGGCACCGGCGACTCCCACAGCAGGAAAGAGGCTCCAAGTTGAACTCAGATTTGAGGGCAACGCCTACAAGCTCTCGGGCACGAGGTGGGTGGCCCTGGCCCCAAGGAGAAGCTGACCCCCTCCCACACTCCCCAGGACCTGGGGCCCCTCCCTACCTTGGTGGGTCCGTTGCCATGAATCAGGACTGGGAGGGTGTCGTAGGCCAGGTTTCGAGCTCGAACGTGGCCCATTTCAAACTTCAGCACAACCTCATCTGGGGGTGAGAAATCACAGCGCCATCCAGCGTCAGACCCAGAGGCCAAACTCAGGGGCTGACAGGCTGGGCTCAAATCCCAGCTCTTCCCCGGGGAGCAGGGTATCCCCGTACGTTAGTATTTCGCCTCTCAGCGCCTCAGTTTCCTCATCTGTGAAATGGGGCTAGGAGTGGGAGGACTGTATGTCCAGTGAGCACTTAGCACCATGCCGGGCACAGGGTGGGCATGGAATCCACAGAAACCCACATTCGTTACTGTGATTACTGATGAGAGCCGGGAGCCAGGCATGGGAGGAAGTGAAGACTGAAATATCCCAGCTCCAGACACAGCTCAGAGAAGCCCCACAGGCAGGGTCTGGGAGGCGCCCGCTCTGACAGGCATGCAGGGCAGCCCTGCGTACATGCCAGCGACACGGGGAGGCCTGGGAGGGACAGGGGACAGATGCTGGCCTGGTAGAGAGAGCCCTAATCCCCACGCTAGGACCCTCTTAGTCTGCACCTAAGACAGGAAGCTACCTTGATCGATAGTTATAAAACCCAGAGCAGCCTTTTCCAAGGCCTGAGAAATGCTGGGAGGGAGGGCTTTGTGGTGGTGACCACGTGAGGGGAGCCCCTCTGTGTAAGCTCCTGGCCCCCCATGGGGTGAGCTGGGCCCAGTTTATTAACCTAGGCTCATGAACCCCCAGAAGCCTCAGCAAAAGGGTGTGATGTCCCCACACCTTCCTGCGAGAGGGCCATGGCTTTCCTCGGATTCTCCAAAGGGTCCATTTATACCATAAATTCACCAATCAGTGATCTGGTCCAACGTCTCTTTTCTAAAGACGGGGAAACTGAGGCCTAGGGTGTGTGAGTATGTGTCTGGCCTGAAGTCACCCAGCAAGCTAGTGGCAAAGCAATGCCATCCCCAGCCAGGGATTTGGGGTCAGCCCAAGGGCGTTTGTAGTTTCAAGAACCAACTGGCCTTCACTTTCCAGCTCCCTGCCAGGTCAGTCCCTGCCCCCAGGCCAGGAAGCCTTCAGCTGGGAGGTGGAGGGCAGGGGAGGAGGGGAAGCAGGCTCACCTGTGAGGACCGGGGGTCGGGGGCAAGGTGGGCACCTGCTGTGTGCATTACCAGGCTGCCTGGTGTTGGGTGAATTCGGTAAGCTGATCTCGTGACCCTCCCTTCTCCACCCGCAGGGACATACAGCTCTGCCCCAGGACACCAGGTGGTCTCTGAGGCCCTGGGGATGAGGTCAGCGAACTCGCAGCACAACCCCCAGAGAGGAACCCACCCTCTCTCCCCCTTGGGCTCAGGCCCTGCCTGAATCCTCCTCTCCTCTCGATCCCCTCCCTGTGGGGGCTGCTCACCCAGGGCTCCGTCCAGGTTCTGGAAGATGCGGCAGCGGTGGTCCAGGGTGATATTGATCCGCTCCTGCAGGAGACAGGGCATCAGGCTGCATGAGGGACTGACCCTGGCAAGGACAGGGCTCCATCGCACCCACTGTGGGCAGCCTGCCCTCCCACCTCTGCCTCTTCCTCACCACATCCGCTTTGCCCAGTCACATCAGGCCAGCTGGGAGCCCTGGGAAGGCCAGCCAGTGGCCAAGCCCCTGGGATCCACTGGCTGAGTGGCCCCATTTACAGAGAACCAGGGGCTCTCAGCACTGGAAGGAACCTAAGGAAACAGCGGGTCCCACTGCAACAAGCACCCTAATAACAACAAACACTGTCAAGTACCTGACTGCGTGCCAATCGCTATTCTAAGTGTTCTATCCACATCAATTAATTTAACCCGCACAGCATCCCTCTGGGAAAATTCCATCATCACTGCATTTGACAGATTTAAGAAACAAGGCGCAGAGAGGTTGGGTAACTTGCCCAAGGTCACACAGCTAGTAAGTAGCTGACTGGCATTTGAACCCAGGTAACCTGGCCCCGAAGTCCCTGTTCATGGGCACAATGCTGCCTGTTCCACTCCGCTGTATCTCATGGAGCCCAAGGCCAGGCCGAGAAAGGGCAAGGGGCACTCTAGACTCCACCCTCTTCCCAAGCAGAGCAGCTCCATTTTTATGGCTTAGGGCCCAGGCTTCTGCAGTGACGTCACTGGAGGCAAAGGGGAAGGAGGAAGGATGCGTTAACAAAAAGTTTATAGTTTCCACTGCACAGGCCTGGCTGCTTCATTTCATCATTCTGTGGATGATAAAAACTTGCCCAGAGAGGGGAAGTGAATTACCCTAGGTCACACAGCACAGCATGGATGGAGGATGGGGAGGTAAGCAGAGCAGAATCCAGGAATCCTGACACTTAAGAGCACCCTGAGTTTCCTGTCTACCCAGAGGCTCCTGGCTGGGTCTGGGGCTGCACTGGCCTGGTTCTGCTACCTCCGCTCCCCTCGAGGACCCTGCCTCTTTGAGACAGGCTCAGCAGTGGCCTGTCAAGCTCTCATCAGCCCCCCAGGAAGCCCCTAGGCACAGTGGGCAGCTCAGCCTGTCCTTCTTTTCATCACCATCACCATCAACTGACATGAGGTTGTAAATCCCTGTCTCCCCACTTGAGGGCCATGCGGGCACAGATCCCAAATCTCTTGTTCATTGCCATCTCCCGGCCCTGCCCCTGTCGGTGTCTCCCACACAGTGGGCGCCCAATCGGGATCTGCTGAATAAATGAGTGAATCGATGAATGGATCAATGGGGGTGTCAAGGGATCAATGCGGGTGTCAAGGCCAATCCAGGGATTCAAGACCTACAGGGGCTGCTCCCAGTGCAGCCTGGCCCGTGGGATCAGGTCTCCCCAGCCCCACCTGCTGACTCTTACCCTCTTCTCCTTGTCCAAGAAGATCTTGGTGTAAAAGAGCTGGTCACTGTCACTGTCCTGGCCCTCCCATTCGGCCACCAGCTTGCTGAGGCTGGGGGCATAACCGATGAAGCCTGGGGGTTGCATGAGGACACACAGACACAGATACTCAGCTTCCAGCCTCCAAGCTAGGGGCCTCTTCCCAGCCTCCCCTCTCCTCCATTTCCTACTCCTTTATCCACAAGCCCTGCCTCCTCTCAGAAGTCCTCCTAGATTGAGAGGAGGTGATGTCTGTAGGCTGGACACAGTCTGCCAGTTAGTGTCATTTAGAGCAAGTTCCCACTGAGCCCAGAGAGGAAGATCAACGGTGCCCACCCAATTGTACCAGCTTAGGTGCTGGGCACCACACAGATGGTGAATGAATGGATTACTCCAGGAGTTCCTAGAGAGCAGAGCTGGTGGGCACAAGCTGGAGCCCTTTTTCCATAGTTACCTGGGAAACTTGGCCCAGAGAAGGGTAGAGGCTAAGCCAAGGTCACACAGCACATGAGGGCTTAAAGGGAAAAACCCACACAGATCCCTGGCTATGGGGAAGGCTGGTGAGAGGAGGAGAGAAATGGAAGAAAGTGGGCAGCCAGGGAGGGCCCTGCCCCAGGGAACACCTGTACCCCAGGGCCAGGGCCAGGGCCAGGGCCAGGGCCAGGGCCAGGCCATCTGGACCGTGCCAACTCTCGGCCAGTGGGAAGAAGTGGCTGGACAGAGAAATCCAGAATAAAATACGGATTTTATGCTCTGCAGTGGGAAGCCACTGAGTGATGAGCGTGGATTTGCCTCTGGCTGCTGGGCGGAGAATGGGCTGGAAGTGGGAGGGTGGAGCTGGCAGAACAGTGTGGAGACTGAGAGATGCCAGGAGCCCAGTGAGGCAGTGGCAATGGGTGTGGACCTCAAAGGGCAGATTTGGGAGATATTTTTTTATCCTCACCAGAGGATATGTTTATTGATTTTAGAGAAAGAGGATGCGGGGGGAGGGGAGGAGGGGAGAGAAACATTGATCGCTTGCCTCTCATATGCTCCCCACCTGGGAATCGAACCCACAACCTTTTGGTATATGGGACCACGCTTCAACCAACTGAGCCACCTGGCCAGGGCAAGAGATCTTTTGAAATGGGAGTCATGTGACCCACCAAAGGACTGAGGTGGGGGAGGGCAGGTTTCGCCCTACGCAGATGGGTGGTTGTCAATGAGATGAAAAAGACAGCGGGGCCTTAACCAATTTGGCTCAGTGGATAGTGTCGGCCTGTGGACTCAAGGGTCCCA
Organism: Eptesicus fuscus; assembly: GCF_027574615.1. Classification (NCBI taxonomy): domain Eukaryota; kingdom Metazoa; phylum Chordata; class Mammalia; order Chiroptera; family Vespertilionidae; genus Eptesicus; species Eptesicus fuscus. Next base: position 6,605,485 of record NC_072481.1, on the reverse strand, counting down.
GGTTCGATTCTGGTCAAGGGCATGTACCTTGGTTGCAGGCACATCCCCAGTGGGGGGGTGCAGGAGGCAGCTGATTGGTGTTTCTCTCTCATCGATGTTTCTAGCTCTCTCTCCCTCTCCCTTCCTCTCTGTAAAAAATCAATAAAATATATTTAAAAAAGAAAAAGAAAAAGACAGCGGGGGTGGGGGGAGTTTAAGGATTAAAGAATCAGGAATTCTTCTCAGGAGAGCCTGTGTTTGGGACATGAGCAACATCCTGTGGACACCGAGCAAGCGAGGGACCTCGCGGAGGCAGCGGAGGATTCCTCCGGAGCCTGCCCGGCCCGCCACAGCTCCTCACCTCCGGAGCCCAGGAACCTCTTGCCGTCGGACACCACTGGGTACTTGGCCTCCAGCCTGCGGTCGGGGTAGATGAGCTCCTCGGCCGAGAAGACCACCTGGCTCCTGGCCTGCCGGAACTTCTTCAGGAGCTCCCGGGGCCCCGAGGCAAACACCACGTCGTAGCTGCAGCCAGAGCCAGAAGAAGAGGGCAGAGGTGAGCAGGAGTGAGGAGAGGGCCCAGGAGACCTGCATCGAGGCGTCTACAATCCCCCTGCTCCCAGTCTAGGGACTGGATCTGCCCTGCTGGCCCTGGCCCTGCCCGCCATGTTTCCACCCCGACCCAGGACAGAGAGAAGGTCCCCATAACCCAGGCCCTTCTCCCACTAAGAGCGTGGCTCGTCACACCTGGGCAGGTCCCCCACCCACCTTTTCACCAAGATCGGGAGTGGGCTACACCAGAGGGTCTCTCCTGGGATACACAGACCCCCTAAGACTTAGACAACCTTAGCTAGAGTAATCTCCCATTTCAGATGTCCTGGGAGAACCTCAACTTAAAATATTCCTCTAGCCCGGCTGATGTGGCTCAGAGGTTGAGCAATGACCTAGGAACCAGGAGGTCACGGTTTGATTCCTGGTCAGGGCATGTGCCCGGGTTGCAGGATCGATCCCCAGTGTGGGGCGTGCAAGAGGCAGCTGAGTCTCTCTCATCATTGATGTCTCTCTCTCTCTCCCTCTCCCTTCCTCTCTGAAATCAATAAAAATATATTTTTTAAAAAATTTTTAGCCGAAACCGGTTTGGCTCAGTGGGTAGATCGTCGGCCTGCGGACTGGAGGGTCCCAGGTTCGATTCCGGCCAAGGGCATGTACCTTGGTTGCGGGCACATCCCCGGTGAGGGGTGTGCAGGAGGCAGCTGGTTGATGTTTCTCTCTCATCAATGTTTCTGGCTCTCTGTCCCTCTCCTCTCCTCTCCTCTCCTCTCCGTGAAAAACCAATAAAATATATATTTTAAAAAAAATTTTAATAAAAAAATCTTCCTCTATCTCCCTGCCGAGGGACCCGCCCAGGTAGCCCCCCGGCCACTGACCTGTCTGTGAAGAGAATGACCAGGTTCTCCTTGTCTGCATGCTTCTCCAGAGCTTTCTTCAGCAGCCGAACCTTCAGCCCTCCACCCGCCGATGTTGCCTTCTCTCCTTGCCAGTCCTCCCCCAGGCCCAGTGCCTGCAGAGGAAGGCCCATTAAAGATGGCCAAGTGACCATGTGTGACCAGTCTGTGTCCCATCCCTCCTCCTCCCATGGCCATGGTGTGAGCATGTGACCCAAGAAGAGCCTATCAGAGTCTTCCCTGGGACGGTTCTATTAAAATTAAGGAAAGACGGCCTTTTCTGCTGAGGTTGAGAAGCTGGCGGCCATCTTGCCACCACGTACGTACAGAGTATGTCTGCAAATGAAAACAAGCAGGACCTAAAGACAAAGACTTTACCACGCTTGAACCCCCGGATCCAGCTGTGCCTGAAGCAATAACCCTGCTTCAAATCTCATTCATGTGAGCTAACACACGTCCTTTCTGGCTTAATGCCGTTCGATTACAAGTGGTATAGGCAGGGACATGGCTTGTATCGTCCATCATCCCTGGTGCCTACCATTGTGCCTGACACAAGGAGGCACTCAGCACGCTGAGCTAAATGGAGAAATGCCTCCCTGTGGGCTCAGCCCCAGGGGCCAGACAGAGGACACACCCATGACTCCATGGACTGGCCATAGCCCGTGTTTCTTCAGAGGAGTGTTTGGACAGTAAGGTCTCCAGACTGTGGGCATCCCCAAATCACCCGGGGGAGCCGTGAAATGCCAACGCCCGCTAACCTAGCCACTCCCCCGCCCCCCCGTGAGCTCCCGCGCACTACACTGAGCACCACCACACACCCCTCCAGTCTCGCTCTCCCCACACTCTCCATCTCCAGCCCCTCGTGGATTTTGCTTCTGTCTTTCTCCCTCTTGCTTTTCCTAACTCATTTCCAACGTTCAGGCTTCCAGAAGTTTCCCCTGTGGCTCCAAGTCAGTTGGGGAAGGGTGGACACTCAGCTCCCGGACTCCCCCTCCACTCCTCGGTTGTCTCTGCCCCACCCGGGGAGCCCCTTACCTGGATCTTGTAATTGAAGAACTGGGCTGAGCGCTTGAAGCGTCGGAACCCCTCGGTCTCCTTCGTGGCCACCGTGAGAACTAAGAGGTTGTCTAGGGACAGAGAAGGGCGTGGTGAATGGGATGGAGGATGAGGACAGGTGACAGGTAGGGGCAGGTCACTGTTCTTGTCAAATCCCACAGGCCACGTCCCCATTTCCATTATAGACAAGAGCCCAAGGCCCAGGGAGGAAGGGGTGTGCCCAAGGTCACCCAGTGGGTTAGTGACAGAGCTGGGATGTAACCTGGGTCTCCAGATTCTCCTGCAGGGCTCCATTCACCTGTAACTGACCAGCATGACAGGAAGTGTCCCTCTCTGGCTTTAGGGGGCTCTGGGCCAGGCACAGGGGCGGAGGGAAGGATTCACTCTGGATGCTGAATTCTGGGAGGACCTCTCCGGCGCACATTGGACATTAGCCCAGAGGCAGCCACCACTATCCACACTGCACCCAGAGCAGACATTGCTAATCAACCCCTACAGACTTTCTTGCCGAGTCTCACTCATCCTTGGATTCTCCCAGCAGCATGAGAACCAGTGAGAGTCGACTGAGGCGTGGAAATCGACTTGAAATCCTGGCCATTGACCAGAGCAGCTGTATTACCTTTTTTTGTTTGTTTGTTAAATCCTCACTTGAGGATATTTTTCCCATTGATGTTCAGAGAGACTGGAAGGGAGGGGGAGAGACAGAAACATCTATGTGCGAGAGACACATGGATTGGTGGCCTCCCACATGAGCCCAACTGGAGCAGGGATTGAACCTGCAACCCAGGTATGTGCCCTTAACCAGGAACTGAACCCAGGGCCTTTTGGTGTTTGGGCCGATGCTCTAACCACTGAGCACACTGGCCAGGGCTGTATTACCTTTTTAGCAGTGGACCTCTCCCAGGCTCTGTAGTGCAGCTTCACCGCTACAATGGAACCCATGGGAAACGACTCCCCAGAAAGCATCTCCGGGAGCCCTGGGGAAGCCCCTCCCTGACCCACACTTTGAGGCTGAATCCTCTGAGGAGTACAGAAGGCTCTGGTCAGAGTCCCAGCTCTGCTCCTTCCCAGCTATGTGACCTTGGGCAAGTCCCTGACCTTTCTGCCTTCAGTTTCTCCCTGGTAGAATAGGGACTAATAACAATACCTTCTTCCCAGGGCTTCTGGACTAACTCCAGGAGGTCAGGCCTGTAAAGTCCTGTTGGGATGCTGGCACAGGCTAAGAGCTATTACTGGTGATGATGCATGAGAAGCAAATGCCTTGCTCTGGCATTCAAGGCCCTTGCTGATCAGTCCGATGATATACTCCAGGCGTCCTCAAACTACGGCCCGCGGGCCACATGCGGGTGTTTTTGCCATTTTGTTTTTTTTACTTCAAAATAAGATATGTGCAGTGTGCATAGGAATTTGTTCATAGTTTTTTTTAAACTACAGTCCGGCCCTCCAACGGCCTGAGGGACAGTGAACTGGCCCCCTGTTTAAAATGTTTGAGGACCCCTGCATTCCCTCCAGCAGCGAGTGGGCCCTCCTCCGACCAGAAGTCTCCCCTTGCTGGGCACATCCCTCCTGCCAGGGCCCCCTCTCTGCCCTTTCCCTAACCTTCCTCCAGGTCCCAGGGCCAGTGACAGCGATGCCTCTTCCCTGCCACCTCCACGAAGCCTTCTCAGATCTTTCCTGGCCTCTCTCCTGCCCTCAGAGGCAGGACCTCACTTTGCAGCACGCATCCTGGTTCCACTGGGTGACCCTTTCTTCCCTGGAGTCCGGGACTTAACACTTTTCTGGGTGAACAGACACACTAAGTGGTGTGACCAGGCCAGCAAAGGCAGGTGAGGCACCCCCAATCCCATCCTAGGAAGTCAAGAGGAGCCTGGGCTCAAAGAATTAAGGGGGTTAAGGGGTGTGTCTCATGTGGTTGAGCATCCTCCCATACACTGAAAGGTCTCAGGTTCAATTCCCCAACAGGGCACATACCTAGGTTGTAGTTCAATCCCCAGATGAGAGACAACCTATTGGTGTCTCTCTCTCTCTCTCTCTCTCTCTCTCTCTCTCTCTCTCTCTCTCTCTCTCTCTCTCTGAACCAGTAGGTCACAGTTCAATTCCCAGTCAGGGCACATGCCCAGGTTGCAGGCTCAATCCCAGTTGGGGGCGTGCAGGAGGCAACCGATCAATGATTCTCTCATCAGTGATGTTTTTATCTCTCCCTTCCTCTCTAAAATCAATAAAAATATATTTAAAAATAAATCAATAAAATAAATAAAAAACATGTCCTCAGGTGAGGATTAAAAAAATAAAATAAAAAAGAACAAAGAGAGCTGGCAGAGCTGGCTGAGCGGAGGGGCAGGGGGCTGGCCCAGAGCAGGGGGCTGGCGCCGAGCAGCCCAGCAGGGATTGGCAGGAATCCACCGGGTGGGCCCAGGCAGGTGTGGAGGGGGGAGGCCTCACTACCTGACCCTGGGGTCCAGGAAAGAGGGGCGCTTCTGACCCTTGGGGAAGGGCTCCCCCTAACTCCTGCCAGGGTTAAGTCCCTGCCCCAGGCAGGAGAGGCAGCGCTGCCAGCTCTGAGGCCCTCCTGTCTGAGGCCCTCTTGTTGTCCACAGGGGCTCCTGGGGACAGGAAGAGTGTCACATTTCACGATGGAAAAAGCCAGCGTGTCTGTGAGACTGGATTCTCCATTAGATCCCGACTCCTGAAGTCAGGCAGTGAGCGAGGGAGCGAGGGGGGAAGGGGTGCTAGGTCTTCAGGCTCCTTTTTGGGGTTTCGGCTTCCAAATCACCATAACAATGACCGCTAACCTCTGTGGAACACTTTCTGCTCGCCAGACTCTGTCCAGAGCCTTGACACATACTAAAGCCCCTCCCCCTACAGTTGGGAGCCCAGACCGAAAGCAGGTGGGCGGGGCCCTGGTGCTGGGAAACTGAAAGCCCCAGGGTGACGCTTGGCCAAGGGGGTGCCCAGCGCTCTGACCCAGCCTGCAGTGAGCCGGGAAAAGACTCACCACGCGCCCTGGCCAGCGTGTCGGCCTGTGGACCAAAGGGTCCCGGGTTCAATTCCAGTCCAGGGCAGGTACCTGGTCGCAGGCTCCTCCCCAGCCTGGGCCCTGGTCAGGGTCCCTGCAGGAGGCAACCAATCAATTGTTTCTCGCACGTGGATATTTCTCTCTGTCTTTCCCTCTCTCTTTCCCTCTCTTTAAAAATCAATGGAAAAAATATCCTCGGGTGGGGATTAAAAAAATAATAATAAAATGAATTTTAAAAAAAGACTCACCACGTGACAGGAGCTGGGGCCAGGGCCCACATGAGGCCTGACACCCAGGGCTCTGGGTCCTGCTGCCCTGCTGCCCAAAGTCCAACCGTGGTTTCCCCAGGTGAATGGCCCATGATCCGGGTCAGCAGAGATAAGCAAGACAGTGGGGTGGAGTGGCAGACAGACAGCGGCGAGGTGCCTTAGCCTCTGCGTGCCTGTGTCCTCATCGGCAAAATGGGAGTAATAGCCACAAACATGTACCCTCCTCCAGAGACTCCACGCGGGTTAAATGAGAGTAATAACCACAAACATGTACCCTCCTCCAGAGCCTCCACGCGGGTTAAAGGAGCTGATGGCCACCTGGCCATGGGGCTCCATGCATTCTTGTCCTAGGGAAGCTCCCCTAAGAGGGGTGAGGGCAGATTCCTGGGGGGTCAGGGGCGGAGAGGAGCCCCTCCTGAGAGGCTGAGCCAGGGTGGGGAGTGCAGACACCTCTCTGGGGTCCTAAGAGAAGGCTGAGAACTCAGGCTGGGTTCACTGGGCTCTGGCTGACGTCCCCTCTGTCCCACGCAGTGCCAGCCCAGGCATGTGGTCTGGTCTCAAGGCTTGTCATGACACACCCAGTCGTCTGCTCTCTGGGGAGGTGGGAATGCGTGAAGCTTCTCCCCCCAGCCCCCAGGCTCATGCCGGGCGTGATGTGACATGGGTCAGGCAGAACGGCAGGAGATGGAGCGGTCTAGCAGCCTCAGGTCTCCTCCTGACTCGTACACATCCAGCCAGGCCTGCCTGACTCGGGGAATATTTCTGACCCTGCACAGTGAAGGCAGGACCCCCACCCAAATCCAGGGTCTCCTGGGTCCTTCCCTCTCCATGTCAAGGCCTGCAGGGAAAGGCGCGAGCTTGGGAGAAAGCCAGAAGCCTCTGCAAAAGGGAGAAAGGGCCATTGGGGCGGGGCGGGGGGGGGGGGGCGCTGCACTCTCCTCAGCTCTACGGAAATTTGCTTGTTTGGATGTTTCTTTGTGGAAGGCCTTTTTCTGTCCCCCACATTGGTCTTGGGGCTCGCCTGGGACAGGGTTATGTCTCCTCCCTCGGGCTCTCTGGGAACCAAGAATTCACAGGAATGAGCAGTGGGCCTGAGTTCCAGTCAGTGACTTTACTTTCAACCAGCTGTGGCAACCTCAGACCAGGAGTTTATAACCTTTCAGAGCCTCAGTCTTCCCATCTGCAAAATGGGGCTAATGATTCCTTACTTCTCAAAAGGGTCTGAACGGAGCAAGAGATGCACAGAGCCTCCACTTGAGAGCAGCTTGACAACAGCCCCATACCCGGGACCCGCGGTCCCTTCTCCATCAGTGAATGGTTATGATCTACGAGGTCGCTGGGTTATCTCAGCGACACCATGCTGTGGGGGCTGGCTGCCTTGTGTCTACTTTGCCCCCTCCCATCACCTGCTGGAGGTCAGGGCACCGGAAGCCTTGTCACTGATTTTGGTCCCTCCCTGACTCACCTCTCTGGGCTTCCTTGTAGGGGGCTAGGTTTCTCTCATGAGATGGTCTCAGGTGGAGCAAGTTCACAAAAACAGAAGCAGAGACCCTGGCCGGTTTGGCTCAGTGGATAGAGCACCGGCCAGAGGACTGAAGAGTCCCAGGTTCGATTCTGGCAAGGGCACGTACCTCGGTTGCAGGCTCAATCCCTGGCCCTGATTGGGAAGCATACAGGAAGGAGGCAACCAATTGATGTGTCTCTCACATCGCTGTTTCTCTCTGTCTCTCCCCCTCCCTTCAACTCTAAAAATCAATGGAAAAACATCCTCAGGTGAGGATCAACAACAACAATAACGACAAAAAACAGAAGCAGAGGAACTGCCAGCAGAGGCCCAGGGAAAATCAAGGCTATTATAGGGTTCGTGGCTCCCAGCCAGTGAGTGGACCCTGGCCACAGGCCCTTTGCACACACCACCAGCCCAGCCCTGTGCTCAGTACCTCCCTCGCTGGATTTTTTGACCTGTCTTACAGCCCGGCTGGTATACTCCAGGAAAGATGGCAGCACTGGGCCAGAAATGGCTTTATGGGCCAGGCATTGAGCTGAACTCTCAGTAGGCCTCATCCCCCGGAATCCCTGAAAGAGCTCTAGGAGTGAGGGAGTGTCGCCCCTGTTTTGCAGGCTGGGACACCAAGCCTCATGGAGATCAAGCAACTGACTTCACCGGAGACACGTGGCCTGGGCACAACGTGGCACAAAGGAACCCTCAAGAAACGGTCCAAGGGTCTGCTAAACCACCATCCCGCTCCCTCCAGTTCCCAGGTTCCCCAGGAGGGTGGGCCCAGGGAACAGAGGATCATGGGAGGTGTGGCCAGTTCAGATCTGCTTCCGTGGGGCTGCCACCATCTACCTATGCCCTTCTGGGGGCTCTCAGATGCTCAGCGGGCAGCCCCGGAGGTGGCCCAGGGAAGGCAGGGGAGAGTAGCACCTGCTCAGGATAGTGGGGCCCACTCTAACATCCCATCTGCCTTGGGGATGTGGAAGGAACACTAGACGCAGAGTCCAGGGGACCTGGGAGCAGCCACTCGAGGGCTGGCAGTGCCTGGGCAGTCATGGCACCTATTGGGCCTGTCCCCCCATGTGCACACTGCAGAGAGTGAGACCCCCCCTGGCAGGCGCAGGGCAGACCGCGGAGAAGGTAGCTGAGAGTGCAAGCCGCTCTGCCGCGGGACCCACCCCTTCCACACCCCCACCCCCACCACCTCACCAGGTGGCCGCCCATCCCCATGACCTCTCGGCCAGCTGGGCTCTGGGACCGGCCGCAACTGGGTGTGCATCTTGGTTCCCAAGCCCACAAGCTGCGTAACCTTGGGCAAGTGAATCAACTCTGGAGCCTCAGTTTGCCCAGCTGAAAACTGGGGACAGGAGGAGGATGCACACCTGAGGGCTGCCATGCTCCATAAATAGTAGCCGCTGTCATGATTAGGAGCGCGATTATTTGTCTCTCCGGGTGCCGAACGGGACTTCCCTTCCCGATGTGGGAACCCACAAGCCCAGGACGGGAAGTGATTTTTCCAAGTCATCCGCGAACCAGTGGACAAGTAGCCAGAACTCAGAACCCCCGCCAGCCCAGGCCTCCGGCAGGTACCGGTCCTTACCACCGAGGCAGCCCCCAGATCAGCCCTCAGCCCCCAGATCAGCCCTCAGCCCCCTCCCGCCCCGATCCCCCTGCCCGCCCCGGCCCCCGGGCCCTCACCCTCCGGCTTGGCGTCTCCCTTCGCTTTGGCCAGAAGCAGCCAGCCCAGCGGGGCCAGGAGCAGCAGGGGCCGCATCGCCAGGGTCGGGGGATGTATGTCCGTCCGAACGCCCCGCGGAGCGAGCAGGCTGGAAACTTCGGGACGCGGCCGGCGGGGCCGCTGCCACGCACTGGGCCCGCCCCGGGGGCGGTGCCGCGCCGCCCCTCTGCGCTCCCCGCCGCCCTGGGGGTGGGGGATGGGGGGCGGGAGGTTTTCCTGCAGACGTGCCAGAACCGAAGCCTCTCCGTTGGAGCGGCTCCCTCTGGCCTGTCTGCGCGGCTCCCGGGTCCTTCCGCCGGCCTGCCCCCCCCCCCCTCTCTCCCTCCTCAAGGGGCTTCTGTCCGGCCTGGAAGACGAGGGGAGAGCGGGCGAGGCAACGATTTCTGTGCCCCCGATGATGCCGCGCCCAGGCTGGATGGCATCAGCTCTGTGAGCCTAAGGCGGGGGTTCCAACAGCCTCTGCCCCTGGGTCTGGCGCGGGTTCATGGCATAGCTACCTGTCGCGCCCGGGGAACAGGCCCTGATAAGCCCTCAGCAGGACTCAGCTCCTAGGATCGCATTAGTCCTTCCCCGAACCCTGGGGCGTGGAGTGTTCAAAGGCATCCACACCCCTGCCCAGACTCTCCTGGCTGCTTATCACCAGCCCCTAAAGCAGGAAATCCTTTGAGTTCCCTTTTTGTCCCCTGGAGGCAATGGGAGACTGGCCAGTAAGCCAGGCCAAGGGGAACTGGGCGACAGGCAGAGAGCGGAACACACTGGCGGAGAAATGTACAACAGTTGTATTTCGGCCTCCTGGTTCATAGGTTGACACAACCACTGAGCCACTCGGGCCGGGCAACACATGTGACTTTAGAGGTTAAGTACAGTCTCTGGGAACCCGCGCGGTCATCTCATGGTTGGGAGATTTGCTCATTGTACAGATGGCAGGAGTGAGGCCCTAGGGGGACCCAGCAACAAGCCCAGGGCACCGGGCAAGTGAAGGGCAGAGGCCTGCGTGCCGTCCAGGGCTTCTCCTGCCCAGCGGGGACCCGGGCAGGGAGCTTCTGCAGCTGGAGATAGGACTTGGCGCCGGAATGCACCGGATGTTTTTGGATTCAGGAGATGCAGACTGAAATTCCAGAGCCGTGGAGGAGAAAATGGAAGGGTGAGCAGAGAGGAAGAGAATGAGCTTATGGCAGCTGGATCAATCAATTTTCAAAGCTCCGTTTCATTCCGTGTTCATAGCAGCCCTTCAGGTTAGGCAGCGTTACCCCCATTTGGGGAATGAGGAACCCATTTGGGGAGTGATCTGCTTGAAGTCCCACTGCTGATGTGGGACCACAGTAAGGGTGGCAGCTTTGGAACCCGGCTCTAACTTCCCATTGGCTGGGGCCCTAGAAGAACCTCAAAGGTGATGTTCTGTGGACAGAAAAAAATCCTTGGGCAGTGGGGTTCCCATGGCCCAAGTCCCCAGAATTGTTGCAAATTAGGAGGGGGACCCATTTGAAGGCTGCTGGCCTCCCCTGGAGAAAGGATTCACCCTGGACAAGCTTGCCCTCCATACATTGGATCCCATTTCTTGCTCCCTTCATCCAATTGCTAGAACTTGAACCCAGTCCAAGCTTCATCCAAAAAGAGTTCCTGTCTCTTTAACCAGGGGTGGCTGCTGCCCAGATGTTACTCCTGGTACGTGCAGCACATGTTGTACACAGTTAAAGGCACAGGACCCTGCTTTCCTGGGAAAGTACAGAAAGGATAGCTGGCCTGGAGGGCAGTTGTCTGCTGCCATGGGGGCTTTTCTCACGTTCCTTCTCTCCTTTTAACCATGTCCTTTCTTGTCCCGAGGACAGCCACACTCTGTGCTGCCAGACAGGCTGTCAGCTGGCCCTCAGACCCCTCCCCCTTTACAACCATCAGCTAATCCCACTCCACTCACTCTTAGCCCCTTTAATAATCCTATAAAATAAAAGGCTAATATGCAAGTCAACCTAACGGTGGAACGACCCATCGCTATGATGCACACTGACCACCAGGGGGCAGACGCTCAACGCAGGAGCTGTCCCCTGGTGGTCAGTGTGCTCCCACAGGGGGGTGCCGCTCAGCCAGAAGCCGGGCTCATGGCTGGCCAGTGCAGCGGTGATGGCGGGAGCTTCTCCCGCCTCCACAGCAGCACTAAGGATGTCCTCTGGGAGCTGGCCTAAGCCATCAGTTGGACATCCCCCAAGGGCTCCTGGACTGTAAGAGGGCCCCCCCAAGTGCATGAATTTCATGCACCAGACCTCTAGTAATAATGATAATAATAATAGAAATAGAATCTCCAAGCTGTTCCCCTAAGTAAAAAAAAAAAAAAAAAAAAAAAAGATGCAAGTGAAAACCATATGCTACAATTTCTGTGAAAGAAAAACTTTATACTGTATGTCTAGGTGCCTATATATCTGTAAGCGAATAGAATATCTGGACGAGTATCCAAGGAACCGGTGGCAGTGGCTGCATCTGGGGAGAGGAACAGATGGCTGGGTGGGGCCCCAGGAGGGAGGAAGACTTTACAGTCGCTCTTCACCCTTTCGCACATGTTGAATTTGGTATCATATATCCTGTTTCCTAGTAAAAGTAAATAATGAATGGTTATTTTGAGCCAGGCACCGTGCCAAATGTTTCCTGTGTTTGTCCATTTAAGCCTCAGAGCAGCCCTATTCTCTCATGACCCCCATTTGATGGATAGAGAAACTGAGGTTTAGGGACGTTAGTTGACTTGCTAGCAAGGGGTAAGGCCAAGATTGAAAACCCAGGCAGCCTGATGCCGAGGTCCTTCCCCTTGACTCCCTGGCTTTGTTGTGGCTGTGTTGCTGACCGTTTCCTGTGAGTCTCCTTCCCTTGGGTTGTTTGAGAGTGGCAAGGGAGTTCCTGAATAATGAGCCTTTCATTGGACTAGGAATCTGCTTCCAGAAATTGCTCCCCCCCCAAAAAAAAAAAAAATTCATACAAGTGGGCCAAGATATATGCCTATTTCATGGATGTTTGTAATTGTAAAAAATAATGACATGGGTTTCCAATTAAAAATTACTTAGCGTGTGTCAGGCACCTTGCTTGCTTTGTCTGCATTAACGTATTCATTCCTCAAAAACGTGAGAGGCGGGGTCTCTGGTCCTTCCCATTCCACAGGTGGGACGCACCTGGCCTGGTATGCTTCCACCTCTCTGTGCCTCCCAAGTCCTTCTGCCTCGTCAGGAGGTTGGATGGACCCTGTCTCTCTAACTATAGGGAATGGATTCCTGCTCGGCCACCAGCATCTTTCCTGGGTTTGTGCACTCCCAGTGGTAATTGAGAATTTTGTTTTTGGCCCTGCGGGCATGGCTCAGTGGTTGAGCGTCGACCTATGAACCAGGAGGTCACAGTTTGATTCCTAGTCAGGACACATGCCCAGTTGTGGGCTCGGTCCCGGTGGGGGATGTGCAGGAGGCAGCTAATCAATGATCTCTCTCATCATTGGTGTTTCTCTCTCTCCCTCTTCCTTCCTCTCTGAAATCAATAAAAATATTTTTAAAAAACAGACATTAAAAACAAAAGAATTTTGTGTTTTGATAATAACCTTGGGGGGATAGAAGGGGGTACTGTACCATCACCCAGACTTGCAACTTGGCAAACGCATCTTGGTCTGCTCACAGCCCACAGGAAGCCGCCTCAAATACCCGGTTAATTTTCAACAACTGGGAAGCACTGTCTGGCTTTGGAATATCCTGACAGCGAAGTGGGGACAATGACCCCACTGTCTGCCCTGTGCTCATGTGAATGTTTTCCTCCAGGAACAAAGCGAAACGTCTCTTTTGCATCGACGATTCACAATTTAAAGGCATTTTCAAAGCACGAGACTTTAGTGTCTCGTGTTATTTAATAAGTTAAAACTCAGGGTTGACATGAAGACGGCTTGGTGTGGTCGACACATGGACAGTCCTGGGCTGGATGTCTGTCTCTTGTGTCCTACGTGCTGCTGGGCAGGTCTGGAAGAGTTGTCAGCAACGTATTTCCTAGGAAGTCTAGTTTAGAGGGGTTACTTTCTTCTCTTTTCTTTTTTTTCTCTTTTCTTCTTTTCTTCTCTCTCTCTCTCTCTCTCTCTCTCTCTCTCTCTTTTTGTTTTGTTTTATTGCGGTGAGGATCGTCATTTTTACATTTAAAAGTTTTATTATTACTTTTAAATCTTAGGTCTGTTGACTCCATCAGTAGCAAACGGGGCCCAGCATGTGCTCGGCTTGGCCGACTCCGTGTTTTTTACAAGTTGGTTGGATGCTTCCAGTACTACCCGCCCAACCCCTCCCCCTCCCCTCCCCTCCCCCTCCCCCCCAACCCCTCCCCCTCTCCCCCAACCCCTCCCCCTCCCCCCCAACCCACACCCCACACCCCGCCCCGCGGCTCCCCGCCCTTCCCGCCGTGGCCCCGCCCCTTTCCCAAGCCCGCCCTCTCCCCGCCCCCCTCTTTTCCATGTGTCGCAAAAGACGCGGTGGCGCTTGACGGCGGCGGCGCTTGACGGTCGGAGGCGACTGAGGAGGAGGAAGAAGGGACGGTGGCGGCTGCCGCGGCGGCTGCGACGCGGTCCGTGGTGGGCCCCGCGGTCCCGGCTGGAGCGTGAGGCGCGGGCGGCCGGGCCGGTGGGCGGGGCGGCGGGCCCGGCGGCCGCTCCCGCGCCGCGCCCGCGCCTGGCGGCCCGATGTGGCTGCAGCAGCGGCTCAAGGGGCTGCCGGGGCTGCTGTCGAGCAGCTGGGCCCGCCGCCTCCTCTGCCTGCTCGGCATCCTGCTGCTGCTGCTGTGGTTCGGGGGCTCCGGGGCGCGGCGCGCGGCGGGCGGCCTGCACCTGCTGCCCTGGGCCCGCGGCAAGCCGGGCGCCGCCGAGCCCTCCGCCTGCCTGGAGGCGGCCACCCGCGCCTGGCGCGGCCTGCGGGAGCGCGGCGAGGCGGTGCCGCTGGGCCCCGGAGTGCCGGCCCTGGTGGCCAACGGCTTCCTGGCCCTGGACGTGGCTGCCAACCGGCTGTGGGTGACCCCCGGCGAGCGGGAGCCCGCCGTGGCGCCGGACTTCGTGCCCTTCGTGCAGCTGCGCCCGCTGAACGCGCTCTCCGAAGCGGGAGAGTCGGTGCTGCTGCTGCGTGAAGGGCTGCTGCGCCGGGTGCGTTGCCTGCAGCTGGGGACCCCGGGCCCCGGCGCTGCTGCCGCCGTCCCCGGACCAGCCTCGGTCTCTGGCCTCGTCACGGGATCCGGCCGCGACTGCGCGCTGCTGCAAGAGGACTTCCTGGCGCACCGGGGCCGACCCCACGTCTATCTGCAGCGCATCCAGCTCAACAACCCCACGGAGCGCGTGGCCACGCTGCAGACTGTGGGGCCCACTGCCGGGCCGGTGCCCAGGGCCTACACCAGTACCCTGGAGAAGGTCGGCGACCATCAGTTCCTTCTCTATTCGGGCCTGTCCCCGCTCCTTCCCTCGGGGCTGGTGCACCTGGTGGTGGTGGCCGCCAAGAAACTAGTGGACCGGCTCCAAGTGGCTCCCAAGACGCAACTGGATGAGACGGTGTTGTGGGTGGTGCATATCTCAGGGCCGGTTAACCCGCAAGCGCTCAAAAGCAAAGGCGCCAAGGAGCTCAAGGTGCTCCAGGACTTGGCACGGAAGGAGATGCTGGAGCTCCTGGAGATGCCCGCAGCCGAGCTGCTTCAGGACCACCAGCGCCTCTGGGCCCAGCTCTTCAGCCCAGGTGAGGCGTGGCAAGTGCTGGATTCATAGTCCACACCCCGCACCAGGGTGAACATGGTCCACCCTGCAGATGCCCCTCCGTCGTCCGCAGAGGTTAAACCTTGGGCGTGGCCTTTGACCTGGGGCTGACCCTACTCCATCACTTAGTGTCTGTGTGACCTGGACCAGTAGCCTAATCTTTCTGGACTTGTATTCAGTAATGACAGTAGCACCTACCTCAGAGGGCTTTAATGAGATTCTAATGTAAGACTGCGTGGAATGGGTAGGTCTTCTTTTTGTCCTTGTGGGTGAGGCCTGGTTTGAGCAAAATGGCTTAGAGCTGTGGTCGGCAAACCGCGGCTCGCGAGCCACATGCGGCTCTTTGGCCCCTTGAGTGTGGCTCTTCCACAAAATACCATGGCCTGGGCGAGTCTATTTTGAAGAAGTGACGTTAGAAGAAGTTTAAGTTTAAAAAATTTGGCTCTCAAAAGAAATTTCAGTCGTACTGTTGATATTTGGCTCTGTTGACTATTGAGTTTGCCGATCACGGACTTAGAGGGTCAGTTTGTAAAGGATACAGATGGCAGGCAGAGGGAGGCCTGGTCAGTCCCCACCCCGATGCTTTCCTCAGTTCCCTGGAGTCTGGCTGGTGACCAGCATGGGCTTCTCGGCGTCCTCCAGGCTGAGGTGTCCTAGCTGAGGAGGCTGCAGTTTTTTTCACAAGGAGGTAGTGGGACCTCTTTCAGCAGGTGGGATGCTCTGTCACAGGAAAACTTCTTCCCCTTGACTGTTGAAGCACAAAGAGTCCTGCTCTAGAGGAGAGAGGTTTGGGTTTGCAGGGTTCTCGTTGTCTGGATCCTTATATTTAGTCGCCCAGGGAGTCTCTAATTCATTCAAGAAGTGCTTGCCTGCCGCCGCCAGGGTCTGTTCTCCCTGGAGAAGACCGAAGTGGACAGAGCACAGTCCCTGGCTCATGGTGCTCTCTGTGCTCATGGTGCAGCTCAAACTGGATGGGAGGAAGACAAATATTAGAAAACTGAAAATTTGAATAGATAAGAAAGATAGCTTTCTAGAATCAAAAGTACTATGGAGAAAGGTTAAAAGTAAGTGACTGAAGGTGACTGAAGGGGGAGGTAAAAGTAGGGGGCAGGCTCTGTTTAGCCCCAGTTGTGAGGGAGGCCTCTCTGAGGAGGAAACACTGACGCTGAGACTGAATAGCAAGGAAGCCAGCCCGCAGGCCATTGCCCCTGAGGCTGGAGCCAGTTTGGTTGAATGGCCAGTGTGGCTGGCAGGTAGTGAGCCTGAGGGGGCGGGTGGGGGTGGGGGAGGTAGTGGGGGAAGGGTCAGACAGGGGAGGCTGGCTGTGGCCAGATCCTAAAGGGTCTTGTAGGCCTTAGTGAGGATGGTGAATTTTATTGTAAATGGGATGGAAAGCAGGGCAGAGCCACCATCTGGTGCACGTTTTTATTTTTTTAATATATATTTTATTGATTTTTTACAGAGAGGAAGGGAGAGGGAGAGAGAGTTAGAAACATCAATGAGAGTGAAACATCGATCAGCTGCCTCCTGCACACCTCCTACTGGGGATGTGCCCGCAACCAAGGTACATGCCCTTGACCTGAATGGAACCTGGGACCCTTCAGTCTGCAGGCCGCCGCTCTATCCACTGAGCCAAACCGGTCAGGGCTGGTGCACGTTTTTAAAGGTCCCTGTGGCTGCTGTATGCAGAGTATCGACTGTATGGGGGCAAAAGTGGAGCGTGGAGACCAGATAAGGGGTTGCTGCAGGAGCCCAGGTGAGAGAGGAGGGTGGCTGGGCCAGAGCTGTGACTGTGGAGGGAGAAGTGGACAGATTCTGACACCTTTGGAGGCAGAGCTGCCAGTACTTTCCAAGGACTGGCTGCGGGGAGGAGGAACTCAAAGGTGACTCCTGAGTTTGCGGGGAGGGCTTGAGCAGGTGTCTGGAGACAACTTAGGGAAGGATCGGTTTGGGGCTGGAAGAATTCAGCCACGTCAGGTTCAAAAATGCCTGTCATCCAGATGGAGACACCAAGCGGGCGGGTCGCTGGCTGAGTCTAGAGGTCATACAGACTTTGGAGATCTTGTGTTCAGATGTTTAAGCTACAGGACTGGCCCTGGCCAGTGTGGCTCTGTGTTGAGCGCCAATCCGTGAACCAAGAGGTGACTGAATCAGTTCCCGGTCAGGGCCCATGCCCGGGTTTCAGGCTCGATCCCCAGTAGGGAGTGTGCAGGGGGCAGCTGATCAATGTTTCTATCTCTCTATTCTCCCTTCCTCTCTCTTTAAAATCAGTAAAAACATAAACATTTTTTAAAAAGCTACAGGACTGGAGGGAGAGGATAGAGTGGAGAAGCCCAGGGCTGGCCAGGGCATGAATGACAGTGTCCTGGAGTGGACTTTCTACTTGACTCCATATGGCTGGTGCCAAGGTCTGGCTCTGTCTGCTCTTTGGGGCTCTGGCAGGAGGCACCACTGCCTTTTATTTTTATTTTTTAAAGTATATTTTATTGAGTTTTTTACAGAGCAGAAGGGAGAGGAATAGAGAGTTAGAAACATCGATGAGAGAGAAACATCGATCAGCTGCCTCCTGCACACCCCCTATTGGGTATGTGCCCGAAACCGAGGTACATGCCCTTGACCGGAATCGAACCTGGGACCCTTGAGTCCGCAGGCTGACGCTCTATCCACTGAGCCAAACCAGTCAGGGCGGTGCCACTGCCTTTTAATAAGATTTTAGGTTTCGGGCCCACAGGGCTCAAGTTAGTCATGTGAGGAAGCCAGGCAGGAAGATGCTCTCTTACTCCAGAGAAACTGGATCTGCCATTTTCATCCCTCGGGACAGAAACTGTGTCTCTGCTGCTCTCCCTTTCGTACCATGCATCCTCCTTAACCTGCAGTCTTGGTGGCGTTACAGGTGTGGAAATGAAGAAGATCACGGATGCCCACACCCCGTCTGGCCTGACCGTGAACCTGACCCTGTATTACATGCTGTCCTGCTCAACAGCCCCACTGCTCAGCCCCAGCCTGAGCCACAGGGAGCGAGACCAGATGGAGTCGACGCTCAACTATGAAGATCACTGCTTCAGTGGCCACGCCACCATGCACGCTGAGAACCTCTGGCCCGGCCGGCTGTCCTCCATCCAGCAGATCCTGCAGCTCTCCGACCTGTGGAAGCTGACCCTGCAGAAGCGCGGCTGCAAGGGGCTGGTGAAGGTGGGCGCCCCGGGCATCCTGCAGGGCATGGTGCTCAGCTTCGGCGGGCTGCAGTTCACCGAGAACCACCTCCAGTTCCAGGCCGACCCGGAAGTGCTGCATAACAGCTACGCCCTGCATGGCATCCGCTACAAGAACGACCACATCAACCTGGCCGTGCTCGCGGACACCGAGGGCAAGCCATACCTGCACGTGTCCGTGGAGACCCACGGCCAGCCCGTCAAGATCTACGCCTGCGAAGCGGGCTGCCTGGAGGAGCCCGTGGAGCTGACCTCGGCGCCCCAGGGCCACACCTTCCCAGTCATGGTGACGCAGCCCATCACCCCGCTGCTCTACATCTCCACCGACCTCACGCACCTGCAGGACCTGCGGCACACGCTGCACCTCAAGGCCATCTTGGCCCACGACGAGCACATGGCCCAGCAGGACCCGGGGCTGCCCTTCCTCTTCTGGTTCAGCGTGGCCTCCCTCATCACCCTCTTCCACCTCTTCCTCTTCAAGCTCATCTACAATGAGTACTGTGGGCCCGGGGCCAAGCCCCTCTTCAGGAGTAAGGTATAAAGCCTGTGTCGTCAGAGCCAGGGCCCGGCCTCGCTTTCTGTCCTCATCTAGGACGGGGTGAGGCCTGGGCATCATGGGGTGCCCTCTAAGCCAGTGCCCTCAACCCTTAACTCTTAGACAGGAGCGAGTGTGTTTTGAAAGGACAATAAAAAGTGACTTGTGAAAGGAGACCCTAGGAAGGGACAGGTGCGGATGGATGAGCCTGCTGGCCTCCCAGGGACCTGGGCAGCTGTCCCCCCACCCACCCCACCCCAGATGAATCTCAGCATCTGAAAATAACTGCAGCAAAGCCCTAGATCAGGCGTCCTCAAACTACGGCCTGCGGGCCACATGCGGGTGTTTTTGCCGTTTTGTTTTTTTACTTCAAAATAAGATACGTGCAGTGTGCATAGGAATTTGTTCATAGTTTTTTTAAACTATAGTCCGGCCCTCCAATGGTCTGAGGGACAGTGAACTGGCCCCCTGTTTAAAAGTTTGAGGACCCCTGCCCTAGATTACCCTGAGGCCTCTGTCTCAGCTGCTGGGGGACCCCCATCCGAACCCGGGCAGCCCTCACTGTGGGCCAGAGCGGGTCATCTGTCAGCACAGACAAGGCCATTCCCCTCAGTTCCTCACATGGCTTTGCCCTGTGAAGCCTTGATTTTGACCCCAGTTGCTGTGGGGCTCGTATCTGGACCATATCTCAGGACATCAGGATTGATGTCTCGGGAGGCCACCTCCTGCCCTGTCACCCGGTCAGTCGTCTGTGCTTTCGCACCACCAGGGCTTCCTGGGAGAAAGACCAGGAGGGAGTCCGTTGTTGGCAGTCGCAGGAGGAAGCGCTAGAGCGGAGATTGTTGCCCCTGCCCTCCCCTCCGACTGAGAGTAGAGAGGAAGAGGAAGGTGTAGGTCTGCGTTCTCAAGTAGCTAAAGAGCCAGGGGCAACGCAGGAGAAATGCCCCATCACCTCCCCCGAGGGCTTTGTGGCCGGGACTTGGAGGAGGAAGGAGCATTGGACCTGAAGGAGTGGGAACCGGGTGGGAGGCAGGTCTGAGCTCCTCAAGCTTGAAGAACAAACAAAGTCAGATCAAAAAGCAATGTGCAGACACCATCCGGGAGCCTCCTGGGCCAGCTGCGTAGAACAGCTCGGTTCGGTTCAGCTCGGGTTCGGGTTCACATTGCGGGGGTGGCAGCCTCTGTTTGCCCCAGGCTGCTTCTCCCTGCTGGTTGGGGGGCTTCTCTGCCCTTAAAGTGGCAGACACCCGTTCACCTTGGTTCCCCACACAGTCAGGGGGACGAGCCAAACTGCCTTCATGGGGCACTGCCCCATGTCCCTCAGTTTGCTTGTGCTAGAGCTGGCCACACCGCAGCAGAGCCCGGTGGTCACTCTGCACCGGCCAGGAGTCCCCAGACCACCAAATCCATAGCAGTCCTAGCCTGTCCCTGGGCCGGAGCTGTCTGCCACTCCAGCTCAGAGCGCGGGTGGGGCGCCAGCAGGCGGTCTCCGTGGCCGGCTTCCCGTAGAGTTTCTGTAGCTGTCCACAGGGTTGGCGGCGAGCAGTAACAGCTTCTTTTGTTAATTGAACAGGAAGATCCCAGTGTCTGAGTGAACCACCAGCCCTGCTTTCAGCCACCAATTGCACAAGACACCCAGCACGGACACTCCTGCTGCTGCGAACAAGGGATCCTTTGAAAGCACCCACCCTCTTGTGCCTTGTTGGGGACAGCAGTGACGCAGAAGCGCGTGTGGATGTTGAGGAGTTCGCATTGGGGAGCGGGGGGGAGGGGCCAGTGGACTTTTGTAAGCTTCCGACTCAATAAAATGAACCCATATGGAAAATACTTGAAATTGAACTCACTCCTTCCACTTTCCCCCTTTCCTCTGCCCAGGAACTAGACTCTACTCTTTTGAAAAGACTTGTCTAGGAGAAATTGTGGGCTTTTTCCTAATTTAATGTGCTCCTTCTTGACTGAATTTTTAATTTATTGCTGAGATTTTGCTGGATGGCTTTTCCTTCCACTGTAGACGGTGATTCTTGGTGGTGATTTCTGAGCTCGCCGCAGGGGCGGCAGCCGGGGCCGCCCGTGGCCTGTGTGGAGGGCTCGGGGCTCGGGTCACCCTCGGGTTTGCACATTGTCCCTTTCCAGTGAGCCCGTGGAGGTCTGTGCTTTGTATTTCTGGGCTTCAGGGGAAGTGTTTCTAGTGATTGCTGATTGTTGGTTTTGAAATACCAAAGCTTTCTTTTGTTCTGTTTTTAAATAAATCTCTTTCAAACTTCCATGGTCCGTTTGTGTGTGGTTGAAACCTTTGGGGACATCCCGTCTCTCTCGGTCACCAGACTGGGGTGGTGTCTGGAGCAGAAGGGCCGGCACCTCGCCCCCCTGTGACGATAGGAATTCTTTTCCCACGTCTCCTCCTCCTCTCTCAGGCATCCACTCAGATGTGGAGGCGGCCACTTTTCTGCTGGGGGGGGGCGGTTCCCTGGGTGGTCCTGCCCTGTGGGCTGGTCCAAGCATCACTGGTCCTTTCGCTGCCATAGTCCCTGTCCCCCTCCTGCCCTAAGTCGCCTAGACCTGCCTGCCCTGGCTTCTGCCGGCTGTGGCTAAAACGAAGGTCTGACCCGGCCTCTGGGGAGGAGAGTGGAGCTGCCGCTGTCCACACAGGACTGAGCTGGCGTGGCGGCCCACCTGGGGAGGCTGTGGTCCTCTGTGTTTGCAGCAGCCCCTCGCCGCCGGGAAGCCTGGTTTGTCTGCCAAGGAGCGGAAGGGCCCACAACAGATGGCCAGGAGACGGAGTCAACAAGCCTCAGCTTTACTGCCAGCTGCCCTGGCGGCCCCCGGCCGGGCACCTTCACTCCCGCTCTGGTAGTGCAGAGCTGGGAAACACCTCCCACTCCCCAGCCTGGGTCAGGCAGCTTCCGGTTTAATGCGATGACTAGAGGGCATGTCATACCATCTGCCACACCCAACTGCACCCCGTGAGGTTTCTGCTCCCCAAAATGGGCCAGCCAATGACCCAGAAATGCATTCCTGTCATTTATAAGCCCCCTGGCCTATGGTATTATCGGAGGCCACACAGACTAAGACAAGCATATTCTTCCAGTGAAGGAACAGAACGTTCCAGGGATGATAACAAACCAAGAATCCAGGGATTCACAGGACCTTAGATGAGGAGGGAACCTTAGAGCTTTCTTGCTCGAGTTCATAACTAGCTTCAAGGGGCCTGTAACCCCTGGAATTGCAACATGTATGTGCATTTTTATTTACTTTTATGAGAGGTCCTGTAGCTTTCCTCAGATTCTCAAAGGATGCCCGACTTTGAAAACCTTCAGAACAAGATAACCTGCACTGTGGGGCCTTGTTTTTGACCCCTTCTCTGGAAGCAGCAGTGGCCTGAGCTTCTGAAGTCTGGTTAGGGGTCTGGCAATTGGGCTCATCGCCCCAGGCTGTGGGGCAGTTCCCCTCCTGCAGAAAGGACTTCAGGGAGCGGGGGATCATCTCAGCTACTGGGTGTTGCCAGTCAAACAGCCTCAACCTGAACAAGCTACCTACAGCCTGACACTCCTGGCTCCTGGGACTTTGGCCAGTGGGAGCTTCAGACAGTTGTTTGCTTCAGTAAATGTTCATTGAGAATCCCCTAGCAGGCCATGCATGCTGGCCTTTGGGTGACAAAAGAGGGGAGGGGGGGAGTTATATTTGACGAACCTTTACTCTGTGCTTAAGTTCTGGGAAGGCAGTGTCTATACCATCTCTGGAAAGCCAGAAACTAGCACAAGGCCTGGCACAGGGCAGATGTTCAAAGAATGCTTGTTGAATTGCATTCGTACGCATTCTGCCATTTAATCCTTGTGTTTCAAATAAGACTTCAGGGGTTGCAAGTGACAAAAAGCTTAATTATAACTGGCTTAAACAAAAGGTAAAGTACTGATTCACATAACAATGTAGTGTAGTAGGAGCTTCAGGAATAGCTTGATCCAGACTCAAGTGACTTCAGCAGGATTCATCTCTTGCTTCTGGTAGATGGGCTTCTGTCCTCAGATTGGCTGCCTTTGTGGTAACAAAATGGCCAGTTATCTATCACAAGGCTGACACCCTTCTAGCAAGGCCAACAGAGTCTGAGTCCCAGCATTCCTATTCAAAGTGCTCAGGTTCACTTCTCATTGGACGGCCCAGCCATGAGCCAGTCACTGCCAGGTTGCAAGGGGCATGGTAATTAGATTAGGCCACTCAAGCCACCTCCTCAGAGCTGGGCAGGGATGTCAACCTCAAACCACTGAAAAATGAATAATAATAGGAGAGGAGTGGTTCCCAGAGGAAATTAGGGATACTCTTCTCTTAATCTTCCTGATGGTCCAATGATACCATCTTGGGCTCTTGGGAGCCTTTCCTGGCCCATGTCTGGGATCAGCCATCTCTCTAAGAAACCTGCTTCCTTTGTTTATTTATTTTATTACACACACACACACACACACACACACACACACACACACATATATATATATATCTATATCTATCTATCTATCTATCTATCTATCTATCTATCTATATGATTCATTTCATAGAGGAAGGGGGAGAGAGAGAGAAACATCAATGATGACAGAGAATCATCGATCGGCTGCTTCCTGCACACCTGCTACTGGGGATCAAGCCCACAACCCGGGCGTATACCCTTGACCAGAATAGAACCCAGGAACTTTCAGTTCCCAACCAGCTAGGGCAAACCTGCTTCCTTTGAATTGTTGACTGTAAGCTGGGGGCTTGGAGTGCTCCTTACACTGGGTTCTGTTTTTGCCAAAGGTGAACAACAAACAAGATAAAACCCTGCTTTGGATACACACCGAGCCTTCAGAGCCCAGAGAAAGCACTGGCTACAGGCGCCTGATTCTGACTGACCAGAGCCGGTCATGTGAGGAGCAGCTGGTCTGGGGGAAGGAAAGAATAATACCATTTTATCACTTGAATAGTGTTTGGGACCAAGGGAGCCGGCTGGGCTGTGGGTACGTCTCAGGCTCCCTGAGCTTGGGCTCATGATTCTCTACACAAGAGCTGGCCACAGAGAGCAGCGTGGGAGGCTGAGAAATGGATCCCAAGGAAAGAACTTCGGGATAGATTCCCTCCGTCCTTTATGGGGGCAGATACGACTAGTCTTCTTCCTGGGTATTCTCACACCATGGCAGCCTTCATGGCTGCCTAGAAGAAAGACTACATTTCCCAGCCTGCCTTGCAGCTAGGTGTGGTCAAAAACTAAGTTCTGTCCTTAGCCAGTTTGGTTCAGTGGATAGAGCACTGGCCTGGGGACTGAAAAGTCCTGGGTTTGATTCCGGTCAAGGGCACATGCCCAGGTTGCGGGCTCAATCCCCAGTAGGGGTCGTCAGAAGGCAGCTGATCAATGATTCTCATCATTGATGTTTCTCTATCTCTCCTCCCTTCCTCTCTGAAATCAATAAAAATATTTAAAAAAAAGAAAAAGAAAGAAACTAAGTTCTGGCCAATGGGATTGGTGGGGGGAAAAATTAACTTCCCGCGCTGAGTTTTATCAAATACATTATAAACATCATCAAATGTCTTTCTCATTCCTGTTTTTAACAAATGACCCAGTTCTAGTTTTAAGGCTAAATCACATCATCAGAAAAACAACAATACTTATAATTATAACATGTTATAGAAAAACCTAAAAAATTATTTAAAAAAGCAGTCAAAACTGACAATACGCGCAACACTTAACAGAGTTGGAAAGGTGCTGGGACTCGCCTGGTATTTCCCTCCTTGAACAATGTTTGTGGGTAGATGTGCCCACGAATCATCTTCAAATAAATGTAAGAAGTTTTATCTAAGGTCGGCGCGACAGGCTCTGCATTTAGCAAATGTCGGCGCCGGGCCCCACCCACGCGATGCCCGGGAGCACGTTTGCCGGTTGGTGATCTCCAACCGGTAAACATTTTGCGGACAAGACTCTGGACTTCGTGACCAAGTTCCCGTTTCTTTCAGCAGCGATGCTGCACCGGGCGCCCCTTCCCGGGGGCAAATGACAGTTCAGGTTAGTAACACGCTCTGCTCTCAGTGGCAGTTAGTCCACGGGACTGTCTGACGCATCATCAGTTTGCAAACTCTGCCCAGTTTCACTAGGAAACTTCGCATCCAAACAGCCCCACCCTTTTACTACTAACTTACAAGTGAGCCCCGTAACCACTTACAAAGTCTACTTTTTAACACCAATTGTTAGCCTTGCAGACACAAGGCCTCAAAAAATTAGTACAAAACTCAGAATTGTTCCTCTCCACGGAAATCTTTAGTAAAAGGCGAAAGATTTATGCGATCTGAAGAGAAACCAGAGTATGCCTAGCAACTAGGGCCCACATTTCTCGGGTATCTGTTACCCCTAAGTCTGTAATGGTGATTATTTACCGGGAAGAGCTAATGACTTCTCTCCCCACCCAGACAGTTCTGTGAGAGAAGTCTCATTTTGTGGGAAGAACAGCTCAAAGAAAGTAAGAGAATCTAGTCTTGTTTTAGGTTGGAAATTGTTCCGTTTCATGTGCAATGCATTGTGGATATGCAAATGAATCGCAGCCGGTTTCCGGAAATACCTTAAATAGCGCTTTCGTCTTGGAGCTGCAACTGGGACTACCACCAGGGGGCAGAGCGGAAGCCAGATTTAAGAAATACTGTATAAACCTGAGCCTCGTCCAACCAGAAAAAAGTCTGACTCTTTTAATAATTGGCCCTCCAAGTAAAATTTATTTGGGATTTAAAGAAATAAAATAATTAAAATTGTAAAATAACATAAAACATGCAAAGCATTTTCTTCATTAAACAAAAACGCATTGGGCACTGTTCTAAACCCTATGCTGGGCTCCAGGGGTAGAGCAGATCCCTAACATTTCATCTTCAAGGAGCATGCTATGTGATGGGGGGGCCAACTGTGTGTGGTCAGCACCGATCACAGAATGTTCTCTGACATCTGGGCAGAGCGTGACAGGATCCACAGTAGTGGGGTGGTGAGGGCATTCCGGCAGGGAGGCACAGTGCTGAAGGGGCGAGTCTTGGTACTGATGGTCTTAGGACCAAGCTAAGAGCTTGGGTTTACCTAGAAGGAAAAGGGAGGCATAGAAGAGCTTTAAAAGAGAGTAGCGTGCCCTAGCCCGTTTGGCTCAGTGGATAGAGCGTCGGCCTGCGAACTGAAAGGTCCCAGGTTTGATTCTGGTCCAAGGGCTCATGCCTGGATTGTGGGCTTGATCCCCAGTGGGGGACTTGCATTGCTCATCATGGATGTTTCTATTTCTCTCTCCCTCTTCCTTCCTCTCTCATATCAATAAGAATATATTTTTTAAAATCCTTTAAAAGAGAGTAGCGTGATCAGATCAGTGTTTAAAACAGTGCTCTCACTGTGCGTGGTCCCTGGATTAACCAAAGTACTCCTGGGTACCCCTTAGGGATGCTTGGGTCCCACCCACTCCAGACCTATGATATCTAAAACTACGGGAACAGGACCTCAGAAATACCCCTGCTCTTCAGACAAGATGGGGGGGGGGGGGGCGGTAGGCAGGGGAAGCCTGGACCAGGAGTTCCAAACCCACGTGTCCTGCAGAGGGCGCACCTGCCATCGGCTCCCGCGGAGGGGGGCCATGCAGAGAGGGACACAGGATTGCTAAAGGAGCCAGAAATCTGGGGTTTTACTTAAAATGTCCAGCTTTTTACATGTTGAGAATTAATTCAAAACTAAAAAACAAGACCAAACACATCTGTAGTCTGGATTCACCATGCAGGCTGCCTGATTCAGGCTCACAGCTAGAATTCATGTGCACCTGCTGTAAGCCAAGCCCCTTGATGAGCCTTACACCCCCCCGGACAACCCCGTGAAATGTTGGAAAAGCTGTTGTTCAATATACGTAATGTCAGACAATATAAAATACAACAATGACAAACCCGAATTTAATCAGGCCTGCAGAGCTGATGGCTAGTGTATAGGAAGTTTAGAGGACAGGGGAACACATGAAATTTGGAGGAAGACGTATCTACCATGAGGGGGAAAAGTCAGATAAATTCAGGATGAGGGACATTCCTTAGGGCCCTGCTGCCCACTTCTCCCAGGTTCCTGGGGCCAGCGTCACCCCAGGCCCCCTCAGTGGAGGCTGTGGGCAGTTTGGTTGGGAGAGGGAAGAGAGGGGAGGTTTAGGGTGACAGTGATCACAGTCCCACCAATGGTCTTGATTGATATGAAAATGTTGGGCTGATCAGAAATAGGAATGACAGGAGGTCCCAGCTGGCCCCTCTGGGGCTCAAACAGCCAGGGCAGTGCTCAGAAAATTATAGAAATCTAGAGGCCCAGTGCACAAATTCGTGCACTGGTGTGGTCCCTCAGTCTGGCCTACAGGGATCAGGCCGAAACTGGCTCTCCAACATCCCCCGAGGGGTTCCAGATTGTGAGAGGGTGCAGGCCAGGCTGAGGGACCCCACTGGTGCACGATTGGGGCCGGGGAGGGACCGTGTGAGGGCTCCAGGATTTGCCTGTATCGCCCAGTCTTGATCAGCTGCACCCCAGAAGCAAGCTAACCTACCGGTCGGAGCATCTGCCTCCTGGTGGTCAGTGCTCATCATAGCAAGTAGTTGAACAGTCGAACCAACGGTCAGACACTTAGCATATTAGGCTTTTATTATATAGGATATAGGATTGCTTTGCTTTTATGCTACAGCAATTAGCTAATCTTCCTCCTAGCCTGGCCCTCAGCAGTAGACATCCACCCATCCATCCAGTCATCCACCTATCCATCTATCCATCCATTCAATCCATCCACCCATCCATCTACTCATCTACCTATCCATTCATCCACCCATCCATCCAGTCACCCACCTATACATCTATCCATCCATCCAATCCATCCATCTATCTATTCATCCATCCAACCACCCATCTACTCATCCACCTATCCATCCATCCATCCATCCATCCATCCATCCATCCATCCATCCATTCATCCATCACTTCTCTGCCTTTGGCTAAGAGGAAGTATAGCATCCATCCATTCATCCATCCATCCACCCATCCACCCATCCACCCATCCATTCATCCATTACTTCTCAGCCTTTTGGTTTAAGATCCAGTGTAGCATCCATCCATCCATCTATCCATCCTTGTGAGGTCTGGCTCCTGCTTTGAGCCTTCCAGCTGCAAATTTCTAAGGTTCTGGCAGGAGCAATACCCACACCTGCTTAGAGGCTCAAGTGTAGGAGCTAAACTTCTGGCCCCTCTTCCTGCCCTTTGTCATGTCTCACCCCAGTCTCCTCAGTGGCCAGGACAATGCACTCGGGAGATGCGGGGGTCACTATTACTGTATCTCCAGCAGGTGACGCTAAAGGCCCTCTCTTCACGTGGGTGACATTATCTGCTGGGTCCTCGCTTTGAGAAGGAGCAGGCGGGCCAGACTGGGCAGTGGCTCTGCCTGAGGCCAGCAGGTGAGGCAGGGGAACTCCCATAAGAGATCTTGGTCCTTGTGTGGGCATTTCTAGCCTGTGAAGGAGGGCCTGTGCCCCTTCTGTCTGGGATCAGCTGCACAGTGGTCAAAGCCAACCTCACTTTGTCTCCCCAGAATTGTTCCCGGGGCATTGGAAAGGCCATAGACCTTGCAGTTACAGACCTCAGTTCAAATCCAAGCCCTGCCTGTTGAGGCCTGTGTGACTATAGGCACGTTGCCTCATCTCTCTGAGCCTCAGTTTACTCACCAGTGAAATGGGGTAATGATGCCTAACGCCAGGTCAGCATCAGGATTAAATGAGTCATCATGTAAAAGCACAAGTCATAACAGGTGTCTGTGAGTTGGTTCCCTCATCCACAGGCTCTGTCAGCAGTTTGTGGCCCTGTAGGCAGTTTGAGCCCAGCAAGGGGCTGTATTTCTTACTCCCTGAGCAAAGATAGAATCAGGCTCCTGGTAAGACAGAACTAGGGTGGGGCGAGGAAAGTCTCACTAACAGCCACCTTAGTACCTCCCCCCGTCCATTTGGGGCACTTGGGCACATCACCCCGATTTTCAAATACCCCTTGCTTCTTTCACAACAGGGCTGGAGGAAACATTCTACTTTATTTACAAACCAGAGACCCAGTGCACGAATTTGTGCACAGGTGGGGTCCAGCCGGCCTGCCCCCAATGGGGCGATGGGGCCGGGCTGGCCAGGGGGAGGGACCGTGGGCGGTTGTTCAGTCGGCCCGCTCCCTGGTTGAACTCCTGGTCGAACCCCCGGTCGAGGGGACAATTTGCATATTAGTCTTTTATTATCCTCTATAATAAAAGCCCAGCAACCGAACGGCGGAATGACCAGAACAACTGGTTGACCAGTTGCTATGACGTGCACTGACCACCAGGGGGCAGATGCTCAACACAGGAGCTGCCCCCTGGTGGTCAGTGCGCTCCCACAGTGGGAGCACCGCTCAGCTGACTGGGATGAGCGGCTGCTCCTGCTGCGAACCCCAGGCTGACAGGCAGGAACCTGGGCTGTGATCGGGTTCCTGCGATCATTGCCTCCTCGCCCTAGGCTCCTCCTCCTTGCTCCCTGCTGCCTCCTCTGGACACCCGCAGGTGGTGCAGCACTGCTGCTGGTGGGCTCTCAGAGCTAACCCTGGAGGCTGGGAGGTGGGTTCATGGTCGCCGCGGGACTGAGGCCTACTCTGCCACCTCTCAGTGCTATTGTCCTTGGGCCTGGCCCCGACCCGGTTCCCTGGAGAGGGGAGTGCTCCAGCTCCACAGAAGATGCCAGACCAGTGCTCCCACAGCAGGCTGATCCCCGCAGGCCACGCCCCCCACCAGTGCACGAATCCCGTGCACCGGGCCTCTGGTATAGGATAGGAATAATTGCTTTCCTAGAAAAAGCCTGGCCAGCCGAACATCTTCATGCTTACATGTGATGCTAAAACAAAAGATCAGGTGTTTTTCAAAAGCAGCATAACCCATCCTAGAAGTGAGGTTTTTTGTTTGTTTTTAATTTTTAGTTGATTTTTTATTTTTTAAATATATTTTTATTGATTTCAGAGAGGAAGGGAGAGGGATAGATAGAAGCATCAATGATGAGAGAGAATCATTGATTGGCTGCCTCCTGCACGCCCCTTACTGGGGGGGGGGGGTATCGAGCCCACAACCCAGGCATGTGCCCTTGGCCGGAATCGAACCTGGGACCCTTTAGTCCGCAGGCAGACGCTCTATCCACTGAGCCAAATCAGCTAGGGCTAGTTATTTTTTAATAACTAGGACATGCTTGTGGGGGGCAGGGGGGGGGGGAGAGGAGAGACAGAGAGAGAGAGAGAGAGAGAGAGAGATCGGCTGCCTTCTGTATGTGCCCCAACTGGAGACAGAACCCGAAACCCAGGCATGTGCCTGACCAGGAATCAAACTGGCAGCCTTTCGCCACATAGGATGGTGCCCAACCAACTGGGTCACGTGGCCGGGGCTAGAGGCAGGGTTTGACTTAGTTCCCTTGGAAAAGCCGGCCTGGCCCCACTGACAAGCCCATGGGTGCTTGGGCGTGCGTTTCTGAGCAGGGGCGGCAGAATGTCAGGGTCTGGCCAGCGGGGAGAGAGGAGGAGCGACAGGTCCCCAGACAGGACCCACACCCAGGAGCAGAGAAGCTGGGGAAGGGGTGGGTGGCAGAGGAGGGTCCCAGAGTCAGGGAGACTGCTAGACAGGTGCTTCCCCGTGTGTTTGCGACCTGGGTGTTCAGAGGTGGAGCCTCCTCTGTGGGCGACCTACGCTGGTGGGGCAGGGCTGTCTTTGGTCCCAAGTGGCTTCTCTTGGGTCTCCTTTAGGGAACCAGTAATGCCGGCTGGTCTCAAAGGCAGGATCCACAGCAAACCAGTTCCTCTGCCTACGGGACCGCTGAGTCCAGTGGGAGGCCTGCGGGCGGCCTCCCCACACCGGGCATCTCAGAACTCAGGGCTGCTGGACCCCGAGAGGCAGAGAGGGTGTGAGGACCCTTTAGAGGGTGAGGAGCCAGAGTGGGTGAGACACAGGAAGCCAGGGATGGGGAGGTGGCCTCGGGGACGGGGCAGGACTCAGCCTGGAGCTCCTGGGATTGACACTGGAATCTGTCCATCACCGACACCCTGTCCATCACCTGACCCTTCTTTTCTGCATTCCGCCCGGGCCAGACCCCGGGGAGGGTGGGGCTGTCTGTGGAGCTGCAAAACTTTTGGTGTCACATGCCCCATCAGCACCTCAGCACCCTTATCGCCACCCTCAGCTTTTCTCAGGGGGCTGAGCACAGGGAGCCGGCAGCTCAGGTAACAGAATGGGGACGACTCTTCTGGTGCGAAAGTACGTGGCGGCTCCCACTTCTGAGGCAGCCCACCCTGTCCCTCGCCACGCAGCCTTGACAGAGCTGAGGAGAAAGAACAGCCTTCTGTGGGACCAGAGAGACCCGAGTTTAAATCAGTGTCTACCACTGCTGTGTGACACTTCGTAGTGCTTCACTCCTCCGGGCCTCAGTTTTCCTGATCTGTCAGATGGGCACAGCAGACCTGCCCATCTGCTCACAGGGTCGGGGTGACAATTATACAAGACAATGCACTTTGTAAATAAGAAAAGCGTAATCTCACCCTGACCGGTTTGGCTCAGTGGATAGAGCGTCGGCCTGCGGACTGAAGGGTCCCAGGTTCGATTCTGGTCAAGGGCTTGTACCTTGGTTGTGGGCACATCCCCAGTAGAGGGTGTGCAGGAGGCAGCTGATCGATATTTCTCTCTCATCGATGTTTCTAACTCTCTATCCCTCTCTCTTCCTCTCTGTAAAAAATAAATAAAATATATTTTAAAAAGAAAAGCATAATCTCATACAGTTGCTGCGTCCCCAGCCCTCTCCACAGATGGATACCACCTGCAGACACATTTTGTTAGAAACTCTTGGCAGTAAAAATTAAAAAAAAAAAAATGTTTTTAAAGTTTTGGCCCAGATTTAAAAATCGGATTTTTATGGAAGATTTTGAATTTACTTCTGCATCTGACAATACAAGTGCCTTCCCCCCAAACAGCACGCAGGCAGGCTGAGCTTCCCCTCAGGCGAATTTCTCCAGGTCCCCCAGCCCTCTGCCTGCCCTGTGCCATCCCCACACTTAGGCCAAAGGGATGTGGTTGCCCCTCCTCACACTAGCCATCGGCCCCCTAGATGTCTGGGTTTGTAACGCGTGTGTCATGAGCCTGGGAAGTATTGTCCTCATCCCTCTGGTCATCTCAAGGCTTAGCACCCCTCTGGCGGGGTGACAGTCCCCCCTCTTTCCGCCGCTCCCCCAGCCCTGTGTGTGCCCACGCGCCTGGCACCAAGCACTGACTCTGGAGGTTGGGGACATTTAAGAATGGTGCCCGGCTGGTGTGGCTCAGTGGTTGAGCATTGACCCATGAACCAGGAGGTCAGGGTTCAATCCCCAGTCGGGGCACATGCCCAGGTTGCGGGCTTAAATCCCAGTAGCGGGCGTGCAGGAAGCAGCCGATCCATGATTCTCTCTCATCAGTGATGTTTCTAGCGCTCTCTCCCTCTCCCTTCCTTTCTCTGAAATCAATAAAAATAAATTTAAAAAATAAAAGAAAGCTGCCGGCTCTGGCTCCCTAGGGAAGGGAGGCTCTCTGTTCACTCAGACAATACGTGGCTCTTTCCTGCCCTGACAGTCAAGGCTGCTTGGAGGAATCGAGACGGTTTGAGACATTTTGGGGTTTGGAGGAGCTTCCTGAGTTCCAGACGTGCTGGGCTCTGGCTGACCCAGTGCGCCGACACCCTGCCCCATAGCGCCACCTCTGCCTTTCTCCGACCCCGCCCTGGTCTCTGAAGAGCCTGGTCACATGATCAGACTCCCGGGTTGCAGGGCAGGGAGCCCCTGGGTGTGGGGTTTGGGCTCTGACTGCCGCAGGAGGAGGCCCGGCAGGCCCGGCTGGCTTTTCTCCTTTGTGACCGGCCCATTTCCCGGCAGGACAACGGGGCCCAGGGGGCAGTGTCCTGGGGGGCCGCTGCCTCACGACTCCTGCCCCGGCCTGCTCCCTGGGAAGCCGAGAAGGCCCTGAGTGGAGTGCTGGGGGGGGGGGCGGGGGGGAGAAGGGGGGCTGGAGGAGAGAGGCTGCCTGAGGATGGGAGTGTGGTGCCACCGGGTGAGCAATGAGGCTGAGGCTGGGGGTCCGTTTACTGAGTTCAAACCCCGGTTTTGGTGGCTTCACAACCTTGGGGACAGTTACAGAAGGTGTAACGAAAGCATGCCAAGAAGCACTCGGCGACATAGTGAGTGCTCAGAAAAGGCTTAGCAACCATAATAATTATTATTATTCTTTCTTTCTTTATTTTTTAAATATATTTTTAGCGATCTCAGAGAGGAAGGGAGAGGGAGAGAGAGATAGGAACATCAATGATGAGAGAGAATCATGGATCAGCTGCCTCCTGCACGCTTCCTACATGTGCCCTTGACTGGAATCAAACCGTGACCTCCTGGTTCACAGATCAACGCTCAACCACAGAGCCACGCGGGCCGGGCAGCACAGAACCGTGGCACAGAATCGGCGACACGGGACATAGAGGCTCCCCGGGTTGAGGTGGCAGCTGACCGATGATTCCCACGGGTTAGACGTGGTTTCCGGGAGGGTGGGGACCTGACTTTAGGCCACAGGAGCCGGTGCCACCGCTGAGCATGGCTGATTGACAGGGAGGAGGCAGGAGCCAGCTCCGGCTGCCGCGTTGCTGGGGGACCCCCCCACATGGAGGGCTCTGTGAGCCGCCCGCTCCCCAGGTGAGTCTGGTCACACGGAACCCACGGCAGGGACACGGGTCCCTCCACCCAGACCCATACAAGGCCTTGGCCTGTGCTCTCCCCTCAGATCACGGGGACCAGGGGTTCACCTTCTCCGAGGAGGGCAGGGACGAGAGGGGAACAGGGAGCTATTTCGAGAAGGTGTCGAAGGCCGGGGCACTAAAATTAGCCCCTTGGTTCCTAAAAAGACATTGGCGCCATCCGAGGCCGTGGAGAGGGGCTCTTCAGCGGGGAATGTGGCCCCAGGAAGGGCTCCCGCGGGCCTGGGCAATGAGGTCAGCCTGCGGGCCGGTGGGGCCGCGATGGCCGGGGTCATGGGCACGGTCCCCAGCCGCCCGCCTGCAGATTCTGGAGCCGGTTCCCACCGCCTCCTGCGCCAAGCGGGCGGGAAGGTGGGCCCGAGCCCCCTGCTGGGCGCTGTCTGACCCCTGTCTGCTGCGCTTCCCTTTTTAAAAAATATGTTTTATTGACTTTTTACAGAGAGGAAGGGAGAGGGAGAGAGAGTTAGAAACATCGATGAGAGAGAAACATCCATCAGCTGCCTCCTGCACACCTCTCACTAGGGATGTGCCCACAACCAAGGTACATGCCCCTTGACTGGAATCGAACCCGGGACCCTTGAGTCCGCAGGCTGACGCTCTATCCACTGAGCCAAACTGGTTAGGGCTTGACTGTACCTTTGCCTCCCATGCTTTCTGCTCCATTCTGTGTGTGTGTGTGTGTGTGTGTGTGTGTGTGTGTGTTGGGGGGGTAGGGGCGCTCACAAGAATGGACCACCTTTATATGCATAACCTATGGACACAGACAATACGGTGGTGAAGGCATGGGGGGAGGAGGGCGGGGGAGGGCTAGAAGGGGTTAATGGTGGGGGGAAAGGGGACATATGTAATACTTCCAACAATAAAGGTTAAAAAACAAAACAGAAAAACAAGAATCAGCCACCACGAAGCCTGCTGCCAGGGGAGGGCTGGGGTGTGAGCCTGGGAGGGGCCCGGTGTCCTAGCGCAGTGGGGCCTAGGCGTCTGCCCTTGTCCCCCAGGGTCACAGAAGCCCCCTAGCACTGGACTTCCCTGTCTCCTCCCCTGGCCCTAGCCCTTACCCCAACCTCAGGGATGTGGCCCCGAGGGAGCTGGGGAAGTCCTATGACACCCACTTCCTGGGTGAGGGGCGTGAGCTCTCAGCCCCGTGCTCGTGTTCAGAGCTGGCTCCTCTCCCCCTCCCAGGCCCTGGCCGGGGGGGGGGGGGGGGTGTCTGTGACTTTGTCACTTGCCTTTCCTCTTACGCCAAGTTCCGCCAGGGCAGGGAGGGTGGCAATCTCGATGCTGTCATCAGACCCGTTTAAACTCCTCCAGCAACAGCTCGAGGCCCTGGATATGGTCTAGACCAGGGGTCCTCAAACTTTTTAAACAGGGGGCCAGTTCACTGTTCCTCAGACCGTTGGAGGGCCGGACTATAGTTTAAAAAAAAAAAAACAACTATGAACAAATTCCTATGCACACTGCTAAGTCGGCTGCTAAGCAGGACAGGCAGCGGCGGCAAAAACACCCGGCGGGCCGGATACATGTCCTCGGCGGGCCGCATGTGGCCCGCGGGCCGTAGTTTGAGGACCCTGGTCTAGAAGGTCCCCTCCAGGTCCAGCCCTGCCCCCTCTCGCCCCACGCCCAGCACAGCTCTTCTGTTCTCCAACGCGCCAGGCTCCTGCCACCGCTCTGCTCAGCTGAGCCCCATCACTCGGCTTCAAGGCCACTCCCTCGGAAAGGCTGGGCAGGCGACGTGGGGCTAAGCCCCCCTCTGTGGGCGTCCATAGGACCCTTTCCATTTGCTGAAGCTCCTGGTAAACCGCCGCCGCCTTAACTCCAGGGCCTGGCAGCCAGGAGGGCGCGGACACACACGCTGGGTGGAGTGGGGGGGAGCCTGAGAAGGTAGTGCCCTGGTCACGCTTGGGCATCAGGGGCCTGGCAGTCGGGGAAGTGGCTGTGCCCCTGCAGGTGGGCTTCCTGGGCGAAGAGGGACCGGCCGCCAAGGCAGGTGGGAGGGGGAACGGGAGGAGGGGGCATGCAGAACAGGGCCCGGCCAGTGTCCACGCAGTCACACGCAGGGGTGTCTCCCCACTTCCTGGCCAACGCAGTTCCCTGGCCTGGCCCTGCAGCCTGGGTCCTGGAGACTGGCAGAGCCTGGCGTGGACAGGCAGGGGACTGGAACCAACTCCCAGGGCACCTGCGGGGGCTTTGGGAGCAAACGCAGGAGAGAGCCACCGGGAAAAGGATGTGCGGGACTTCCCCAACACGGTCCCCGCCGAACCCCAGATGGTCTCCCGGGGTTCCCTGGATGTGGGGACCGATGACACAGAGCCTGTGGGGGCTCAAGCCTGGCCCGAGGTGCCCTGCCACCCGGAGCCTCCATCGCGTGCTTAGAAAACATGCAAAACCCCCAGAGAAGATGCGCGCAGCTCTCCCGACACCCGTGCCTGGCAGTCCCGCCTGCTGTCCGTCACCTGGTTTCTAATATCGCCCATCTCACGCTCAAAAGCATCCTGGTTTGGACTTTATGTGATACGACTATGCTGTTAGGTCAATATATGCTCACATAGGATCATCCCTAAGATTATTTAGTAATCTAGCAACTGAACAGCTTAATAATTTGATAACAGAGTAGAAATATGCAAAATACTGATGTACAACCAGGCAGACGTGGGCCCTGGGTGTGGGTGGGCCGGCCGTGGAGGGGCTGTGAGGACGGGACCAGTGGCCGGCTCGGAGGGGAGCAGAACCAAGGGTCGGGCTCCGGATGGGTGCACCTAGTTCAAAAGTTTGATTTCCTTTGTTGTTTTTTAAAAATATATTTTTATTGATTTCAGACAGGGAGGGAGAGGGAGAGAGAGATAGAAACATCAACGATGAGAGAATCATTGATTGGCTGCCTCCTGCACGCCCACTACTGGAAATCAAGCTCGCATCCCAGGCATGTGCCCTGACCAGGAATCGAACTGTGACCTCCTGGTTCATAGGTCCACGCTCAACCACTGAGCCACACCGGCTGGGCTTGATATTTTTATTACTATGAACATGTGTTACTTTTTTTTGCAAAAAAAAAAAGAGAAAATCCCAGAAAACAGAAGGCCAGTCGTCTCCCACCCCTTCCCCAGCCTGCACTCCAGGGTTTTACCACGTGGCTCAGGGCTTTCTCCTGTGCTGTTCTTCTCTTGGTTATTTCTCAGTTTTGGTGGGAAATGTGGTGGGATCTGGCCTTGGTAATGAGCAGACAACAAAGCAAAATACAACAACAACAACAACAACAACAACAACAACAACAGCCTGGACCGGCCTTTCCCTCCTTCTCAACTGCAGATTCCCCCAGAGCAGGGACATTTGGGGTCCCCTTTGCCCAGAAGAGCGCCGGCTCCTGCTCAGGGTCGGCAGATGCTTGCCGAGGCCCCGGATGGAGGAAGGCCGACTTGCCCCTCAGAAGCAGGAACCTGCAGGATCGCTCAGGGCACCGTCTCGGCTGCCCTCTGTCTGTTCTGAGAGCTTGTCTAGGTCTCCCACCAGGAGGGGCAGCAGGGTCCGTCTCGGGACAGATGCTGGTGGGTTGGTGGCAATAGCTCTGGGTGTGGTTATCAGTGTCTGTTAGGATTGGGGTACAACTTACCCTGCGTGATGGCAGCGGGGTGGTTGCGGGTTAGCTGAGTGATGGCAGCAGGGTGGTTGCGGGTTAGCTGAGTGATGGCAGCGGGTGGTTGCGGGTTAGCTGAGTGATGGCAGCGGGGTGGGTGGGGTACAGGTTACCCTGTGTGATGGCAGCAGGGTGGTTGCGGGTTAGCTGAGTGATGGCAGCGGGGTGGTTGCGGGTTAGCTGAGTGATGGCAGCGGGGTGGGTGGGGTGGTTACAGGTTATCCTGCGTGATGGCAGCGGGTGGTTGCGGGTTAGCTGAGTGATGGCAGCCGAGGCTCATGCATGGGGCAGCTGAAGCATCCCAGGAATGTGGCGGGGCTGCTGACAGCACTTCACGGTCTGAGAGTGGCCACCCGTGTGACTTCCTCAGGGGTGGTGAAGACGAGTGTGTCGGGGTGGGCGGGGGGGGGCGGGGGGACCCGCATCCCTACGCGGACTCTCCAAGGTCTCCGGAGCCCCAGCTCTGAGGAACAGAGCAGGTGCTGAAAACATCAGAGGGGACAGGAGCTGACATGTAATGGGACTGAACACGGAGTCATCATAGTAGTAACAGTCACAGCAGCAGCTCGTCTTGAGGGACAATGTGCCGAGCAGTTTGCAGGCGTCATCTCACTTCATCTTCACGAGAACCCCACGGGGGAGACACAATTGTTACAACCATTTCACAGACGGGGAGACCTGAGGCTGGGGACCCTGAGTGACGCTCCTAAGACCATACAGCTGGCGGGGTCTGTGCTTTAGACCTTGGAGCCCAGCTTCTAGCCCCAATCACTCCTCTGCTGGTCCCCACCAAGCATGTGGCCACACTAATGCTCCCTCCTTAAAAAAAAAAAAGATTTTTATTGATGTCAGAGAGGAAGGGAGAGGGATAGATAGAAACATCAGTGATGAGAGAGAATCATTGATCGGCTGCTTCTGCACTCCTCACACAGGGGATTGAGCCCGCAACCTGGGCATGTGCCCGGACTGGGAATCGAACTGTGACCTCCTGGTTCATAGGTTGATGCTCAAGCGCCAGGCAGACTAATTGTCCCTTAAGTAAAAATCATCCCACAGGGGGGGATGGGAATGGGGGGATGAGGACAAATATGTGATGCCTTAATCAATAAAGAAATTAAAAAAAAAATAAAAAAAAAATAAAAAAAATAATCCCACAAACCCTAGCCGGTTTGGCTCAGTGGATAGAGCATCGGCCTGTGGACTGAAAGGCCCCAGGTTTGATTTCAGTCAAGGGCCCATGCCCGGGTTGCGGGCTCGATCCCCAGTAGGGGGCGTGCAGGAGGCAGCCAATCAATGGTTCTCTCTCATCATGGATGTTTCTATCTCTCTCCCTCTCCCTTCCTCTCCGAAATCAATAAAAAAAATATATTTAAAAAAATCATCCCACCACACAGCCTGGGATGGTGCTTGCTTACACTGACTCACTGTAGTGTTTAGAGTGTTATGTGCAGCGACCAAATGAAGCTTCTGGCAGCTGAAGTCCTACCTCCAGGGACCTGTTACCTGCAGGGCGGCTGCCCCAGAGGGAGTATTTGGAACGTGGTCCGAAGCTGGAGCTGGACAGGCCGGCGTGCCACCCAGAGCCCACCCCTCCCAGGCAGTGATTTGTCTGCTAGGGCTGGTGTACGAAGGACCACACGCTGGGCACTAAATGACAGAGATGTCTGGTCTCACAGTCCTGGGGCTAGAATTCCAAGCGCATGGTGTCCAGGGTTTGTCCTTCGGGCTGAGAGGGAGACCGTGCGCCTCTCCCAGCTTCTGGTGGCTCAGTGGCACTCTCAGAGCCCTTGGCTTGTGGGTGCATCACCCTGGGCTCTGCCTTCCTGTTAGGACATGTGTCCAAATTCCCCTTCCTATAAGGACACCAGTCCTATTGGATTAGGACCCACCCGAACAGTCTCCTTAAATCGGATGCCCTCTGTAAAGGCCCTATCTCCATGTTAGCTAACTCTGAGGTTCTGGGGTTTGGGGCTTCAACATGACCCTAACAGAGTCCTTGGCTAAGCCAGTTAATAGCGCTGGGCCTCAGTTTTCTTTAAAAAATTATTTTTAAAATATATATTTTATTGATTTCAGAGAGGAAGGAAGAGGGAGAAAGAGATAGAAACATCCATGATGAGAGAGAATCATGGATTGGCTGCCTCCTGCCAGTCCCCCACTGGGGATCGAGCCCACAACCCGGGCATGTGCCCTGTGAATACCCCACGTCCCACGTGGTTCAGGGTTTGGGCTCTGGAAGATGGGTCGCACGCAAATGAAAGAGACGAGACAAGAAACAATAATTTGGAAATATTGGGGGACCAGGCGGGAGCCCAACTCCAGAGGAAGGACTCCGCTTGGGCTCAGGCCTGGCCATCCTTTTATTCAATTTGGGATACATCTACAGCCCTTAGGCAGGCGATTTCCAGTAGCAGACAGACTATCTTATCAGTAAGGATTTACATGACTGTCTGGTGGGGAAGTTGCTTCAGCTACCATTGTCTGGACTAACCAGCGGGTGCATAGCTCTGACCTTTGCCAGAGCTCAAGGGTCACCAGCCTTCCGGGTTCCTTGTCCACACCTCTGTGCTAGTGAAGACAATGGACGGCTTCCCGCAGTGCCCTTGACCAGAATCGAACCTGGGACCTTTCAGTTCACAGGCCAACGCTCTATCTACTGAGCCAAATCGTCTAGGGCTCTTTCTATCTTTTTAAATATATTTTTTATTGCTTTCAGAGAGGAAGGGAGAAGGAAAGAGCGATAGAAATGTCAATGATGAGAGAGAATCATGGATCGGCTGCTTCCTGCACGCCCCCTACTGGGGATCTAGCCCACAACCTGGGCTTGTGCCCTTGACCAAGATCGAACCCGAGACCCTTCAGTCCGCAGGCTGATGCTCTATCCACTGAGCCACACCGGCCATGGCAGGCCTCGGGTTCCTTGTCTGTCACACGGGCTTGGTGACAATCCCTGCGTTCCCGAGTTGCTGTGTCGAAACACTACAAGGAGTAAGCCCGCTTGGCACAGTGCCCAGCTCGTGTAACTGGCGCGCAGGAAAGCAGCTGCCGTTTCCTATGACATTCCCAGGATGAGAGGCTGCAGGGCAGGAGGCCCCGGCGCCCGGGGGGTGTCTGCTGGCAGGGCCAGGCAGCGCGGGGCCTGGCCGTTGGTCCCGAGGGTGGGCTGTGCCTGCTCTGGTCCAGGCCCAGGCTCCCGGGCTTAGACTTGGCTTCTGCCTCCCTGGGCGAAGCATCCGGAGGCCCCTTTCCCGGGCTTGCTCCTGCGCCTTCCAACTCAGAGTTCCCTCCGTCGGCTACGTGGACACAGGGGGCCCATCATCCTCTGTCGTGGGGTGTCCTGTGCACGCAGGATATTTAATAGTACCCCTGGCTCTACCTACCAGCTGCAGGCCTCCCTAATCATGATACCAGCAACGCCCTGGACAGTGCCAGATATCTCCCCGGGGTCAAGGTCTGCCCCCGGCCCAGCTGGCTGCCCTGGGAAGGGCCGGATGCTGTGAGCCTCGTGTGCGATCGGAACCCCGCACAGATGAATCTGGAAGTAGCAGCCTGAACAGCTCTTGGGCCCCACTCCACCTCCTGCATGAACTGTCCTCGATCCTGCTGCTTCGGGCCTGGCCCCCGGAGGGCATCTCAAGGTGACTGTGGTCCGGCCTGGGCCCGGCGGCCAGGGCTCGGCCGTGAGCAGTCAGCAGGAAGCACAGACCCGGGGTGGGCTCTGCGGCCTGGCCAGGAGCAGGTGTGGACACGGCGCTGACAGGCCCGACTTATCAGGCCCAGGGCCCCAGGCTCCAGACGGACAGGTCGTGGGGCTCTATCAGCCGTCAGAGTTCGCGTCAGTCCTGCTGGGCGACGTGCTGACAGCCAGGAGCTGGGCGGGCAGGCTTCTGCCCAGTGCCCAGTGCCCAGGGCCTCCGTTCGCAGCCCAGGACGGGCTGCACCTCGCAGGGACATCTGAGGAGAGGAGAGGGTGGTGGGGACAAGGAGAGGGAGAAAGATGAGCCGAGGGGCTTGCTTCTATCCCCCCTTTTCTTTTCTTCAAAGATTTTTGAAAATATATTTGTATTGATTTCAGAGAGGAAGGGAGAGGGAGAGAGACAGAAACAACAGCAATGAGAGAGAATCATTGATCGTTGCCTCCTGCACGCCCCACGCTGGGGACCGAGCCTGCAACCCCGGCATGTGCCTTGACCAGGAATTGAACCGTGACCTCCTGGTTCATAGGTCGACACTCAACCCCTGAGCCCCGCCGGCCGGGCTTTTTCAAAGATTTTAAAATGTGTTTACAGTTTCTCCCAGCCAGCGTTGCCTGGGGCTCAGGGGTTGAGTGTCGACATATGAACCAGGAGGTCACGGTTCAATTCCCAGTTGAATGATTTGAAAAGGGGGTGGGGAGGATTGGGGCACATCAGAGGGAGAAAGGAGGAGGAGCAGTGGAGAGAAGGGGTGCGGGGTGACACACCAGGAACAAAATCCGAACTCCTTCCCGTCCGTGGCCGCCCTGACCTGGCTCTGCAGCTCCCTCCAAGCCTCGCCCTTGCTGTCCTGCGGCGGCTGCTGCAGAACAAAATGCCCAAAACTTGCTGCTTCAGACCACGGAGCTCTCCCAGGTCTGGAGGCCCGAAGTCCAAACTCAGTGCCACAGGGCTAACCTCAGGGTGAGTGTGTGTGAAGAGTTTGGGGCACAGTCCCTGGGAGGTTCTGGGGAGAATCCTGTGCCTTCAGCCCCTGGTGGCTGCATCACTCCATCCCCGGTGGCCTGTGTGGCCGGGCGCCCGCTCAGCTCGCGTGCCTCAGGCCTCCCTCTGCCTCCCTCTAGGAGGGCGCCTGGGATGGCATCAAGGGCCACCCGGTGACCTCCCCAGTTCAGGATCCTTCCCGTCACCTCTGCCAAGTCCTTTTGTTGCCACCTAGGGTGACACTCACAGGGGGCCGGGATTAGGATGTGGGCATCTTTGCGGGGCTGTTAATTAGCCTTTCTCCCCCTCCCTGCTCCAGCCCACTGGTCCCAGCTCCTCCATCTGCCTCATGCCCTGACCGGGAATCGAACCATGACCTCCTGGTTCATAGGTCGACGCTCAACCACTGAACCTGACCAGTCGGATTGCCTCCAGCTCACTCTTCCCTGGAATCTTGGCTCCCCCTCATTCTTCAAGTCTGAAATGTCATGTCCCCGGAGAGAACTTTCCCAGTCTGTGCCTGGCACACAGTAGGTGCTCAACACAAAAGAGAAACCCCATTCTCAGCCCCTAACAGCCTTGAGCGGGGAGCTGGGCCCTGGGACATTCCCCAAGTCCTCCCTGCCTTTGTTCTGAGCAGAGGCTGGGGTGACAGCCCCCAGCCCCAGCCCCAGCCCCTCCAAACACCAGTAATGCCGGGTTCGTGTTGGGCAGATCCTGAGGCTTATGTCTGTGCTGGCCTCGGTCTCAGGGGACAGGGCCCAGGCCTTTCCCCGGCCAAAGCCCCTGGAATGAGTCTCCAGACAGAGCAGGGCAGGAGGGACTACACACATGCCCACCCTAGGCCCCGGACTGCAAAGCTCATTTAAAGGGACAGCATCTCAGGGCCCAGCCCAGCAGCGCCTGAGGACTGAGCAGTGGGGTGAGTGAGACCTCGAGGCTGGCACCACCACTTACACGCCACGGGCCTTGGGCAAGACACGGGGTCCCCCTATGCCACGGTGTCATAAACGTGAACATGGATGAGCCGGATGTGCCCATCCGTCCCCGCTGTGAGCGTGGGGATGGCCTCAGCATGTGGAAGCATCCACGCACGTGGGATGCGCTCAGAAACACCGCCTTGTTTGCAGGGCAAACCGCCTGGTGTGTATCTGAGCACGGGACGGAGGTGTTGACTTAAGAAATGTCCAAACTTGTAGAGAACTTTTGAGTTTATTTGAGCCAAGCTGATGACAATGGCCAGAAAGCAAAATCTCACTGGATTGAGAAAATGCTCCGGAGAATGCAGCTTTACAGCTCATTTTACACATTCCATAGACTCAAAGCAGGAGACGTAGGGGGTTACATGAAACCCACTGGTGGTAGGTTGAGGCGGGGGCGGGGGGCAGGAAGAAGCAAAGCAGAATCTCTGGGTTTGGATAAAGAGAAAATGGAGAGACACATACGGTACTTTGACATTGCATGGGGGTGGGGAAGGGGGAAGGTACAGGATAGTTCATCATTGACATTCACAGGACATGGAGGTGGAATTCAGGGAACAGGGTAACAGGGAGGGTTCTGAGGTCTCTACTCTGGTGCGTGGGTGAACCCTGAGGGCTCTGGAGAAGGGATTCCTCGGACAGTTCATCTTAGATAAAAGACAGGCTAACTGCCCTGGCTGGTTTGGCTCAGTGGATAGAGCGTCGGCCTGCGGACTGAAGGGTCCCAGGTTTGATTCCGGCCAAGGGCACATGCCTGGATTGTGGGCTCGATCCCCAGGAGGGGGCGTGCGGGAGGCGGCCGATCAATGATTCTCTCTCAACATTGATGTTTCTATCTCTTCTCTCTCTCTAAAATCAATAATAATAATAAAAAAAAGACAGGCTCACTAAGGTCAAGGCTGACCTTTGTCAAGGGAGCTACAGCCCAGGACAGGACTGCCCACCATGACTCACTTTAGTTAGGAATTCTTATGTGCAGACCATCCTGTGTGGTTACTTCCAGCCTCTGAGTTTGCAGGGCCTGCCATGCTGGCCTCCCCTGCGCTTGTCAGGCGTAGTGTGTGGGAAGGAGTAACTAGGACCGGTGGCTTCACTTCTCTGGGCCTCCGTTTCGTTATTTTCTATTTATTTCCAAGGTGGTTGGAAATGGATGATTTTCAAAGTCACTTTCATTCTTGTTTGTTTGTTTTAAATATATTTTATTGATTTTTTACAGAGAGGAAGGGAGAGGGAGAGAGAGTTAGAAACATCGATGAGAGAGAAACATCGATCAGCTGCCTCCTGCACACCCCCAACTGGGGATGTGCCCGCAACCAAGGTACATGCCCTTGACCGGAATCGAACCTGGGACCCTTGAGTCCGAAGACCAAAGTGCTGTCCACTGAGCCAAACCGGTTAGGGCAGGTTTGTTTGTTTGTTTTTGAGGCGGAGAGCAGCTGAGCTGTGTTGGTGACAGGAGGTAACCCAGACAGAAGGGTGCGCTGTGTGGGCCTATGGGGTCTGTTAGATAGATACCCACTGTGGCCCATTGTTTTTGAGTTGCCTAGCAACCTGTAAACCATCCATTCTCGCTTCTGAAATCTAATACCTCATCCCCACTTTTTTCCTTTGTCCAAAATTGTCTTATCTACCCAATGTTGCTTCACTGACTTTTTGAAATTTTCATGCTTATGTGAATTCCCCATGCACATGTATTAAAACTTGGATTTTTTCCCCCGTTAATGTGCTGTCTCTGTTAATTTGATTATTAGCCCAGCTAGAAGAATTTAGAAGGTGGGAGGAAAAGTATTAATATTTTTGTAGTCCACCACACACCCCAAACTTACTGGCATAAAACAACAACAGCATTTTATTCACCCTGAGGATTTTTTAAAAAATACATTTTTATTGCTTTTAGAGAGAAAGGGAGAGGGAGACAGAGATAGAAACATCAATCATAAGAGAGAATCATTGATTGGCTGCTTCCTGCACGTCCCCTACTGGGGATCGAGCCCACAACCCTGGGCATGTGCCCTTGACCGGAAATCGAACCTGGGACCCTTCAGTCTGCAGGCCGACGCTCTATGTACTGAGCCAAACCGGGTAGGGCTGTTTTTTTAATTTTTTAAAAAAATATGTTTTTATTGATTTCTGAGAGAGGAAGGGAAAGGGAGAGAGAGGTAGAAACATTGATCGGCTGCCTCCTGCACACCCCTAACGGGATTGAGCCTTCAAATGGAGCATGTTCCCTGCCTGGGAATTGAACCGCAACCTTTTGGTGCACGGGAGGTACTCAAACAACTGAGTCACACTGGCCAGGCCACTTGTGTTTTTCTGTGTGTGTTTTT
The DNA here is from genome assembly GCF_027574615.1 of Eptesicus fuscus. Lineage (NCBI taxonomy): Eukaryota > Metazoa > Chordata > Mammalia > Chiroptera > Vespertilionidae > Eptesicus > Eptesicus fuscus. The sequence goes on along the minus strand of NC_072481.1, from coordinate 6,560,599 downwards.
AATCCTCGCCGAGAATATTTTTCCATTGACTTTTAGAGAGTGGAATAGAGAGGGAAAGACAGAAAGAAACATCGATGTGAGAGAGACACATCGATTGGTTGCCTCCTGCACGTGCCATGACCAGAGCCCTGCAACCGAGGTGCCCTTGAGTGGAATCAAACCCGGGACCCTTCGGTCCGCAGGCCGACGCTCTGTCCACTGAGCCAAACCGGGGAGGGCCAGGCTGCTTCTGTTTTTACCTGGCTTTCTCTCTGTCTGTCTGAGTCTGTGTCTCTCCTCTTCTTAGAAGAACACCAATCATATTGGATTTAGGGCCCACCCTAACTCAATATGACTCAATTTAACTGATTGTTAGGTCTGATCAAATAATTGAATTGATACCCCCTCCCCTGGGAACTGACCTTCAGACCATTTCACAACCGATATTGCCTTTCCCTTAGACCACATCCCACTTGCTAAAACCATGAACCTTCCCCTCCGGCTTCCCCACATCTGGACCCACCCGGAGAGTCCCTGCTGAAAAAGCCCGGCCACCTAGAGTCCTTTCAGACCTCTGCCTCCCCGTCCCTGGGTGCTGACGCCATTGGGGTGAGCTCCGCCCATCTGGTCTGCAGATGATCTAATACATTTAGAACTCGGACCACTTTGGCCTCCTGTGTTCCTCCTGCGGCGACCCTAATGCTACTAACACCTGTAAAGATCCTGTTTCCTGGTAGGGTCACGTTCTGAGGTTCCGGGTGGCCATGCATCTTGGGAAACATTGTTCAACCCAGTATAATGCCCCTTTATGGTTCTCCTGTCACGCGTGGCTGCTTTCTCCGTCCCTCTCACTGCTCGACACAGCATTTTAAGTGGGGGAACACAGCTCCAGGCTCCCACCCATGTCCAGGAGGTCGGAGCTCGCCTGGGAGGGCCTGGGACTCCGAGCCTGCATGGGGATGGCGGGCTTCACTGGACACTCATGCCAGGGAACAAGAGCCAGCCAGAGGGCATCGGTGCCTTGCCAATGCCTCCTGCATTTCCGGTGGTGGGGCTGTCAGAGGGCCTGATTCTCGCACACCCTGCCTGGCCCTGCTCAGGCCTGACCCTCCCCGAGCACAGAGTGTCCCCTTGGGCAACAGCTCTATTAATAGCCTTCATGTGGGTGTTCTGGGACAGCCATTCGTGATCTCGTCCTCACATGAGCCCCCCACTCCACTCCACTCCACGCCATTCATGAATGTGACCCCCCAGGCTTGGCAGGCTCCCCGCTCTGTCCTGTGCCCTCTCTCTGCTCCTTCCCTCCCTCCCCTTCTTCCATTTCCAGAGTGTCCGCAGGATCTAGGCCAGTACATGCTTGTTCTTCTCAATGGCCCCCTCGAGTTAGAGGCTGCTCATGTCATACTCTAAATGAGCACCGTCAGCCTGGAGATGTGCCCTGGCCAGGGATTGCGAAGTGGAAGGCGCCCCCTGCAGGTGTGCAGGCAGCAGTGGGAAGCCACTCTTCGCCCTGCACACAAAGAGATGCCCCCATGGCTTCCAGGAGGGCTCCTGACTCCATTCTCCTGTGACGAAGACTGCTGGAGGGTAGCTGGTTACCACAGAGACCTGTGACCATGCTCATAGCCTTTCACTCATCCTCATTCTTGGACCTTTATCTTGAGTAAAGTATCTGAAACAGTGGTTCTCAATGGAGTGCCTTTACCCTCCATGTGGTAGGCAGTTATGAGCAGAGCAAGGACCACGGGCAGGTACAGAAGGTCACCAGGGTGGGAAGCCCCAGGTGCCCAGCAAGGGACAACCGTAGGGTGGGAGCTTGCCCCCAGGGTGACCTTTTTCTGGGCCTGGAGCTGAACCAACTAGACCAGCGACCCCATGGCTGACCTCAGGACCAGCTGCATTGGATAAGGACCCCCTGCCCTGGGGCCCACCAGTCAATCAGTGAAGACCTAGACCCTGAGAGGAGAAACCTGGAAAGCTGCCGAATATTCTATTAAGATATTCCCCTGGGACCTCCCCTAAGATCACGCTTAAAACCTTTCCCTTCCCTTCCTCCTTCCCCCTCCCCACTTCTCCATTTCCACAGTGTCTGCAGGGTCTAAGCCAGTATGTGCTTAGCAATGACTCCTCAGTCACGTGTACCATTAGCTCCCTCACTCCCAGGCTCCAGGGCCCTTCCTTTACCTCTATAACTTGTTTCCTAAGCTCATTTCTTCCAGGAATTACTTTTTTTTTCCTACCCCTGAGATTTACCAAATAAATGTTCTCTTACAGTTCGGGTCTCAGCTATGAATTCTTTCCTAGCCAGAACCCAAGTACCAACGTTGCTGAACCCAGGTCCGGTCTGACCCCATGGGTCTAACACCGGTGCCGTTCCCGCCGCCTATAGCACCGAGAGGACATTTGGCATTGCCTGGAGTCATTTTTGGTCGTCACAATGTGGGTGAGGGTGTGGAAGCCAGGAATGCTGCTAAGTACATAGGACAGCCCTCCCCACCAACTCTGCCCCAACAAAGATTTATCTGGTCCCAAATGTCTGTAGGGTCAAGGTTGAAGAACCCTGATCTAAAAGGACAAAAAGCCTACGTATTTCAAGAGTTTTAAAGAGGCATAATTTTTTTAAAGAGTAGTTTATAGATTTTTAGAGAGAGAGGAAGGGAGAGGGAGAGAGAGAAACATCGATGTGAGAGCACATTGATTGGCTGCCTCCTGCGTGGCCCCTGCTGGGAATTGAACCTGCAATCTGGGCAGGTGCCCTTGACCGGGAATCGAACTGGCAACCTCCCGGAGCACAGGACGATGCCCAAATCAACTGAGCCACACTGGCCAGGGCTATAGCTGCAGAATTTAGATTAACAAAAAATCTAGGCACTATCGACCTACTTAGAAAATAATTATATTAAGAATATTAAATTCAGTGGACTATAAAGTGACCATTTAAAAAGATAAATATGACAGTTCTTTAGGAATACTGAGATGGATATTAAAATTACATATGATTATGCCCTAATCTGTTTGGCTCAGTGGATAGAGCATCAGCCTGCGGACTGAAAGGTCCCAGGTTCGATTCTGGTCAAGGGCATGTACCTTGGTTGCAGGCACATCCCAGTGGGAGGTGTGCAGGAGACAGCTGATCGATGTTTCTCCCTCATTGATGTTTCTAACTCTCTATCCCTCTCTCTTCCTCTCTGTAAAAAAAATAAAATAAAAATCAATAAAATATATTTTTAAAAATTACATATGATTATATATAAGTACATATATATATACATATATATATATATATATGTATATATATATGAATTGCTCAAATGATTGAACGTAAAGTTACCATCTGACTCACCAGTTCCACTCCTAAATATACACCTGAGAAAGAGATGAAAATGTATGTCTGCATTTTGCTGCTCCCCTACCGCTGGTTGAATCCCACATGAAGCTGGAGAACCATAAGCCAGTCTATGCATACGCCATAGAAGCCAGCCTCCAGGGACACTGAGTGGGGTGGAGAGGATGAAGGGTGGACCTCAAGATTTCCAGCACAAAAGGCAGCTATTCGTCAACCATCAAGGAAATGTGTCCATCAAATGGATTAACCGAGTTAATGCATCTACACACATTAGGTCAACAAAGAAGGCGAACGAAACCACACGTGACCCGTGCCTTCAGCAGGACTATGAGACAGAACACAACCACCAACAAATTACTGGGGGCCCCGAACACCAATCCCAGCAGATTTACTCTGCCATTGCCAGCCCGTAGGAGGGAGCAGCTGGAGAGGGAGGCTTAAAGGATCCAGCAACAACAAGAAGAAGGAAGCCCTACCAGGTTTGGCTCAGTGGATAGAGCGTCGGTCTGCGGACTGAAAGGTCCCAGGTTTGATTCCGGTCAAGAGCATGTACCTTGGTTGCAGGCACATCCCCAGTGGGAGGTGTGCAAGAGGCAGCTGATCGATGTTTCTCTCTTATCGATGTTTTCTAGCTCTCTATCCCTCTCCCTTCCTCTCTGTAAAAAAATCAATAAAATATATTAAAAAAAAAAAAGAAGAAGAAGAAGGAAGGAGGAGGAGGGAGAGGAGGTGGAGAAGGAGGAAGCAGAGGTCATTGACAAAATCAGTCCCAGAAAGCTGACGTCCACCTAAGTGTCCAACTGTTGTATGGCGGGAACGGCACGAGGTGTTAGACCTATGGGGTCCAAGGGGCCCTGGGTTCAGCAACCTTGGCCCTTGGGTTCTGGCTAGGAAAGAATGCAGAGCCAGGACCCAAACTATGAGAAGATTTATTGGGTGAAGCACAGAAGCAGAAGTAATTCGCAGAAGAGATGGCTTAGGAAAACAAATTATAGAGCAAAGGAAGGACCCCTGGAGCTGGGGGCCAGGAAGGTTATGGTAACACACCTGGAGGAAGGGGAGGCCGAGGGGGAGGAGGACGGGGAGGGGCCGCTGGTGGGCTACTAGGAGCTTGAAGAGCTTCGGCTAGGAGAGAGGGTGCTGGGTCCTCGGTCTTAAGATTTTTAAGGGTGATCTTAGGGGAGGTCACAGGAGAAGATCTCAATAGAATATCCATCAGCTTTCCAGGTGTCCTTTCAGGGTTGGGGTCTGCACGATTGATTGGTGGGTCCCAGGGCAGGGGGCATTACTCAGTGCAGCTGCTCTGAGGTCAGCCATGGGGTCTCTGGTCTGGTTTGGCTGCTTCTCTGGGCCTGGAGCTGAAATACAACTGAGGCCTAAATGCTATCTCCAGGGAGGAAAGGTCAGGGGTTCCAAACCTCATGACCAGCCATATGCTAGGGAGGAAAGGCCACCCTGGGTGCCAGGTCCCCCCTACAATTGTTCTTTGCTTGGCACCTGGGGCTTTCCGCCCTGGCGACCTCCTGTGCCCAGCCCGTGGTCCTTGCTCTGCTGTGCCTGTCTGACTGACACCGCACAAATACTGAGACCAGATCTGGGGCTTGGCAGTTCACCGCACCAGCTACAGGGAAGGGGGTTCGAAGGTGAGTAGGTTAGAGCTGGCGGCCTCGGTACAGCCGCGTTTCTGGAAGGACTCGACCAGCAGTTGGAGTGGCCATCACTCCTGCCCTTTTCATAGATGCAGGCCATTCTCCCATATAGTCCTCTGCGGGGCCTCTCTCCATCCTCGGCGGCTCCCATGCCTCTGACCCCGCTTTCCACGTGACTGGGTTTTGCCGTCTCTCTCGCTGCCACTTCATCTGTGCACAGTCGTTCTGTGGTGTGTGTGTGTGTGTGTGTGTGTGTGTGTGTGTGTGTGTGTGTTTAAGTGAACTCCTCTGAGCTCAGTGTCCTCGTCTGAAAACGGAGGAACAATAACAGTAGTTTTGTCACTGTATCTGGCAGATGCTATTTTTTTTTAAAGGCAAGATTTGCTTAGAAGCCACAGCTTCTGCCCCGTGATGCCCTTTCTCCACTTGGGCACCATCGAGGGCGTTTGGGCTCAGGTGAGGGTTCCTGAGGCGCGGGCTCTTCCCATCCATTGCAGGAGCTGCTGGACCATCTTCCGGGCACAGTCATAAGCCATCTGCCTTCCTGGGCGACCCTGCCCCCTCGGCCTGCTGCTCGTTAACACAGGTTATCGGGAAGGGGTGGTGACTCTGGTCATGCATAGTTTCAGGGGGATTAATCTGCTGTGTCTCTTCCCAGGGCCGCCTTTCTTTGCAGCCTCATTGGTAATCACAGATGAGCGGTCCTGACCGTCTGCTAACGGGAATTAGACCACAGATGAGCAGCAGGAGGAGGCATGAGGGAGGGCACTCCTCACCCCTCCCCAGGACCCCACCAAACAGATATCCATCCCCCGGTTTCCCCTGCCTTTTCCGTGATACGCTGGCTTGGTGGCGGAGAAGAGGTGTTGGCACCTGGAGGCCTTTCTGGATGACTTCATCTCTAGGCCTCGCCTCTCAAAATTCCAGCCAAATCAGCTCTACCCTCTAAGGGCTGGAAGCAGGGTCAGCATTCCAGAAGCTCCTCGTCACACCCAGGCTTTGACTGAGGTGACACTGGAGAATTAGCATCCTAGTGCAGGGGGCTGTGGGAGGGTCAGGGGAGTGAGTCTTGTCCCGGCCCCACACTGGTCCCTCTGGCTAGACCTGCGATGCTGGAGGAAGACCTCTTGCGCTGAATTTGCTCAGGGAGATCAGAACCATGGACAGCGATCAGAGCGCAGGGGAGACCCACAGGCTGGAGATCAGAGAAAGGAACTGGCCGGGAGGGAAGATGCGCTGCAGGGGCGGGGTGTTGCTGGGGCTGCCCTCGCTCGGAGTCACCCCTGCACCTGCACGTGTGTAGGGCCTCCATGAGCTGGAGTTCTCCCTGCCCTTTCCAGGAATGGTTGGGGGTGGGGAGGGAAGGGGAAAGCGCCACGCTAAGGTCCCGGGATTTTTGCAGGGAAATGGAAGAGGAGGTGAGTTTAGCCCCCTACCCGCCCCCCCCCCCCCCCCCCCACCCCGCGCTCCTGCCCCCTGACAGGCCCATTTCTATACAAGGCCTGCTCTCCTCTGCCTCCACCCCTGGCGAGTAATGTCCCAGGCACTGAGGGGTGCATTCCCCAGCCCTGAGCTCAGCGGGTGGGAATGTGACTGATAAATCAGAGATAACCCCAGAGGGCAGGGCCTGTGGGCACCCAGGCTCAGGATAAAAGGCCCTGGATCCAGGAGGATCCAGGAGAGTGCCTGCCCGCGGAACGGGAGGTGAGCCGGTAAACCAGGGCAGAGCAGCAGCAGCAGCTTCTCCCCGCTTCTCCAGCAACATGGACCCGCAGACGGGGCTGTCCAGGGCTCTCTTGCTCCTTCTGTTCCTGCACCTGATGCCCCTAGGAGGCCATTCGCACCCGCTGGGTGGCCCTAGCCCAGGCCCCCACTTGGAACTGTCCGGAGTCCAGGTGAGCAGTGCAGGGCTGCACAAAGGCATCAGGACTGGATACTGGGCAGCCGAAACGAGCAGGTCTCCGCCTACCGTCACAGAGGTCACCTCGAGAGTCAGAGAGTGGCGAGATTGGGAGCCAGGACCCTGTGCCCCAGGGGTCGGTTCACTTGGGCACCATGGAGGGCGGTTGGGCTCAGGTGAGGGTTCCTGAGGCGCGGGCTCTTCCCAACCTTTGCAGGAGCTGCCGGACCATCTTCCGGGCACAGTTTGGGAGCTGCAGGAGGAGCAGACCGCCCCGGAGCCCCTCCAGCAGGGACGCAGGTCTAAGGCAGCCGGGGAGGCCAGGCACGCAGCTTCTGCTGCCGGCCTCGGGCGCCGTGACAATGTCCTCCACGGCCCCAAGAGGATGCGTGACTCGGGCTGCTTCGGCGGGAGGATGGACCGGATCGGCTCCTCCACTGGCCTGGGCTGCAATGGTGAGCTCCCTCCCAGCCACCCTGGGCACCTGCCCCCCCCATTCCCGTGGGTCCCACCAATACAGTCACGCCTGTATGGTATGTTGTCTCTTGGGACCACACTCTGAGAAAGGGCCACCTGGACATCACTCCCTCTCGCTGACGGTCCTCAGGGCCAAGGGGTGCCTTTCTGGGGCTGTCTCCCTGGGGACACCATTCATTACCAAGCCCACGAGCCTCACCCACCTGCACCCACCCCCTGCGGCTGTTATCACAAGCACAGAAATGCTTCCGGGTGGAATTCAGTCCTGCCTGGCAGCCCCTCCTTGGAGCAGAGAGAGCCCTAAATATTTCCTCCTGGTTTCCCCTCACCTGTTTGTAGCTGCAAAGACTGAGGGTCACCAGGGCAGCCAGAATCCCGTTTACAGGAAACTGAGAATCCGAGATGGATCATTCCAAAGCCTCAAATATTCAGATCAGCTGAGGACAGGGCGGGGCATGGCAGTGGCGGGGATGGCGCTCGGGGAGAAGCTCGGATCCACCCTTCTCCCTCTCCAACACCGTCACCACCCTCTCTCCCCCACAGTGCTGAAGAGGCATTAGGAGGAAGTCCTGGCCGCAGAGATCTACGCCCGACTCGCCATCGACCCCCTGGTCCCCATCGACCCCCTGGTCCCCTTTGAAGGAACTCCTATTTATTTATTATTTCTTAATTTATTGGATTGTTTTATATAAGACGGTTCTTACCTTTGGGCCCTAATTTTCCAGGATGAGGTAAAGTCAACATTAAAGCTTTTTCTTTGGAAACTGATTTGTCTCAGTGTATTCAAAATAATTCATCATAAAACAACAAAAACACCCAACAACAACAACCCCCAAACTCCGTGTTTTCTTGGAGGCCCCAAAGGTGTCTTAATGGCGGGAACACAGCCTCAAGCGCTGGTCAAGCAAGGGGGAGTGGGAGGCTTTTTTTTTCTTTTCTATTTTATTTTATTTCTTTTTAAAATATATTTTTTATTGATTTCAGAGAGGAAGGGAGAGGGAGAGAGAGATAGAAACATCAATGATGAGAATCCTTGATTGGCTGCCTCCTGCATGCCCCCTGCTGGGGATTGAGGCTGCAACCCAGGCATCAAACCGTGACCTCCTGGTTCATAGGTCTACGCTCAACCACTGAGCCACACCGGCTGGGCGGGAGGCTCTTTTTTCCTGTAAGAGTCTTCATGCTCTGAAACGTCTAGAAATACCTCAAGCAATTGAGATACTCCCCGGAGACTGTTTTCCAAAGAGCAGCAGGGGCCCTGATGTTTACGTGCAGCGTGAGGGTGTGTCCCGCTGGTTTTGTCTGCCTGCCATCCCGTCAGAGGCCCTCTGCCTGGTGCCTGCCGTTTCCAGAAGGTCTAAGCTAACACCTCCGAGCCTGGGGGGAGAGTGTGTGTGTGTGTGTGTGTGTGTGTGTGTGCGTGCACACGCATGCGCCTGTGCACAAGTGCCAAGACACATCTCATTTGCACTCCTGAACGGGGGTGAGCCCCCCATCCTCCCCGAAACCCCAGCTTCACGCCTTCAATTCATGACATCATCTGAAAGGTGCCTTCAAAACCCCCGAGTTTCAAAGCATTTTCATTCCCCAAACCCACCAGCTTCGAAGAGTCGAACAAGAGGCCCGGCATTTCGGGGTGCCCCTCCCGTGGGCGCTTCAGCATCACTTCCTCTCTGCCCCAGAGAGAGAAGCCCCTCATTTTAAGGCAGAAGAGGAGACAAGCACCAGAATCCTGCCGTGTTGCCTCCGTCAGCAGGGGGTCCCGGTAGGGGACTCAGCCCTGTCTTCTGGGGGCACCCCCCTCCCCCCACATCCTGCATTCTAGGCACCCCAGGCCATGCTGCTGAACTGCACCTGCTTTCCAGGTTCCGGGGGCCATTCCTTTTATAATCCAACGTAGCAAAGGAGGCAGATTATTATAACCCCCATTTTACAGATGAGAAAACTGAGACCCGGAAAAAGGAAGCTGTCCTACCGTCAGCATGCAGCCGCTGAGCGCCAGTGCTGAGATTTGAGCGCAGATCCTAGGGACTCTTCCGCCTCGCTCTTCCTTGGAGCTCTGGCCTCGAACTGCACTCGCACAGTCGTTCTGCTCGTCTCACCGTTGTTTCTTTGAGAGAAAGGGAAGCAGTGGGTCTTTGTGCTGTTTCTCACTGTAACCCACTGTGCATCAGAGATCATGGCTGCCTAATGAGATCTACTGAGATTTACACTGCGTGGCCAGATTATTATGATCTCTGAACACATAATAATCTGGCCACTCAGTGTATATCCTATATAATAAAAGGCTAATATGCAAATTGTCCCCTTGACCAGGAGTTTGACCAGCAGGCAGGCCGGCCAACCACCCATGTCCCCTCCCCCTGGCCAGGCTGGCTGGACCCCACCCATGCACGAATTCATGCACCGGGCCTCTAAAACACACACACACACACACACACACACACACACACACACACTGAGTGGCCAGATTATTATGCGTTCAGAGATCATAATAATCTGGCTACTCGGTGTATAAAATGAGGCTTTAGGAGCAACTTATTTGCCAATAGAACAGTGAGCCAACTTCACCTATGTTCCTGACAACAGCTCTCTGAAGAATTCTTATTATCTCCCACTTCACAGATGGGGAAACCGAGGCACAGAGAGGTGATGGAATTTGCTCAGGGTCACGAAGTGAGTGAGTGGCCGAGTCAGGATTCCTGCCCTCCCAACCGGGCCCCACCACCCGGCCTCCCCCAAGCCAGTGAGTCAGGCTTGCTGGTAGGATGGGAGTTTGCCGGATGACATATCTCCAGGGATGCTTGCCACTTGAATCTTCCCAGAAAGACGTGTTGGTGAACACACCCCCCGCCCCCGGAGGGCTGGCCAGTGCTGCCTTCAGAGCTGGGAGGAGGTTCGGGAGCGGGCAGACAGGCTGTGCTGGGTCCCAGATGCTAAGAATCAGGACAGCCTTGGCCGGGGCGCTCCATCCTGTCGCTGAGCCTGCACCTGTGACGTTCTCCAGGTGTGCCCAGACCTCTCCTCCCTGGGGCAACTTTGACCCTTCTGAGTAGAAAGAAAAAAAAAAGCATTTCTCTTCCTGCAGAGCCAGATGGAAACAAAATCACGAGCTTGGCCATTTGTGTTTGTTCAGGGTGTGGTTCTCAGCCTTCTATCCGTGTGTCCGTAGGCTTTTCCGTGCGCAGCTTTAACCATCAGTCTGATTCCACCGAGTGGCCTGTTTCTCCCGCGGGGTCAGGAGCCAGCCCCAGGCAGTGGCCTGGATGTCCTGAAGCATTTCTGAACCCAAACTAGGTGCCTGTCCTGGGACCGGGCTCCCAGTCCTGTGCCGAGTGCTCTCCTCTCTGCTGGGCACAGTCCCCGCCCTCTCGGCCGCAGGGCACCCGGCCGCAATCCCATTCAGCAGTTCGCACTTTCTTCGCCCCCCTACCCCACCCCCCCTATTTTATTTTATTATTTTTTTGTTAATCCTCACCCATGGATATTTTCTCATTGATTTTTAGAGAGAGTGGAAGGGAGGGGGAGAGACAGAGAGAGAGAGAGAGACACAGGGATTGGTTACCTTCTGGTGCGCCCGACCAGGGCTGGATGGAGCCTGAAACTGAGGCAGGTGCTCTTGACCGGAATTGAACCCGGGACCCTCCAGTCCTTGGGCCGACGCTCTATCCACTGAGCCAAACCAGCCAGGGCCAGCAGTTCCTACTTTCCTCTGGCTGCCAGAGCCCCCTGGGCTCCCCTGGGGCGGGCAGGAGGTGCGCTCAACCAGCATCCGGCAGGAGTTGGCACTTAAAGAGCCCAGCGCCCTGGGTTCCCAGGTGGGAGCCATCTGACCTGGTTCCCAGAGTTCTCTGCGGGGAGGGAGGGTTAAGTTCCAGTTGCCCAAGGTGGTCACTGACTTCCTTCGTAGCCTCGTCACTTCCCCATTCTCCTGGTGTTCCTGGCATCCGCTCCAAAGTAAACGACATTTGCTTGAATCCTTGTCTCAGGTTCAGGAGACGCTCCCGAATGACTCCACCTTCCCCCCGGCCCCACCCTGGGAAGCTTCCTGGGCTCCCTTCTCGGCTGAACCACCCAGGCAGGCACCGTGTCCACCCCCTCCCTTCTGGGCATCTCCTGTACCTTGTCCTTCGCTGCCATCCTGGCTTAGACCCTCACCACTTGTGCAGAAGTTGGCGCACCAGCTTCCTAACCGGCCTCTCCCTCCCCGGTTCCTGATCGGGTTCTTCCCTCACCAGGGAGCGAGCAGAACCTTCATGCTTCAGCCCGAGGGTGACTCCCCCTCCCTGTGAGGCCCCCAGGGAGGGCAAGGTGCCCGCATGTACGTGGGGCAGGGCGTGTACAAGGGGTACTGATGCAATCATTCAGAAAATGATTGGATGCTTTGCTAAAGCAGCAGCATGTGCCGGCTCTGTGCTAGGTGCTGGGATGCGGTGGCGTCCTGCAGCTGATGCATGCACAGCCTCACAGCTGCTCAGTCTCCCTCGGTGCACGGGGTGACACCCAACCAACTGAGCCACACCAGCAGGGGGTGCTGTTTGACGCTGGTGAGGTTCGGGGTACTTTGTTACGCAGCAATAGCTGATGAATACACCACCTCACTTCTCTTTCCCCCTCACTCTTGCTTCCCTTGGACCAGAACCCCCATAATGCTTTATGCAAATGAATTTCCCCTTGGGGGCTTTGTTTTCTAGGGGACCTGTTCCTGCTTCCCATCCCAGGAACCTCCATATTGTACCAAAGAAACAGAACATCGTGTTCAAAGTCAGAAACAAACATCCCTACATATGCAACAGTGTCCTACCCATTTCTCCCAGCCGGGCCTTCTGCTTTAGACCACTTGGGTCTGACAGACTTGTGCCACGAATAGGGTGGGCTTCTCATGGCAGTTATGCACATGTGACACCCCTGGACCTTAGGACTCCCCAAATCTGCCCACAGCATCCCCATGGAGATACCCCAATTCTGGACCCTCCCACCCATTTGCAATATCCATTCTGTAGATGACCCATGTGGCTTCTTCCCAGTGGGAAGGAACTAAAGCCTTTGGTTTGGCAGCCAGTGGGAGGGGTGGGGGTGGGGTGGTTTTCTGTGCCTTTTGCTCTTCTTCTCTCTCACTCTTACAGGCTGGCTCCTAAACACCCCATTATATATTTGCTCCTGCTTACACCGCGCCCCCCCCCCCCGCCCCCCAAACTGAGCAGGAGCATGGAAAGGAAAAGAAGCTTAACGTCAAGCCCGTTTCAGGCTCAAGCCCCTGGATTTCCTGGGATTTGGGGGAATAGGTGCATTTGGGAACTGCCTGTGTTTTATGGGGGTCCCGTTAGCGCAGCAGGTGGTATTGGTTCCATACAAAGTCCTCAGGGCAGCAAAAACGTTCTTTTCCTTCCAGCCCCTTCTGTGATCCAACAGACCAAGCCTGGCTAACCAGACACTCAGCGCTGACACTGACGCCCATCCCAGCTTCACTCTGGGAGAGGGACCCCGACTGGAGTAAAAGGAGGTGGATGAATTCTGAGTTCTCTCTCTGGAACCTTGGACAGGACTCCCTCTTCTCCTCGGGCCTCCTGCAGACTCCGGAAGTGGCTGAGGACGCAGGGCAGTGTGGGCCCTCCGCAGCCGCCCGCCACGATCGAGATCGATCGACGCCCTCCCGGAGGTCTTCGCCAGCATCAAAGGCCCGTGCTAAAGGGCATCTCCAGGAGACGGCTGTGTGACGCACGCAGCCGGAGCCCGGTTCCTCCCGGCACGGCTGCTCACTGAACCCTCTTTGCTAATAATAACCCTGCCAACCGAGCAATTAAGCTCTGGGCACATTCCAGGGACTCATCAGGATGCCATGGTTCTTTGCCCCCAGAGCTTCTACTCAGGACGACACCCCTTTTGATTTCAAGCTGAGTCTGGCCCACCCAAACCAGTGACTGAAGAGGGCTCCTTTCTCCTGTCGCAGAATAAAACACCCCCACATTCGGCTCTCGCTGCCCGTGGGCCAAGGAGTGAGCACGGCGGGGGAGGGTCTGGCTGGGAGGGAGCTGGTCACCAACACGCATTTCCTGAGCTCCTGTGCAGACGCGTTAGGTGTGTTAGTGAGGTCGAGGAGGTCGGATGTGGCACTTGTCCTGGAGACAATCCACACACACACACACACACACACACACACACACACACAGACAAACACACCTACACACACACCTGCCACAAACGCAAAGCTGCAGTCCCTGGGCAGGGGTGAGGCGAGGTACCGCTCAGAGGCAGCCTGAGAGAGGGGAAGAGGGTGCATTTCACCAGGGACTTCACCAAAGGCCTTGCAAGGAGCCACCTTGCTAATGAGCCACGGTCTCCATGAAATGGCTTAAGCACATGGGCGTGGCTGTCAGGCCTGGGGTTCAAGTCCTGGTTCTGCTGCTTATGACCTTGAGCAAGTGACCTAAGTTCCTAGTCTCAGTTCTGTTCTTCAGTCAGCGGTACAATACCACCCGCCTCCTGGGGATATGACAAGCTTCACACTCAAAGAATCTGAGCTCCTCCAAGCAGCAGCATGAAAAGAGGCATTCGCTCCGGGCCTGTCTCTCCGCACCTTGGAGGGGCCGTGGGGCGAAGGGGGCGGAGCTCGGCAGAGGAATGACTGTGCTCCCCACACTTTTCTTGGTGCTCCTATTTGGGAGCTGCATCCTTGGGGCGTTCATCACATTTGGTCCCCGGTTGAGTTAGTGCTCAGAAAATTCACCCCCTCTCCCCCTGACCGCTGACAGCAGCTGCCAACAGGGAGGGCAGCCCCGTGGACGGCGAGGCTCTGCCCTGGCCGCTGACGAGTCAGGTGTGAGGCCGGCGGGAGCATCTGGACTAATTTGTCCCTCGCGGCTGGCGGCCCGCACTTCCTCCTCTCCCGCCCTTATTTGGAGCCCCTGACAGCTGAGCGGCAGCCCAACTGGGCGACTTCCCGGCATGGGTCCCGTTGCCCAGGAGAAAGAAGCGAGGCGGAGGCGGCGCATTGCTGTGAGATAACCAAGGACTCTTTTTTGCTCTTCTCACACCTTTGAAGTGGGAACCTCTTGAGGCAAATCAACAAGAATGTGGCTCTTGCAGCCGAGGTTCCCGGAGGCGGTTGGGGCTGCTCAAGGCGGAGGGGCTGTGGAGAGCTCGGCTGGGCCGATAACTTTAAAAGGGCATCTTCTGCTGGCTCCTCACGCCGCTGCTTTATCGCGGCAAGTGACAGAATGGGGAGGGTTCTGCCCCTCTTGCGCTCTTGGAGAGCCGGGGGGGCTATAAAAGAGGAGGCGCAGGGCAGCCGGGAGCCGGAGCCGAGCGAAGGTCAGTAGAGAGGAACCGGAGAGGAGAGAGACAAGGCAGCCAGCAGCAGACCACCCCCTGACCGCCGCCAGCATGCGCTCCTTCTCCACCATCGCCGCCAGCCTCCTCCTCCTCCTGGCGGCCCAGCTCCCAGGGCAGACCAGAGCCAACCCCGTGTACAGCTCCGTGGCCAACGCCGACCTGATGGATTTCAAGGTAGGGGCTTGGTCTGGGGCCGGGGGAGGGGGGGGGTGGGCTTGGGGAGACTCTGCCGGTCAGTGAGACCCTCCTTCTTTCCCTGTGTTTTCCCTTCGTCAAGAATTTGCTGGACCATTTGGAGGACAAGATGCCTTTAGAAGACGAGGTCATGCCCCCGCAAGTACTAAGCGAGCAGAACGAGGAAGCTGGGGCCGCGCTCAGCCCCCTCCCCGAGATGCCTCCCTGGACGGGGGAGGTCAACCCAGCCCCGCGAGAGGGGGGTGCCCTTGGGCGGGGCCCCTGGGACTCCTCCGACAGGTCTGCCCTCCTGAAAAGCAAGCTGAGGGCGCTGCTCGCCGCCCCTCGGAGCCTGCGGAGGTCCAGCTGCTTCGGGGGCAGGATGGACAGGATCGGAGCCCAGAGCGGCCTGGGCTGCAACAGCTTCCGGGTAAGAGGAACCGGGGATGGAAACGGGGTGGGGAGGAAGGGAGGTGTGGTTTCACCGAGTCTCACGCGTCGTCATAGAAGACCACCGCGCGGATGCCTTCCGCAGGAGAGGGACCAGCATAGATGCTGCTCCCTTGGAAGTGTCTGCCCCACCTGGGGGCCTGTCCCATGGACCTAGGGACAGTGGCCTCATCCTTAGCTACCGCTTGCTGAGAAAAAGAAGTTAACTGCCTTGAGCATCGGGCACTTAACGTGTCCATGGGAACAAGCCGCCGTCATACTGCTGGTTGGCAGGTGATGTGCCTCCCCGGAACTGTCAGATCCTAAAGGTCGATTGAAATTGGCCAGGATTGACCTTATGAGTGTCTAGCGAGCAACTTGTTTAGCGGCTCATGCAACTCAGAGGGTCATGGGGGAGGGGGGGCTGAAGTGGGGGCTGGCGGGATGTGAGCACCGTCCTATGAAGCCGACTTTTCCGGGAGAGCCAGGCCACCACGCTGAACGTGCCTGTGTTTTCTTTGTAGTACCGGAGATAGTGGCCAGGCCCCGCGGACTCCGACAGACCCTCGCCCCCCGGGTCTGCCTCTCCTCTTTGTCCCATCTCATTGCCGGCAACCGGAGTTGTGACGAGCTCCCTGTTCATGCTGCCTGTCGCCGTGTCTCACATTTCATGCCAAATGTAGATAAAATGGCTTACCCGTGGCTTCCCCGCCTCGCCCACCCCGTGCATTAAGTTTTACGGTAACTCCTCACCTGTGATTGAAAGAGGTTTGAAAATGAATAAACTTCAGCACCTCGGACAGAAGCCCAAAGCGCAGTGTGGGTGTGCTTTCTTTCTCTTTGGGGGAGAGGGGGGTGGGGGTGGGTGGGTAAAGAATGCAGCCTGGTATTCCTTATCGTTTTCCCTTTTGTCGGAAAGAAGAATGCTCAGTGCCTTTCTTCCTCCTTTTAATAAACTTTGTTTCTAGAGCAATTTTAGGTTCACAGCGAAATTGAGCAGAAAGGACACATTTCCCAGGGACCCCTTCCTCTCACATGCTCCGCCTTCCCCGTCATCCACACCCCCCACTGGAGGACACATTCGTTAGCTGATGAACCTGCGTTGACACGTCATTGTCATCCAAATTCCATAGTTTACACAGAGTTCATTCTTGGTGGTGTACATTCTGTGGACTTGGACAAATTATATCTTCCTTCCTCCCTCCCTTTCTTCCTTCCCTCTATTATTTTTGGGGGTTTGGATTTAAACTGCAGGTCTGAACCTGCTCTCTCACTCCAGCCTCATCACAGATCCTGAAAAAGGCCCTGAAAAAGAGACTGACAGGGCACTTATTTTTCAGATTTGCTCTTATTCAGGATCCTTTTCTATGAAAAAGAAAACTTAAACATCTACGCTTTCCTTTCTCTGGTTACACCCAAAGTAGTTTGCATGCAATAGACGATTTTTGCACACCTAGTACTTTTTGGTTACAGCTTTTTAACAAAGGCACATCTATAGGAGGGCACTACATTTTCTGATCCATTTGAGACAGCTGCTGCAATGAGTGAGTTGCACTTACTGTTTTAAGAAGAGGAGGCAAAGAACTGGGTTTAAAAGCTGAGCAAGGGGGTAGGGGAGGCCGGGGGGAGGTCAATGGGGGAAAAAAAGGAGACATATGTACTCCTATTTGTAATACTTCAAACAATAAAAAATAAAAAAAATAGCTGAAACCGGTTTGGCTCAGTAGATAGAGCGTCGGCCTATGGACTGAAGGGTCCCAGGTTTGATTCCGGTCAGGGGCATGTACCTTGGTTGTGGGCACATTCCCAGTGGTGGGTGTGGAGGAGGCAGCTGATCGATGTTTCTCTCTCATCGATGTTTCTGACTCTCTATCCCTCTCCCTTTCTCTCTGTGAAAAATCAATAAAATATATTTTAAAAAAATAATAAAAGCTGAGCAAAGTGAAGGAAGAAATGTTTGCTCTGCTGACAAACTGCAAGTTCATGCACCTTTTGGGTGCTGACACGTGTTTAAAAAATAGCCATTGCCTTTCACTAAGTCAGGCCCAAGGTGCTGGACTTGCAGACCTTACCGAGGTGGGAGCCCCTGGAGAAGACAGTTCCGTTGTATCTGCTTCTGAAAAGGTGTCCTGAGCAGAAACAACCAGCCACTAAGCTCACCAGCAACAGGGAGTAGCCCTCACACCCGTTTCCCACCATCGCCTCCCTGCGCCTCTCTCTCTGGATCAGCTTCTGTGACACTCTTCCCAACACCTACACGACAGCTTCTCTGTGCCCTTGTGTATGCCGTTCCTTCCACTTAGAACACCCTTTCTCCAGGGGACATCTACTCAGTCTTCCTCAAGGCTCATTGCAAATGCCACTTCCTCCCTGAAGCCTTCCCTGATACCACATGCCCATTATAAATTAAACTTCACTGGCAGTGTTTTGTGTATAACTATTATATATATATATATCCTATGTAATAAAAGGCTAATATGCAAATCGACCGAACGGCGGAACGACCAGTCGCTATGATGCGCACTGACCATGAGGGGGCAGGCGCTTAATGCAGGAGCTGCCCCCTGGTGGTCAGTGCGCTCCTATAGGGGGAGCGCCGCTCAGCCAGAAGCCGGGCTCACGGCTGGCAAGCGCAGCAGTGGTGGTGGGAGCCTCTCTCGCCTCCGCCGCAGCGCTAAGGACCCCTTGGTGGATGTCCACCTGCCGGCCTAGGAGCGGGCCTAAGCCGGCAAGCAGACATCCCCCGGTGGTCCCGGACTGTGAGAAGGTGCAGGCCGGGCTGAGGGACCCCTCCTTCATGCATGAATGTCGTGCACCGGGTCTCTAGTATATATATATATTTGTATTGATTTCAGAGAGGAAGGGAAAGGGAGAGATAGAAACATCAATGATGAGAGAGAATAATTGATCAGCTGCCTCCTGCACGCCCCCTCCTGGGGATCGAGCCCGCAACCCCGGGCATGTGCCCTAACCAGGAATTGAACCGTGACCTCCTGATTCATAGGCTGATGCTCAACCGCTGAGCCACGCTGGCCAGGCTGTATAGCTATTATAGTAGGACAGTTTGTCTTGGTAGCAATTGTGTCTGTCCCTGGGCTGCAAGCTCTCTGAGGGTAAATGCCCCTTCGGCACTCCCCGCGCACAGAAAAGCATCTACGCTTTCCTTTCTCTGGTTACACCCAATGTAGTTTGCATGCAATAGATGATTTTTGCACACCTAGTACTTTTTGGTTACAGCTTTTTAACAAAGGCACATCTGTAGGAGGGCAGTACATTTTCTGATCAGTCAATGCTCAATAAAGATCAGTCCGATTGTCTTGGTCTTGTGTGGAAATTGGGAAAAGGGGTAAAAAAGTAGCAACTGGCTCCCTGTCGAGGGAGGGACGGGGAAGCCAGAAGGGAATGATGGTTAGGGAGCAGAGAGGAGGGAAGACCTCTGACCTCCCCACTTCCACTGAGAACGGCCCTTGTGTGGACCTCACACACCGGAGGGCAGGAAGCCGAGAAGCAGAGCGACAAGGACAAGGGGAGAGGCCGGAAGCAGCGTCTGGCCACCCCAGGCCCTGCGGTCAGGCACGGGGAGCGGGAGATCCCGGATGGAGGGAGGGTGAGCGGCCACACTCGCAACGTGTCACCGTGACTCAGTGGGCCGCCTCAGAGTGCCAAATGCACAGAAAATGCTCCAGAAACAGGAAACATGGGGGTAGGTGAAGGGGCCGCATGAGGCCATTTTTCCGCTGCTGGAAGGGCAGCTCCAAGCAGATCGGTTAGAGAAAAAGGCACGTTTCTGGCAAGACCCGAAGCGAACAAAAAGCAATGGCACAGGGCACGGGCAGAAGCCGGCCACAGGGCCACAGCCGAACCGCTACAGGCTCAGCATCAGCTCCATTTCCTCTGTTGGTTCTCAGGGAATCTGTTTGTGGGGCAAATTCCTAAACACAGGAATATAAACGGGCTCTCCGAGACTGCTGGGGACTCTCCGAGATCACTGGGGGCTCTCCGATCCCGCTGGGGGCTCTCCGCTATCGCTGGGGGCTCTCTGGGGGCTGTTCGCTATCGCTGGGGGCTCTCCCGATCCCGCTGGGGGCTCTCCGCTATCACTGGGGGCTCTCCGATCCCGCTGGGGGCTGTTCGCTATCGCTGGGGGCTCTCCCGATCCCGCTGGGGTCTCTCCGCTATCGCTGGGGGCTCTCCTCTATCGCTGGGGGCTCTCCTCTATCGCTGGGGGCTCTCCCGATCCCGCTGGGGGCTCTCCGCTATCGCTGGGGGCTCTCCCGATCCCGCTGGGGGCTCTCCGCTATCGCTGGGGTCTCTCCCGATCCCGCTGGGGTCTCTCCGCTATCGCTGGGGTCTCTCCGCTATCGCTGGGGGCTCTCCGATCCCGCTGGGGGCTCTCCGCGATCGCTGGGGGCTCTCCGATCCCGCTGGGGGCTCTCCGCTTTCCCTGGGGTCTCTCCAATCCCGCTGGGGGCTCTCCGCTACCGCTGGGGGCTCTCCGCTCCCGCTGGGGGCTCTCCGCTCCCGCTGGGGTCTCTCCGCTATCGCTGGGTGCTCTCCGCTATCGCTGGGGGCTCTCCGATCCCGCTGGGGCTCTCCGATCCCGCTGGGGTCTCTCCGCTATCGCTGGGGTCTCTCCGCTATCGCTGGGGTCTCTCCAATCCCGCTGGGGGCTCTCCGATCCCGCTGGGGCTCTCCGATCCCGCTGGGGTCTGTCCGCTATCACTGGGGTCTCTCCGCTATCGCTGGGGGCTCTCCGATCCCGCTGGGGGCTCTCCGCGATCGCTGGGGGCTCTCCGCTCCCGCTGGGGTCTCTCCGCTATCGCTGGGGGCTCTCCGCTCCCGCTGGGGGCTCTCCGATCCCGCTGGGGGCTCTCCGCTATCGCTGGGGGCTCTCCGATCCCGCTGGGGGCTCTCCCGATCCCGCTGGGGGCTCTCCGCGATCGCTGGGAGAGGAGTCTCTCCCCATCCCGCTGGTCTCTCCGCTATCGCTGGGGTCTCTCCCGATCCCTCTGGGGGCTCTGCGCGATCGCTGGGAGCAGCACGGGAAGAACAGGCAGTGTTTACAAGAGACCAGCATCAGTAATCAGGTCTGAGTGTCAGTGAGAAGGGAGACTGGGAGGAGGGGTGACGTGGTGGTGTCTGCCAGCACCCACAGGACCCCCTGGTTTCCAAGGCAGTGAGCGGACCCTGTGAGTGGAGAGCCCTGCGGGAAACCGAGGAGATGAGACTATGAAGCCACTGCCTAGCTTGCCCTTCTCACAGATCAGTAAGGGGGTAAGATAAAAACACCCCTTTAAAGAACATCGTGGAGACAGGCTGAAGGAGACGGATGGAGACGTTTTATTCCGACACGGTAAGGTTATGAGAACTTCCAAGTTCTAAAAGTTCAAATAAAAATAGGATTTTACAAATTAAAAAAATACAATTTATATACACAGTGGAATTAGCTAAGGTTACGTATAAACAAACAGTGCAAACACAAAAAGGAAGCTGCTGCTGTCCACACGGCCCAGGCCGCAGCAGGCGTGCAATCCGCACACAAACGTCACGGCCGCCGGCCGCTCCCGACACCCGGGGCGGTATCGGTGTGCAACCTCACGTCGGACATGCCATGTGGCCGGCTGGGTCAGGCATGTCCATTCCAGCCCGGAGCCACGCGTTAAACAAGGTCATGAGCAAATCACCTCTCAGAGTGCAAGTCCCCCAGCCGTGGGGCCTCTACCCCATCTCCTTTGACGGCAGCCCCCCATCTCTCTTGACCGCAGCTGGGGACCAAACACAGTCCCTCCGCTAGCCAAGGCCGGAGCCCGTGCTGTCGTCTACGGAGGGACCAGATCCCCGGAGGCCACGGGGTGCTGGCACAGGTGAGGGCTGGAAATGCAGGTTTCTAAGACTTCCGAGGCGCAGGCTTACAGTATCCTGTTGCGAGTGGGCATGGTGGTCTTTGGGCACCAGGAGAGGATGGCCGTCACAGGGGGCAGGAAGCGCCTTTCCCGAGGGGCCTGGGTCTGGCCCTCCCTGGCAGCCGTCCAGCCAGCTCCGGGGGAAGGCGTTTGCGTTCTGTCGTCTATCTCGGCTACACCGAAGGGAACTAATGTCTGGTGACTTAAAAGCAACGCGATGTGCTCGAGGGCAATTTCCTGGTGACCCAGCCCAGGACGAGAGGTCCCCTGACACCCCGCAGAACTTGGCCCGGCCCCTCTCAGGGAGGGCTGGGAAGAGGGTCAAGTTCCCGTGAGGGGGTCACGCCATTCTCCTGACGTGCGACTGGCTTCCTTCGTCACGAAAGGAGGAAAGAATGCGGGCAAGCTCTGAACACTAAAGCAAAGTGGCGGCTGCTCACACCACGTTGAGAAGGGCTGGCCTCTTTGGTCCTGGTGATTTCCCGGACGACGCACTGGGGGTTCATCACGTTTCACAAATCACGTGCCTCCAGGAAGCTGACACACTCAGACCTCAAAGTACTTTTGGTGGAGGAGATAAGATGGGGCGGAGGGCCATCTGCTGGACAAGGCCCCTCACTAAGTGGGTTTCACTGGAGCGGGCAGAGCAAAGGCCGACACCCACCCCTTGAAAGGGTCTTCCCATCGAAGTCAAGTCGAGGTGGAGGGCGAGGAGTGTTGCCAGGGCCAACACGGACGCCTTCAGGCAACTCCCAGATTAAAGCACGAGAGAACGAAACACCAACGAATGCCACCTCGAGTGCAAAGCCCACCTGCCCCGGGGTTCCTGATGGGCCCGGATGCTGGTGATCGTGGAGAGAGCAGAGGCCAGTGAGAGCAAATGCCGACGCCCAAAGGCCCACCTCGGGGGCCTGTGCAGAGGACCAGCCGCCTGGAGAAGCTGAGCCACTGAGACACAGGGAGGCTTCCTGGGTTTGATGCGAAAGCCTTGGGGACGTCCTGGCAGGAAGCATCCTGAGTTTCATTGCTGAGCCCCTCAGCAGGTTGGGGGTGGCAGTGGGAAGTGACAGGGGTCTGTGGGGTGCGGACACCCACGTCCTCGAACACACATCCACTTCATCGCCGCACTCAGGCTTTTCAAGCCGCATCTCGTACCTTGTGACGGTCGCTGGCTCAGACTCCCTCCTTCCCACTTGGAAGTAACCGTACCGTTCTCCAGAGCCGAGCGGTTTATCTAGGGGCCCTGCTCTTACTTAAATTGGGGGGGCCTGCTCTTAGTTAAACTGGGGGGGATCTGCTCTTTGTTAAAATGGGGGAGCCTGCTCTTAGTTAACTTGGGGGGGCCTGCTCTTAGTTAACTTGGGGGGGCCTGCTCTTAGTTAAATTGGGGGGCCTGCTCTTAGTTAAACTGGGGGGGCCTGCTCTTAGTTAAATTGGGGGGCCTGCTCTTAGTTAAACTGGGGGGACCTGCTCTTTGTTAAAATGGGGGAGCCTGCTCTTAGTTAACTTGGGGGGTCTGCTTTTATTTAGTTCACTTGGGGGGAGGCGCATCAAGATCCTCTGGGCTTTCCCAGGAAGATGAGGCAAACGGGGGAAGTTTAGGGATTCCGTGGAGGTGAACGGAGCAGGGACGAATCGCGGTAAAATTGCGTCACCCGGGGACCGTGCGTCACTTGGGAAGTGGAGAGAAAGCTGGAATGTTAAGACCAGGGCAGATGTAAAGCTGGCCCCACTGTCAGATCCACTGCTCAGGGACGATTAGTGGGGTTAATGCTTCGTGCTTCTTGGGGGGGGGGGGGGGTTCTAAGGAGACTGAAACCACAGGGGCCAGAGCTGAGCTCAGCCCGGAAGCAGCGCATCCCCCTCAGTGAACCTGCAGGCCGAGCGGGAGCCGTGAGGAAGGCCTCCCTGAGCGTGGGCCTTCTTCTCAGCGCCCAGCTCCGGAGCTAGTCATTCACGTCATTTTGCAACTGGCGTTTCTCCAGTGCTTGCCGTGGCCACATCCCTCCCTCATGGTTTAAGCAGAGTGGGGTCCCCCAGGAAAGCAGCGGAGGAGCAGGAACACTGCTCGGGTGTCACCCCCCAGCGGTGAGGCCTGACCTCTCTCGAGTCCTGGCATTCGTGGGGCAGGGGCTGGGGCCTGTGCCGACCTGGATGGAAGGAGCTCGGGGAGCAGGGAACAGGAAGATACTTGCTGAGGAAGTCAGACAAGTCCAAACTCTGACGGGCCAAACCATCCCCAGGATCTAGACCAGCAAGCGTTCGATGGCGGCAGGCTTTCCGAGCGAGGGGTGACGGGGCTCTGCCGTGCCCTGGGGCAGCCCCGCCAACCGTGGCAGAGCAGAGCTGCCTCCCCGGAGCTCCAGGAGGGCGCTGGCCTGTGGATGAGGCCGAGCCTCAGATGGTCTGGTAGTGCTGCCGCAGCCGGGCCTGCAGGAATTCGTATGTCAGGTTGTGTCGGGTGATGATCCCAACGATCTAGGATGAGGAGAAAAAGACCTAAGTCACCTGCCGAGTCAAACGCAGTGGGCAAGACCAGGAGCAGACGGAGCTGGCCCAGTCTGTCAGGAGGGTGGAGGACAGACGGGGTCCTGTACGCAGACACGACATCATGACACCCACTTCAAAGGTCACCTGATCTCTATGGAACAGGATACAGATAACCAGGGCTCCTAAAGGGGAGGCCGGTGACCATCTGAATTTGTGCATCTGTGTAGCCAGGGCACATGCTCCCCAGCTTTTTCAGTCCCCATCTCCTCCCACCCCCCAGTATTTGGCTTGAAAGTCTCTCATTTAACGTTACAATGCCCATAACAGCTGGGGCACTGACACCTCACCCCATCCCCCCAGGTGCTGCCAGGTCTTGGGTGAAGAAGAGACATGGCTCTAAACCAGGCGTCCTCAAACTACGGCCCGCGGGCCACATGTGGGTGTTTTTGCCGTTTTGTTTTTTTACTTCAAAATAAGATATGTGCAGTGTGCATAGGAATTTGTTCATAGTTTTTTTTTAAACTATAGTGCGGCCCTCCAACGGTCTGAGGGACAGTGAACTGGCCCCCTGTTTAAAAAGTTTGAGGACCCCTGCAAACTTTTCTAGTCCAGTGCCACTGGCGACACCTGCTGGCCACGCTGGAGACAGCGTATGAGAAACCGAAGGCAAAGGGGGAAGGTGTGTGGAGTTATCCCAGGCTCCAGGAGCCCACTCCCTCCTCACTCCTGGTGGGAGTTTCAGAGGAGGTTTTGGTCTAGAGACCTCCCTGCTGGGTTCTGTGGTTGGAGGGTCCTTTCCCGAAGGTGGGGAGGTGGGCGGGGCGAGGCCGGGCTGCTACAGGCCTGCGGGTGCTCCCTTCTCCCCCGGAACTCACTCACCTCTCCCACGGCATTCACCACCGGCAAGTGCCGCAGCCCCATTGTTCTGAACAGGTTGAAAACTTGGGAGACGCTGCTGTTAGGGGACACGGTGAAGGGTGACGGGTTCATGTACGGGGTGACATCCTGCAGAGGAAAGACAACTGGAGTTTCCTGCGGCCAGCTCTGCCTAACCAGGATGGGACGCCAACCAGCACCGACCAGAGCGGTCCTTTCCCGGCCATCCTGGGAGACAGCCCTCTCACCACTATCATCCGCGGGTTCAGCAGCGTCAGGTCCAGGTCGTGGATGTCAGGGAACCGTGGGTAATCCTCGGCCATCTCCGCGTAGGAAAGGCGCGGCTGGCTGGCGCTCTGCAAACCCAACCAAGACACTGTCCTTGCAGCGAGCACAGCAACAGGCAGGGTCACGTGTAGAGCCCCTCCCTCGTCAGGTCTGTATCCGCCCAGCCACGGTCCCCCAGAGTGAGGGGGGTGGGGCAGTGGCCGGAACACGTGCTTTGGAGTGAGACACAGTGATCCAGAGCCAGTTCCCAGCCTGCTCCCAGCTGTGTCCCCCAGGCAAGCCTCGTAATCCCCCAGCTTCCCTTTGCTTCACCTGCAAAATGGACACGGGTCAGGGACGTTTAAAGGAGAAAAGTGCTAACAGTAGCTGTGTGGGTTGACTTGTGTGCCCCCCAAAGAGATGTCCAAGTCCAACCCCGGTGCCTGTGAATGTGGCCTTATTGGAAACCAGGTCTCCGCAGATGTGATCAAGGTCAGACGAGGTCCTGTTGGATTGGGGAGGGCCTTAAATCCCATGACTACTTCCTTATTCAAAGAGCAGACACAGGGAGAAGACCAGTGATGAGGAGGAGGGTGGGGGGAAGTGACTGGTCTGCAGTCAGGAATGTCAAGGACCGCTGGCACCACCACAGACCAGGAGGACGAGGAAGGATCTCCCCTGGAGCCGCCAGAGGGAGCGTGGCCACGCCGACAGCTGGACTCTGCTCTGGCCTTGGAAACTATGAAAAGCAAACTTGTTTGAAGCCATGTTAGTGGCAACTGGACACAGCGGCCACAGCAAACTCAGACAACACTGCTACTTTCCTCCATCCCGAGTCTCACTGCTGCTTCACTGGGCACCTGGGCCGAGACAAGTGGCCACACGTACCGGTCACTGCTGTCCCGTCTTCCTCCCCTAACTCCACTCTGACACAGCTTTCTCCGTGCACCACTGCCTCCCAGCGCTGCACCGGCCGGCTCCGGCTGGGTCCGCCTGCAGGCGAGGCCTGTCATCCGGCTTCACGCCTCCACTTCCTTGTCCCCCACTCCCAGCCGGGTGGGTCCCCCACAGACCACACGCTCAGGGCCCAGCTCTGCACCGCGGCCCTCCCTGCCCTGCCCTGTCAGCTGCTCTTCTGCAGGCCAGCTGGGCCACGAGGGACCTGAGGCTGACCCCTACGGACAAGACCCGAACCAGGAGAGCCAGTGCGGAAACCAGGTCTCTAGGCAATGTTTTCAGGCTCCTTTCTTAGGCTCCATCTGAAGGGATGAGTGTGTGAGTGAGCGGACCACTCTGAACAGCACCCTCACCCACCCCAGCTTATCTCTACAAAACCAAACAAAAGAGGAAAAGAAACTACAGGGGAATCACGGGAAGAATGGGACTTCTTCTGGTAACACAGGTAAGAAGGGTCACACACACCAGAAACTAAAATGTAGAGACTGCGAAAAGCCTGCAGGCTGACAGGACACTCGACACAGGTGCAGAGGCTGCGTGGAGAATGGGGGGACTCACACCCCCTGCCTGGTGACCCCGGGAGGACACCGACTGCAGCAGAGGGAAGCGGGGGCAGCATGCGCCCCCTAAGCAGCTGCTGGCACATGATTCCGTGTCTCCCCTTCTCCCTGAGGCGGAGGTGTGCTCTACCCTCCTGCCTTCTGGAATGCCGGTGCGGGCAAGAGACACTTACCGACTGGCTTTCGGAATAACAAACTCCTCGGACGAGCAGGGTGACCAGCTGCGACCGCAGGATCAGGCCGTGGAAGGTCAGAGGGCGGAAGCGTTCCTCCATGGTCCAGTCTTCACTTGGGGACTGGTCAGGGTATAGGTTGGGGTAGGGAGTGTATCTGTTATATAAAAACCAGACGCTGCCTAGTATACCCTCAGCAGGATCACGTTTCACCCACGTCCCAACCCACTCTCCAAATTCCCCAAAGACTCGGGAGCTGCCTAACAACGCCCGAGCAGAGGGCTGGCCCTTCCCGAGCCCCTGCAGGCTGCTGGTGCCTGCGCGGTGGGAGGACTGCGCGCTCACCTTCGCTCGAGCATCTGCTGCAGGAGGTCCTCCTTCTCGGCCGGCTCCTCTGAGGTCACGTGCTCGTCACACATGTTCCGCAGCTCACTCGACGGGTAGGACTTCATGGACTGGCTGCGCCTGCGCTGCTCGCCGGCTCGGGTGAGGATGCTGGATTTCTGTGGGTGGGGAGGGGTGACAATGGCAGAGGTATCCACCAGGGAGGCCCTGGACTGTTGCATGCACGCAGGCACACCAACACAGCCCCGACTTAGCGTAAGGACTTGGGGGGCAGTGAGGATCAAAAGCACATGCCGACAGGAACTGCCGGAAATGCTGGCAGCGGCTCAGGGGCCGGTTCACAGGAGCCTCTGGGCACCACAGGGCTTGTTGCAGACCCTGTGGTTTCTGCCGGCCCAATGTCCTTGCTCTTTGATTTGGAAAAGCGTCTCAGTTCCCCAGTGCGGAACACACCTTCTCTCCCAGCAAGCCCAGGGGTGGGCACACGACCCAGGTGAGGCAACAGGACTCTCCCTCTGCCTGGATTTCAAACCGGGAGCATCCCAAGGACAGAGAACAGCAGCTCCGAGGCCCGGTCTCCCAGAGGGTCCCCTCGCCGCCTGCATGCCCGAGCACACCGCTCTGGCTCCTTCACTTTCCTGTCGGTCCTGCAGCTTTCAATAGATTTCTTTTCCTCTATTAAGTAGGGCAAAGTCCACTTCTGTGGTTGGCAACTCTAGAACCCTCGCTGAGCCAACGTGCAGGAATCCCAAAGACTGCCGATTAAAAACCATCTGTCCCACCCAGCTGGTGTGGCTCAGCGGTTGAGCATTGACCTATGAACCAGGGAGGTCACAGTTCGATTCCTGGGTTGCAGGCTCCCATCCCCAGGGTGGGGCGTGCAGGAGACAGCTGATCAATGATTCTCCCTCATCATTGATGTTTCTATCTCTCTCTCCCTTCTTCTCTGAAATCAATAAAAATACATTTAAAAACAGAACAAAACAAACCTGTCCCCGTGCTCACTGGGAGAATGGACACGCCCTGATGGCCTAACGGAGTCCACACTCGCTGTCGCACATAATGGGGTGCTGATTCCTCCTAAGAGCCACCCCACCTGTGGGGCGTGACGAGCACCAGTCAGTGTGAGCACCACGGAACCACCTGTCACCCGCCTCTCCTCTCGGCTGTTTTCTCACCTTGAACTTGATGTTGTTACTGATGAGCTGGTTGCCCTTCATGAACTCCTTCTCGTTGCCCCGGTTCTCGGTGACCACGGGGAAGGCATGGTGGACAGTGGTGCGCAGGATGCTGACCAGCGACTGGATGCGGGTGTGCGGGTAGACATAGGTCAGGTTGGGCTCCATGATGTCACTGGCTCTCAGTCTGGGGAGGGAGGGAAGCCATCAGCCTCACGCTGGAGCCCACGGCACCCGGGAGCAAGTGCGATGGGCTGCCCTGGCTCTCCTGGCGCCTCCTGAACCACCTCGTCTGCACATGCCCTTCCCCAGGCCTGAAACACCCTTCCCCGCTTTGTCCAATGGGTGGGCCCGGACTCATCCCTCGGCTCAACATAAAAAGTCCCCTCACCACAAACCCCTCTGCTTGCCCAGGGGACTGATCGGCCGCCCCTCCTCAGCACTCCATGGCACATTCCCCGTATCAAACTGAATTGGTAATTACACTATTAGAATTTTAAAAAAACGTTTGGTGCCCCTTAGACCAGGATGGCAGCTGCAGCCACAGGTCAAGTCCCTGCCTGTCTTGTCTAGATACCGTCCACGCCCGCCTCTGCATCGCGAGGGCAGAGCTGGTGACTGGCAGAGCCCACAGCCTGCGAGCTGACAACACTGACTACCGGGCCCTTTAGAGGCTTGATGACTCTACGTTAGACCACAAGGGACTTGTGTGGAACCCAGACGTAGGAGGCCCAACCATTTGTGGGCTGGTGGGTAATCTGGTGATTATAATACGAGACTTCGTTAGGCACACGTGAGGCAGGCTAGTTCTCAAACAGGCCTAGGAGACCCTTAGTTTAATCCTCACCTGAGGATATTTTTTCCATTGATTTATTTTTTTTTAAACACGAACACCCACAAACCCAGTATCTTTTCTTTTTTAAAAAATATTTTTATTGATTTTAGAGAGGAAGGGAGAGGGATAGAGATAGAAACATCAATGATGAGAATCACTGATCAGCTACCTCCTGCATGCCCCCTTCTGGGGATCGAGCCCGCAACCCAGACATGTGCCCTTGGCCCGAATCGAACCTGGGACCCTTCAGTCCTCAGGCCAACGCTCCATCCACTGAGCCAAACCAGCTAGGCTCCCATGGATTTTTAGAATGAAAGGGAAGGAGAAGGAGGAGGGGAGATAGAAACATTGATGTGAGGGAGACACATCGACTGGCTGCCTCCTGCACACGTCCCGAATGGGGTGGGGAGCAAACCCGCAACCGAGGAACGACCAGGAATTGAACCTGCAACCCTTTGGTCCTCAGGCACTCTAACCACCGAGAAAAACCAGCCAGGGCTAGCATGCCCTTCGTTTAGACATTCAAGCCTAACACAGACTTTATGCACAGCCCTCACTTCCTACTGAACCAGAACACAGGACCCAAACAAAGCCATGCATCGGCCCTGCCCTCCCTGCCCTGCCCCAGCTCCCAGCCACACGGAACTGCTCAATGTCCCCAACATACTTGCTCTTTCAATGACCCCGTTTCACTTCATTCTAACGCAAGAATCTAAGTGACCATTTCCTACCCTGACATAAACATTCCTTGGGCCCTAGGATGTGAAGAGACCTCCTGGCCTCACCTGTCCATTTCCACCTCTGTCTCCCACTCCAGAAGCGGCACCCCTCGCAGGCCCACGTGGATGTCGTAAATGCCCTTATTGAAAAAGTCCCCTGTCCACTTGGCCACCTGAAACACAAAGTGAAGACCTGAAAAGAGGCTGCTGTGGGTGAACTTGGCCCTGAACCCGAAAGTGGCCTAGAAGGGGAGTGCTCACCATCAGAGTGATCATAATGGGAAGCCCGTAAGTGATCTCATTGGTGGATTCGATCAGGATGACCGTGAGACTGATGGTCATACGGACGACCCCGCCCAGGAAAGCCGCGGCACCAATCAGGGCAAAGGTCCCCGAATAGACATGGCCCAATCCAATGTAGCTGGTGAAGAGAGAAAACAAGAATGTGGCTTGGAATCATGCTGGGTGGAGGGGCAGGGCTACGGTTCGAGCACTTGCACATGTATGTACACACGCGCATGCTCATGCACACACGTACACACACTGTACCTTTTGAGGACATTGGCAACTAAACGTCCAAAAGCAGCTCCACACAGCAGAGAAGGCACAAAGAGGCCGCTTGGAACAGAAATGCCGTAAGTCCAACACGCAAGCAAGAAATAGAGGATGAAGAACAAAGCCAAAGTGATGGGGCTGAAGGTACCTGCAAGGCAAGGACAGACCTGAGTCCCACTGCCAGATGCCCGCCAGGGCCCACCGGGCCACCTTGGTTCCCACAGGTCCTTCTGCACACCAACCAGGTCACCTCCAACACTGGCGGCAGAAAGGCTAATCTTGTCTGGGTTGGAATTACAAAGGGAAAGTCCTGTTTTTTGCTCAGAATTAAAGGTAAGCCTGGCTGTAGCTGAGGGCCAACGAGGAGCACAGGAATAACTATTATTTGTTCTCTGTAGAAAAAACCCAACCACACAGGAATGGGTAGGCGCCTTGGAGCTCACCATCCTGGTGGAAGAGCTGAAGGATGGCAGACTCCTGGGGATTGAAGAAGAGGGTGGCCATGTCATTGTAGGTCTCATTGGGACAAAAAAAGGTCTTGATACTTGAATTCACATCTTCTGATGTGACCTAAGAAACAGAAATCAGTACAAGGTCAGCACCTGACCAGGGCACTTGAATCTTCAAGTGGGAGGTCCCCACCTAGGTCAAAAAAGTCTGGCATCCATGCTTTTCCTGTAAATTAAACAGGTAGCAAAAACAGATCTATACCCAAGAGCGGCCAACTGATACTGTATTCCTTGCATTTTGAGAATGAATGAATCAGGATGTGGGCCCTCGCTCACCCATTCATAATGAAACTGTAACTACAATGATGATTCACCAGGGACTTCGCCCTGTCTCTTCTCCCAGGGCTAATTTTGTGTGTGACACTCTGGAAGCCTGGCTGGAAACTGCAGGGACTAGGGGAAGATGAGGCAGGTGACAGACTAGTGGTTGGGAGCTGACAGCTTTTCAGAGGAGCTTCCAGGGTATGGCCTGACCTAATGCCCCAACTTTGGTTCCAAATGGAAAAAGCCTCCGTCCTGAATTTGCTGCAGAAGCAAAACCACTTCCACATGAGGAATGGTGCAGGCACCGTGCTCCTGGCTGCCTCCCCCAGGCTCCACCTGGCTGAACAAAACCCCGACTGGGAAGAGATTACTTCTCCACATTTCACACCTCATTCTCTCCACCATTTTGTGTAGGAAGATGCAATTGCGGTACTGCCTCGCTCATTAGAGGGTAAGGGAATCTGGATTGTGAAAGTTCTTGTTTTCTCTTTGATGGTGTCCGATAGTATAGGCGGTGTACTTCACGCCTATCGCTGGGCATACAAGTAAGTGTTGTTACAAAGCTCAGTAAGGACTCCATTCTATGGCTAACACTGTAGAGATGCCCTTATGTGAACACTATAACAATACTAGGTGGACTGGGTGGTGGACTGGGTGGTGTAATAGCCTACAGGTGAACCTGGATGGCCAACACTGTTAGATGAAGACTGCCGTAGGACAGTGGTCGGAAAACCGCGGCTCGCGAGCCACATGCGGCTCTTTGTCCCCTTGAGTGTGGCTTTTCCACAAAATACCACGGCCTGGGCGAGTCTATTTTGAAGAAGTGGCGTTAGAAGAAGTTTAAGTTTAAAAAATTTGGCTCTCCAAAGAAATTTCAATCTTTGTACTGTTGATATTTGGCTCTGTTGACTGAGTTTGCCGACCACTGCCGTAGGGAATAGGACAGTGCCCCCTAGTGGTGGAACATGGCAGGAAGAGCTGGCAAAGGAGAAACGTGTTTAGAACAGCAACCCGAGAGCGAGCTGAGAAGACACACATGCAGTGGTTCCCAAACTGCGTCAGGAGGAACACCAGTCCTGAAGGCTCTCTGGAAAGTCCTGCAGTCAACGCACTGAGAAGCTCCAGAGCACCTTTTGGAAATCAGTTTCCACTAAAAGCAGAGCGCAGGTTCCATACTCAGAGGGCCGGGGGTTACCTGGAGCAGGAGCGAGTCATTCCCGATTTGACTTGAAGACATCTGTCGGCATTCTCCTAACACCATCGAGGCCACAAACACCACCACGGTGGTTACCAGAGACACCAGGAGGCTCTCTAAGACTCTAGGAAGCAAAGGACAGCTGTTACAGGTCATAAGACACCCGGTCTTGGGAACTCAAATACACAACCCCGCCTACCCTGAACCCCTTTCTCCCCAAAGAGCATGTGTCGGAGCCTCGCCAGTCAGCATGTGCAGAACCTGTCAGCGACGTGCTGCGTTCAGCAATTCCTATGGGAAAAGTGGGCGGCCAGGGACATGGCTGCTGCGTCCACATCATCTCTCTCCGGGGAACAAAATGCCTTTCATTTTAGGTCCCGGGGTGAGAATCGCACTGACCTTTCTGACTTTGTCACGCGGCCTAGTGGAAGTCAGGGGGGGCGGGGAGGCAACCAGCAGCTCTGATATGAATGAAGCTCAGACTCAGCCTTTAGGCCTGACGAATACAGTGGACACGACCCCTTCTACCTTCCGTCTCAGATGTGAAACCAGAGCTGGTGTGGGGAGCAGGGTGTCACACAATCGCCTCCCTCGGGGAGACGGCCCATCCCCACGAACTCGGGGAGCCCGCAGGCTGGGGGAGGCGGCTGCGCAGGTACCTGACGAGCTTGGGCTTCGGGTGCACGTTTCGCATACGGTACTTGGCAAGCCTCTTGTTCAGACAGTTGAATGTGGCTCCCAGGAGGCCCCCAATGACCCCCATCACGATGAAGAAACCCAAGTCCACAGCTGTCCAGAGGTGACATTTTTTGTCAGAGTCAGAGCACTGAGAGAAGGGGCAAGAAAGGGAGAGAAAACCACGGTGCCCATGAGAACAGGAAGGGACGGAAGCGGAGAAGACAGACACAGGAGGGGAGGCTGTCTTCTCTCTTCAAGGGCCTGCCCCCACCGGGCAGGGGCACCCACAGGAGGCTACCCGGGCGGAGAGCCCGCCAGACGCTGCCCCTGCCCTGCTGATTGCTTCTATCCGGTACATTACTTAGAGCAACTGTCAGCCAGCAAGCAAGAAATTCTGGGGGGGCCCTAGCTGGTTTGGCTCAGTGGATAGAGCGTCAGCCTGTGGACTGAAGGGTCGCAGGTTCTATTCCAGTCAAGGGCACATGCCCGGGTTGCAGGCTCAATGCCCTATAGGGGGCCTACAGGAGGCAGCTAATCAATGATTTCCTCTTATCACTGATCTCTCTCTCCCTCTCCCTTCCTCTCTGAAATAATCAATAAAAAAAATATAAAAATTTTTTAAATTGCATCTTATTAAAAAAAAAAAAGAAGAAGAAATTCTGGGGGAAAAGGACAAAGCATACCTTAAACTCGCCGAAGTTCAGCAATCCAGGGAGCTGGAAGGAGCCCCAACTCCCAAACTGAATCCCAGAACGAAAGAAGTTGAGGGTGAAGGTGGCAGACATGGAGCAGAAGAGCTAGGGACAGGTGACACAAACAAGAACATTCCATAGTGACAAGTCCTACTTCCTCCCTGCCCCTCCTCCTAAGACCTGCTGCTCTACATAGAAACCTGCCAACCCCAGGCCCGCACAGGTGTCCAGTAACCACTGCAAGGAAGGCACCCCATGTGGACAACTGTACCACAGGCCACAAGAAGCGTTCCTTTCAACAGCCTGTTGTGAGAACTATTTACCTAGAGCCAGGTACACACTGAATCCCGTGCCCAAAAGAAAGAGTGAACATGGGAGGAAGAACGCGCTACTCTAAGGTAGGAGTTGGGGTTCAAGTCTGGGCTCTGCCGCCGCCTGCCTGATGACCAGTTTGCACGCCAGGTGCCTCAACAAGAGACAATACTGGCAGTCTGATGTGGGGAATGGGACGTGTGCATATGGAAAGCACAGGAAAGCCCCTCGTTGGCAGTGATGGGTGTCTAAAGTCAAGGACTGGCGTGTCAGAACTGCAGTTTAAATGGGGGTGGTTATGTTTAGGAGAAGGTTTTCCGTGAAAGTCCTCCTCACCACTTTCCACGTGAGCCCTTGGTTCCAGAAGGATGAGCCCTCCTCCAGACTGAACAGGGTCCCCCCAATGGGAGCCCCGAAGGCTGCAGCGACGCCAGCAGCTGCCCCTGCTGATACAAAGTCCCGCTTGTCTCTGAGGAGAGAAGAGGCAGACGCTGTAATGGACAAAGGGCCCTCAGGCCACAAAAGGCAGTTTTCCCCGTCTTATTTGCCCACGTTTTTTTTTAAAAATTGATTTTGAGAGAGAGAGAGAGAAACGTTGATGTGAGAATGAAA
The DNA here is from genome assembly GCF_027574615.1 of Eptesicus fuscus. Lineage (NCBI taxonomy): Eukaryota > Metazoa > Chordata > Mammalia > Chiroptera > Vespertilionidae > Eptesicus > Eptesicus fuscus. The sequence continues at coordinate 6,526,193 of NC_072481.1, read as the reverse complement.
CATCGATCAGCTACCTCCTGCACACCCCAAGTGGGCATTGAGCCTGCAACCTGGGCATGTGCACTGACCGGGAATCAAACTAGCAACTTCTTGGTGCACAGATGACACCCAACCAACTGAGCCACACCGGCCAGGGCCTTATCCGCCATTTTATCTCAGGAGCCATGAAGTCAGGGTTTGAGGCAGACCAACTGGGCAACAAATAGATTCACCCGAGAGCCAGACCCACTCCGCAGCCCGAGTTCCTCCAGGGGGAGAGGCCTCCTCCGAAGATGGAATTTCAGCCCCAGCTCAGTCCCTGCTGAGCAACACTCTCCCCAGATCTTCCTTCCAAAGGTCACAGCGTCATGAAAATGCCGAAGCGCTGGTGACGTGCAGAGGAGCAGGTAACAATGACACGCAGGAATACCAAGGCGGGAAGGTAGACCACAGCTCTGACCGGGGCCCAATTCCAAGGGCCTTGTGGGCAGGGCAGTTTCACACACACAAATCCCACAGGCAAAAAAGTTCCAACCCAGAAAGGCGGCGACCCAGGACACTGTTTTGGAATATGAAAGATGCTCTAGAGAGTACGCCTGTGGGCTGTCTCGGCCGTGTTTTTCATCTCCACTGCCTGAGATGCTTCTAGGCCTTAGGTCATGACAAAGTGGAAGCCACAAGACCAGCCGGGATCTTGTTGCTTATTTTCAGGACAGTAGCTCAAAGCCCACCTTCTTCTGACACCGGGTTTTGCACGCAGCCTGCCCAGCAGGGGAGGCAATAAGCTGGCTAGAGCGAGTATGGGGTCTGAGAGGCAGTAAATGAACAGTTTATTTTTTCCAAGAGAATCCAGTTCTTCTCTGGCCAGTGTGGCTCAATGGTTGGGTGTTGTCCATGCACCAAAAGGTTGCCTATTTGATTCCGGGTCAGGGCACATGCCCAGATTGTGGGCAGGAAGCAGCCAATGATGTTTGTCTCTCCCTCTCCCTTCTCCTCTCTCTAAAAATTAATTTAAAAAAACACCTTTAAAAAAAGAAACTCCAATTCCTATTATCAATAAGACAAGTAATAATAAGTGTTGGAGAGGCTGTGGAGAAAAAGAAACCCTCATCACTGCTGGTGGGAATGTAAACTTGTACAGCCTCTGTGGAAAACAGTATGGAGGTTCCTCAAAACATTAAGAGAAGAGTTACTATATTACACAGCAATCCTTCTTCTCGGTATTTTAACTGAAACATTTGAAAACATTTATTGGCAAAGATTTATGCACTCCTATATTCACTGCAGCATTATTCACAGTGGCTAAAGACATGGTGTCCTTCAATAGACAACTGGATAAAGAAGATGTGGTATCGCCGAAACCGGTTTGGCTCAGTGGATAGAGCGTCGGTCTGCGGACTGAAAGGTCCCAGGTTCGATTCCGGTCAAGGGCATGTACATTGGTTGCGGGCACATCCCCAGTAGGGAGTGTGCAGGAGGCAGCTGGTCAATGTTTCTCTCTCATCAATGTTTCTAGCTCTCTATCCCTCTCTCTTCCTCTCTGTAAAAAATCAATAAAATATATTTAAAAAACAAAACAAAACAAAACAAAAAGATGTGGTATCTACACTAATAAAAGAGGAACATGCAAATTGACCGTCACTTCGCGACACCCACCAGCCAATCAGGAGTATGCAAATTATCCCCAAAAAGATGGCGGCGGTCCCGCCCCCCAGCCGCTCTGGGCCTCTGGGCAGCACGCATGCAGGCACGAAGCAGCCAGGCGGGGCGGGACGCCTTCTATGAGGGGGAGGGTGGTGGGGGGAGGGAACTACAGGAGCAGCACTCCGCCTGGAGTGAAGACTGAAGGCGGCGGCCGGAGCGAAGACCTGGGTCCTGGGTGCCAGAGGAAAACCGGTGCCGGCAGCCAGGGGAAGGAAGGCCTATTGCACGAATCTCTTTGTGCAATGGGCCTCTAGTTCTATATAAAAAAAGGGTAATATGCAAATTGCCCTAACAGCAGAAGGACAGGTCACTATGACGCGCACTGACCACCAGGGGCAGATGCTCGACGCAGGAGCTGCACCCTGGTCGTCTTTACACTCCCAGAGGGGGAGCTCTGCTCAGCCACAAGCTGGGCTGACGGCTACAAGCGCAGCAGCAGTGGTGGGAGCCTCTTCTGCCTTCTCGACAGCGCTAAGGATGTCCATGGGGAGTGGGCCTAAGCTGCCAGTTGGACATCCCCCAAGGGCTCCCAGGCTGTGGGCCTAAGCTGGCAGGTGGACATCCCCCGAGGGGTCCCAGACTGTGAGAGGGCACAGGCTGGGCTGAGGGACCCACCCACCCCCGAGTGCACGAATCTTCATGCACCAGGCCTCTAGTATATACATAATAGAATACTACTCAGCCATAAGAAATGAAATACTGCCATTTGTGACATGGACGGACTTTCAGATTATGCCAAGCAAAATAAGTCAATCAGAAAAAGCTAGGAACCATATGATTTCACTCATCTGTAGAATATAAAACTGAAACTCAGACACAGACAACAATATGGTGGTTACCAGACGGAAGGGGGTGGGAGGTAGTAAAGGGAAAAGGAGCCAAATGTATGGTGACGGAAGGTGATTTCACTTTGGGTGATGGTAAAACAATGCAATATACAGATCATGTAGCACAGAAATCTACACTTGAAACCTATATAATCTTATTAACCAATGTCACCCCAATAAATTTAACTTAAAGAAAAGAAAATCCAATTCCTAACCTTTCCATACCTGTCACTTCGGAAATAGGGGAAGTTAATCTGGATCTTCCGGAAGGAGATGCTCTGAAACTAAAACAAGAGAAAACAAAGTCAGAGGGGGGCCCACAAGGCCACCTGCAGGAACCCTGAGGGAGCCCCCGCCTTGAGCACAGCTGGCAGATGTGCTGCAAGAAGGGAGAGTCCAGAAGAGCAGCCTGGGAAAAGAATTGTCTTTGGCAGGAACTTCCTTTCCCGCCCCTCAATTTCTATGCTCATCAGAAATTGCATTTTGTACTTAATCAACACATCAGCAAGAAAATGGGGAAGGAAACAGCTGAGCGAAGGGCTGGGAGGAAATGAAAGCTGCTGCAGAGGTAAAGTGAGCCCTGCTCGGGGGTGGCAGGAGCAAGGGCCCAAGCGCCACCTTCAACTTGTCCACCAAATGCTCACGCTGGGAGGCCGGGGGCTGGCTGGGAGGGTGAGGCAGCCAGAGAGAGAGCAGAAGACGGGCTCTGGGCAAGCCTCCTCTCCTTGGCTTTGACCACTCTGGGCAAGCCTCCTCTCCTTGGCTTTGACCACTCACTGGCATCATTCCCTTCTCTCAGGATGAGAGAGGAACATGCCCACAAGTGACGGATCACAAGGAACCGAGGTGTCTCCACCCTGCAGCCCGAATCCGGAATAGCCCGTAAGGATGGGAGCTTCGGAGTCCTGAGCTAGCTCCTCACCCCGTGTGTTATTAGTCCTGTGCTGCCTCAGGGGCACTCAGCACAGCCCTGTGCCCGGAACCGTCTCAGACGTGCTTCTAGCATCTTGGGGAAGGGCAGCGCTGAGCTGACCCCCTGAGCCACCTTCCGTGGCGGCGCCGGGCAATGGCTGTGGGAGCACTAGGTGACTTTCATTTGAACAGACGTTCTCTATGTCCCATTTCTGTTCCTAGGAGCTAGTTAAAACTCTGGGGTACCAGTTACCCCCTCTCCCAGGAGACAGGCCACATAGTTTTTACATCAACCCAAACTGACGTCAGACTCCAAAGCCGTGTTAGGGTGCTGCCGATGGATTTTCTTCCAGACTGACTCACAGCAGCCCCTGCCTGGGAGACCACTGTACGGGACTCACCTTCCCAACCCATCAGCCTTACCTGAGGGAGGCCAGCGCCCACCACGGCTCCACTGTGGATCATGGGGCCTTCCTTCCCCACGAAGAGCCCTGGGAGCAGGTGGAGAAGGGGAGACCATCAGTCAGCACAGAAACACTCCAGCTCGGGAGACCTCTGCTGTGTAAACCTTCCTCTCGATAAAACAGAGATGCTCCTGTGACTGTCTAACAGGCAGAGTCAAGTTCCCGCGGAATAAGAGGAAAGACTCTTTAAACTCTCAATTGGGCATCAGCAAACGACAGCTTGTGGGCCCAACGGCCCGCTGTTCTTGTACAGCTGGCGAGCTAAGAGTAATTTTTCCATTCTCACCCTGATGTTTTAAATGGTTATGTGAGTTTAAGCACCTAAATAATATTTTCAATGTTGCCTCTTTGGCCCACAAAGCCTAAAACATTGACTATCTAGCTGTTTACACAAAAAGCTCACTGACTTTGCTAAAAGCCAACTCCATAAACCAACGGGATGGTGGGTCTACTGCAAAACCTAATGGTGAGTTACCCAGAGAGCTCTGAATGGTAACCAGCAGGTCTGCATTCAAAAACTAAGCCCTGGACAGAAAGGACAGAGATCTGCTAAGGGCAATCCAAATCTACTTCATTTACATACAAAATGCTTCTTGTCCTCTTCCCCCTTTGAAGAAAAGAAGGGAATAGTCAGAAAGACGCCCCCTTACCTCCAGCCACACTGAACAGCACCCCGAAGACTTTGCAGACCAGGGTCCGGAGACGGACGATTCCGGGCACCTTCACCCCATTCAGATAGCATTTGATCTCGGGTATCCCAGAACCTGCTGCCACTGGCTGGAAGAGGAGGCACACACACACACTCAAATCATCGACCTCACCACAGAGGGACAACCTGCTGGCCTGGGCTTCTGACTCAGCAGGTCTGAGGGGGGATGGAAGGACATGCATTTCTAAGAAGTGATTCGGCATCACCTGCGGAGCCCTTCAACAATCCATGCAGGCACCCCCCTTCCGGAGACCCTGATCTCACTCACGTGAGCTGGGGCCCGGGTGCCAATCATTCTTAAAGTTCTCCAGGGGATCCTATCCTAATGTGCTCCCCAAGGTGGAGAACCACCCTCCTCATCTAGAGGTCTGCTCTTTAATCTCACCGCGGGCTAAAACTTGACTTTCAGAAACATTTCTAAGTGAACGAGAGGCCACTTTCTGTAAGAATCTATATTCCAAGTCTCATTCAGTTCTCTGACCTCCGAGGCACGGCGATGGAGATAAGGAGTGCAGGACCCAAAGTCTTGACAACAAAAGGCCTCTTACCTCAATTAGGACAAGAAGACTCCCTAAGAAGACAAAGGTCAAGTTGAAACCCAGGAGTTCAAGGAGCGACAAGGCGAGGCACCCTTTGTGGCTGCATTCCTCCACCGCTACAGAGAGTGAGTTAAGGAGCCGTGCTCCCCGCCAAGCCGAGGCCTCCCTGCAAACACCTGACTGGGCAGCTCCTCCTCTTCTGAAACGCTTACTGCGCCTCTTCCCGTTCTCCACGCCTCCGCGTATGAACAGAAAACTGCCTGAGATGTCGCCTGCACTAGGCACCGTTTCTCCTTACGAAATGCTTCCAACATTGCGAAAAGGAACCATCAGCCATACCTTCCCAGCCCGACCTTTAATAAAGCTCAGGGTGATAGCATATTGGCTCCAGATACTGTTAAAAATCAAAACGGTAGGAGAGCAGATGTTTGTGGATTTCCAATACTGCTGGCAGTACTGGAATAAACGCTCATGTATGATTCACCCGGTCTCTGCTTAACGGGCTCAAGTAGTGACAGGCAGCCCGGACCCACTGATTGTCCGGTTACATATTCTGGCGACCAGGAAGGGACGTAAGCGAGACTCCTCTGGAGTGAGTACGCTGGCTGCCTGGACTGCGGGTTTCTGGGGCTGAGGCCTGGACTCTTACTTGCAGCGCCGCCAGGGATGTTCATTTCCGAGTTCCAGGCACAGCCTCAGCAATCCCTGTCGTCTCATCGGAGACCTGAGCTGAATCAAGCGTTTTTGTAGGAGGAATCAAGCATGTTTGTAGGGCACGGGAAGCGGTGGCTGCCTCTCATCTGGGCTTCCTTGGAAGGATGTATGCACTGTGTATGGCAGTACTGCGCCCCTTTTCTCTGGAAGAATTCAGAGGCACCGGACTGGAATGACGCTCTCCACCTGTGGAGCCCGGCTGACTATATTGCTTTGACCATTTTTGTTATGCCGGAAATGGTAGGCTCCCTTAATGTAGAAGTGACCTGGCTGGCTTGTAGCATGGTAAAAGCCCTGAATGCCACCGCCAGGGCTATCCATGGGATAAATCAAGAGCTGAGCCAGGCCAGGGAGGCAGTTCTAGAAAATCGGGCAGCGATAGATTATTTGCTGTTGCGGCATAACCATGGTTGTAAGGAATTTAAAGGAATGTGCTGTTTTAATCTTTCTGACAATTCTCAGTTTATAGAAAACATATCCAAGATCCTTCATTTATTTTGTGTATTCCATCCCTAGGAACTACTTTCAAGGCAGAGCAGCTACAGTTCCAGCAGGATGAGACTTTTCATCTAAAACTAGTCTCATAGATATGAGATGATAGAAATAACAGTGGGGAAATGTTAGGGGCCAAGACAGAATATTGGGGACTAGCTATGGTTATGGGAAATATTAGTCATGCTCTGTTAACCATGATTGCCTTGTGTTGGTTAAAGAAAGGACAGTCTGACCTGGCTGGGAGTTGTGTGTCCCCAGGACCTTCAACCTATGAATGTGGTCCATTCTCATTCAAGAGCTGCCTGTTGCCCTAACCCAGTGGTCAGCAAACCGCTGCTCTCGAGCCACATGCGGCTCTTTGGCCCCTTGAGTGTGGCTCTTCCACAAAATACCACGGCCTGAGCGAGTCTGTTTTGAAGAAGTGGCGTTAGAAGTTGGAGTTTAAAAAATTTGGCTCTCAAAAGAAATTTCAATCGTTGTACTGTTGATATTTGGCTCTGTTGACTAATGAGTTTGCCGACCACTGCCCTAACCGGTTTGGCTCAGTGGATAGAGCATCGGCCTGTGGAATGAAGGGTCCCAGGTTCGATTCCGGTCAAGGGCATGTACCTTGGTTGCGGGCACATCCCCAGTGGGAGGTGTGCAGGAGGCAGCTGATCGATGTTTCTAACTCTCTATCCCTCTCCCTTCCTCTCTGTAAAAAATCAATAAAATATATTAAAAATAAAAAAGAACTGCCTGTTACCACGGAAAGATTAAAAACCTTGTTGCGCAAACAATGGAGTCCCACCCCAGCCTCCTACTTCCCCATGCCTGTAGTCCCTGCTTCCCCACGTGTAAGCCGCTGTCCGGCCCTATATAAGCAGCTGGCTGATGGGGGCTGCAGAGCAGATGTTTGTGGATGACCTGCTGCTCTTCCGTGCTGCCAGCAGTATTGGAATAAACGCTCATATATGATTAAAAAATAAATAAAACATTAAGAAAAACACTTTTGTTTCTGCCTCTCTCCTCTGGGAGAAAACACTAACTAACCTGAAATTATTGCGCATCCTTTCCTCTGTGAAAATGTAAATGGAATCGCTTTAAAGTGGAGTTGGAGCCGCCATCCCAGAGGAACTGCCTTGCACGTCTTACTACTCAAACCTTAGGAATGTTACAACGGGGCAAATTAACCTTTGGACTGGGCCCAAGGCAGAGGTTTGCAAACAACTGTTTACAAAGATAACAAGAAAGCACACATTAAAGCATTAGCATCACTTCCATTAAAGACATCCCTTCCTTAGCTTACCAGCACCCAAAGAAACTTCCTCCTCCTATTGATGTAATTGCCCCCCTTCCCTTTCTCATAAATACCCCTTGCCTTCACCTCCCAACAGCAACACTACTGGGGCTTCTGCCTGAATCAGGGCTTTCCAAATAGCTATTTATTCTCTGAATCTGGAATAAATGCTTGTTGTCTTTCACTTTGGCCTTTTATTCTTAGGTTAGCACTTGTGTTTTTATAAGATGTATCCATATTGTTCTGTTTCAAAATTAAAATATGGTCTTGTATTTTAGGCACATACCCCAACTTCCTTTCTCTCAGTTGATGCCCGTTTCTGAGAATTAGCCTGTTGATAACCAGTTCTGGTTGGTTCGTTTTAACTTCTGTATCGGATGGACATACCATCATTTTTCCATTTGGGGGGATTCCAACCTTTCGCAATCACAAAGCTGCAGTGCACATCTCGTACATGTCTAAGGCCCACGGCCAGGAGAGGAATCCCTGTGTCGTGGGAAGGAGCAGCTTCCCATTTGTTAATTTCCAGTTCCCTAATCAGCGGTGAGGGGGCACTTTGCACAGGTTTATTGGCTGTTCAATTTCCTCTACTGAGAATGGCCTGTTCGAAGCCTTTGCCAGCTTATGTATTGGGCCGTTCGGGCTTTATTTCTTAGACTTGTAGTTCTCCCTCTGTTCTGGATACGGATTATGTCTCTTAAACGCACAGTGAATAACCTCGTTGAGGCTGTGGACTTTTCACGTTGTTTACATTACTGTTTTGGGTTTTGTTTGTTTGTTTAACTAGAATATTGACTTTGATGTGATCAAGTTTTCTGATCTTTTCCCTTTCACTGTGTGCCTTCTGGAGTTTTAAGAAATAATTCCCTACCCTTTCAAGAAATTTTTGTTAATTCTCACTTGAGGATATTTTTTCCATTGATTTTTAGAGACAGGAGGGAGGGAAGGAGAAAGAGAGAGAAACATCGATGGGAGAGACACACTGATTGGCTGCCTCCCGCCTGAGCCCTACCAGGGCCAGAGATGGAACCTGAAACCCAGGCAACGTGCCCTTGATTGGGAATCGAACCCGAGACCCTTCAGTGCTAGGGCCAACATTCTAACCACTGAGCACACCGGCTAGAGCCGATTCCCTACTCTTTACATCATACAGTCTCTTAACGTTTCACTTTGCCTATTTATCTCTTTAATCCATCTAGAATTAATTTCTAGTACAAAGTAGGAATCTAATTATTTGTTTTTCCAGATGGTTAACCAATGTTCCAGCATCTTTTATTAAATGACCCATTTTATCCTCACCGATTTATCACAGGGCTCCGTCATTCACTGCACTTCTACACCCCCACAGGCCAGTTTCTGCTTCTTCACTATTTTCCATTGTCTAACTGGGTGCTTTTGTACCAATGTGACACTGTTCCAATGACTATATCTTAAATTATATAAGTCCCCTGCTTATTCAAAACTATCTCAACTACTTTTGGATCTTGACTCTTCCAAACAAACTTAGGAAGAGAATGCTAAAGTTCTATGAACAATTCTATTGCATTTTCACTGAAACTACATTGAATTTACTAGTATCGATTGACTGGGGAAAGCAGGCATCTTGATGGTTTGTGTCTTACCAACCATGAACATATCTCCTGACTTATTAAAGCATTCCTTTTGTGTCCTTCAATGATAAACACCTTAAAGCTGAATGGCTAATAATAGCTCTTCACAGATCATGTCTACTGTTAAACTCATTTCTAGACAAGAAAGCAAAATCAGCAACCGTGGAAAGGATACATGTCTGTACCACTCCAAACTTGAGCTGCGTGAAGAGGCGCACAAAGAAGTCCACAAAGAGACCCACCTGGGAAGAGCAAAGAGCCGTCAGTCACACAGCTTCTCGGTGGTGTTGTAGGCACTGCCTTCAGAAGCACAGACCTCCCCCACTGCATTCACGCTACTGGGCACGCGCACCGGCTGGGCACGCACACCGGCTGGGCACGCGCACCGGCTGGGCACGCACACCTGCGTTATCAACCAGCAGTGGGTGAAGGGGCTTTCGTTAGTCACTCTGGCTCTCGAGAAGGCCCCGCTCCAGCCTTGCCCCACTGCCCACTAAAGAACCAAAGAATGGAGTGCAGCTATAATGAGAGGAGCAAAGTAGAACAGAGAGAGAAGGTTGTGCAGAAAAGGATGTGAGGCCAAGGGAGACCACTGTGTCTTCAGTGATGCTTAGCTAGATGAGCACAGAGCTTAGATTACTTTGAAAAAATCAACAGCAAACTTTTAAGTTGATTTTAGAGAGAGAGAAACATTGACGTGAGAAACATCAATCAGCTGCCTCCCATATGGGCCCTGACTGGGATTGAACCCACAACCTGGGGAAGTGCCCTGAATGGATATCGAACCCAACATCTTCAGGTGTATGGGATGATGCTCCAACCCACTGAGCCAATCTGCTCTGGGCTAGCTTAAATTACTTTGTACAACAACATTCATTTAGCTGTACATGGGTTTTGCAAGTTGGTTATTTCTATTTTACATAAGTCACTACTTTGACTTATAACTGTCTTATATAGTTAGTGGTTACACTGGTAAACCACTCTTCCACTCTCATAAGTCCCTGCTCTGGACTTAAAGGAGAACTGGAAAGACTTCTGATTTTGTAGATTCAGGATCAAAGGATTCATGCCTTTAACTCCAGACTTCCCTCAAGCCAATGCCGAGGCTTTTAAACATTAAAGCAATAAGTGGTGATAGATCAAAGGACAAGAGAGCAAGTAGCAAGGGGAACAGGTAGTACGTTATAAAGGCAGGTCTGCCTTCCTTTAACATGAGGGTGGGAGGTAAAGCTATTAGTACTGATAAATGGCAGTTCAAAGAAGTTTGATATGAAAGTGGCAGAAAGACTAACAACTAGATAGCTAATGACTATGCCTATTACAGGGAAATTTGCAATCAGAACCATACATAGCAAAATTCATACTCTGAAATTTCTACAAAACAATTAAATCCACCAAGTTGCCCCACACTGGTATCCATCAGAATGTTACCAAAGAGGCCTCTAACTGCCATTAGTCTTAACTACTAAGATGTTCCTTGACCTCTAATTTACTACAGTACAAATTGGACAAGTGCCATGAAAACAAAAACTGTGGTCGGCCCTTGTGGCTATATTATATTAAAAGCATGTTTACATTTTATGGGTATATCATGTAGACTTAAGTATGCGACATGTGTTCAATTCTAGAGAAAGATGATAAACAGGCTGCTGCGTGGAAATATATATATCCCTTATTATGGACTGAATGTTTGCGTTTGCCCCCCACCCCAAATTCATGTTGAAAGCCTAACTCCCAATATGATGGCATTTGGAGGTGGGGGCCTTTGGGAGGTGATAAGGCCATGAGGGAGGAGCCCTCATGAATAGGATCAGTGCCCTTATAAAGAGACCCCAAGAGGGAAAAGGGACTGGGGGAGTGCAGAATAGGTGAAGGGGATCAACTGTGTGTGTATGGTATCAACTGTATGGTGAGAGGGTTACTAGACTTACAGTAATAAACACTATGTAGTATATACATTTATCCTATATAATAAAAGCCTAATATGCTAAGTGTCCGGCCATCTGGCAATTCAATCAATCAAAGTATAATATGCAAATGATATGCTAAGGGGGATCAACCACTCGCTATGACGTGCATTGACCACCAGAGGGCAGACAGTCGACTGGTTGACCAGTTGCTGTGATGTGCATTGACCACCTGGGGGCAGACGCTCAGACTGGTAGGTTAGCTTGCTGCTGGGGTCCAGCCGATAAGGACTGAGTGAGATGAACGGACACGCCCTGGAGCCCTCCCGCAGTCCGTCCCAGGCTGGCCAACCTCCCGTGTCCCTCCCTGGCCCCACTCGTGCACCAGTGGGGTCCCTCGGCCTGGCCTGTGCCCTCTTGCAATCCGGGACCCCTCAGGGGATGTTGGAAAGCTGGTTTTAGCCCAACAGCAGAATCACTGGTTACTAAGACACGCAATGCAGGAGCTGCCCCCTGGTGGTCAGTGCACTCCACAGGGGGAGCACTGCTCAGCCATAAGTCGGGCTAGCCTCTCCCGCCTCCGCAGTAGCACTAAGGATGTCCGACTGCCAGCTTAGGCCTGATGGGGAAGGGGCTGAGGGACCACCCCCTCCAGAGTGCATGAATTTCATGCACTGGGCCTCTAGTTGAACTATAATATAGTATACTTAAAATATGTACTATCTGCCGAAACCGGTTTGGCTCAGTGGATAGAGCGTCAGCCTGCGGACTCAAGGGTCCCGGGTTCGATTCCGGTCAAGGGCATGTACCTTGGTTGCGGGCACATCCCTAGTGGGGAGTGTGCAGGAGGCAGCTGATCGATGTTTCTCTCTCATCGATGTTTCTAACTATCTATCCCTCTCTCTTCCTCTCTGTAAAAAATCAATAAAATATATTTTTAAAAAAATATGTACTATCTTATATACCAAGTTTATCATGATTAAAGAGAGACCCCAGCCAGAGAGCTCTCTTGCTCCCTTCTGCCACGTGAGGACAGAGCAAAAAGATGGTCATCTCTGAACTGGAAAGCAGGTCCTCACCAGACACTAATCTGTTGGCCCTTGATCTTGAACTTCTAGCCCCCAGAACTGTGAGAAATAAATGTCTGTTTCAAGCCATCCAGTCTATGGTGTTTTTGTGACAGCAGCCCAAATGGACCAAGACAACCCCTACTCAACACTGCAATGATGGAGAATCGGACTGGACATGTCTCACTTGGACTGGCTGCTACCTTCCCCAGCTTTTCTTTGCCAGGTTTTACCACGGTAAATCAGCAGCTGTGGTTCCAGACCTTGTGCTACTATAATCTTTGGCAATGTTTTATAATCTTTTCTTGTCTGTGATTCATGTGTGAATGTGCTGACCTCAGAACCCTGTGCATTCAGGTGTATTCCTCTGCCCACAACTGCCAGCTCCACCTTCTAGAAAAAAACGAGCAATGTGCAGGGAAGAGGCCCAGGACAGCATAAATCAGTCACTGAGATCGGCGGTGTCCTGGTGACTGGCACGCTGTGCTAAAGGAACAAATCTTTACAGTTTTGTCCCCAATACTTTGCTTTTTCCCTACAGAGTGACTCAACATCCACTGAGTGCTCTCCCCTCCATGTTGTCTACCTGACAGGACCATAGCTTATCGTAAGAGAACTTGACCAAACCTTTGAGTGCGTTAAAGAACACCGAAGTTGTATGACTTACTTTCGTTTCATAAAGTGAAAGAAAAAGAGAAGTATAAAAAAGTGTCAGATTATTAATTAAGAAAAGAAAGAGGAAAAAAGACAAGGCAGTCCCTGTTATGACAAACAACTTATTTGTCAGGCTGGAGCTTGACCTCTGACGCACTCCAGCCCTCTGGCCCGCCACCCCCTCATGCCCCGCCTGCTCACCAAACCCGTGCAGACTCCAATGGCAAACACCATCATCCACTTCACCGCCTCGTACCTGCGACCTTTCTGTTCACACAGGAAAAAATGACTCAGTTTGTTTCAGGATTATGTTGGCAGCAGGGAGGGAACACATCCTGGTCAACCAGTTTTAGAGTGAATTTCACAAGGACAGCAAAAATGTCAAAGATGATGTCTGATATGAAGGGTGCTTTATAATGCAAGAATGATGGACTCTAAGAGGTTGGGCCGGGGGGTACTCAGGTTGGCAGGAGGAAGTAGTCTAAGGGATAAATGCTGCTGTCTCATGAGGGTTAAAGGGCAAGGGGTAAAGGTAAAGGAGCTGTCGTAAGACCTCCTCAGTCCCAAGAGATCAATACGGGACTCACCTTATTATCCATGGTCTCCAAAACTTCCAGGTAAGGGTCATTGATACAGCGATCGTAATCCAAACTCTGCAAGAGGGACATGTGAGTGAAAAAGTCATAATGTGTATACGATCCCATTTTGAGTAAATAAAATTAACACTTTTTGTGTCAGCATACATAAAGCAAAAACATCTGGGAAGACTGTTAACAGTGGCTCTCTCTGAGGTGATAGTCTAGGAGGTGTTCTTCACATCTGGGTATTGTTTGAAATTTTCACAGCAAACATGGTACTTTTTATATCTGGAAAAAAATATTTTTTTCTGATTACAAAAAAAACCATCACAGAGCCCCATCTGGTTTGGCTCAGTGGATAGAAAGGTCCAGGGTTCAATTATAGTCAAGGGCACATGCCCGGGTTGTAGGCTCAATCCCCAGTAGGGGGTGTGCAGGAGGCAGCCAATCAATGATTCTCTCTCATCATTGATGTTTCTATCTCTCTCCCTCTCTCTTCCTCTCTGAAATCAATAAAAAGATATCTATACTAATAAAAGGGTAATATGCTAATTTAGACCGGACATCCTTCCTGACAAAGCCAGGGGCATGGCCGGCCTGCAAACCACCCACAGCCCCTCGCCCAGGCCAGCCCCACCTCCCAGCAGGGACCCCCACCCTGATGGGGTGTGGATGGCCTGCAAACCGCCTGAGGCACCTTGCCCAGGCTGGCCCCACCCCCAGTGGGGACCCCCACCCTGATCTGGGGCCCCCTTCAGGGCAGGCCAGCCGGCCCCCACCTGTGCACCAGGCCTCTATCCTATATAATAAAAGGGTAATATGCAAATTGACCCTAATGGCAGAACAACCAGAACAACTGCTGGACCAGTCATTATGAGGCGCACTGACCACCTCTTGGTCCCTTTCCCTGGCTGGCAGTGGGGGCAGGGCCAGTGAGCGGGCAGGAACAGCCAACTTCTCGGTCCTTTCCCCAGGCTGTCAGGCACCGATCACCCGATGGCAAACGGGGAACTGAGGTGGGTGGCAGTGGGGGGTGGGGCCGGCTGAGGGCAGCTGGGGAAGATGGCCCTGATCGCAGGCCAGGCCTTGGGACTGTACCTGTGCATGAATTTCGTGAGCTGGGCCTCTAGTATATATATAAAAAAACCAGTGAAAAATTCTGGCCCTAACTGGTTTGGCTCAGTGGATAGAGCATCAGGCCTGTGGACTGAAAGGTTCCAGGTTCGATTCTGGTCAAGGGCATGTACCTTGGTTGCAGGCACATCCCCAGTAGGGGGTGTGCAGGAGGCAGTTGATCAATGTTTCTCTCCCATCGATGTTTCTAACTCTCTATCCCTCTCCCTTCTTCTCTGTAAAAAATCAATAAAAAATATATATTTAAAAATAATAATAATAATAAAAAAATTCTGAGACACTAGACCCATTCATGAGTGATTAAATATCTACACTAATAAAAGAAAAAGATGCAAATTGACCGTACCTTCACGACATCCACCAGCCAATCAGGAGTGAGTATGCAAATTAACTCAACAAAGATGGTGGGTTAATTTGCATACACAGGCACTGAGCAGCCAGGGGCGGGATGCTTGCATTGTTGCCATGGCGACAACGCAGGTGTTCTGCACTGCCCCCGCCACTCTGGGCCTCTGGGCAGCATGGGAAGGTGGAAAGGCGGCTCCAGCCAGAGCGAAGGCAGTGCCGGCAGCCAGGGGAAGGAATGCCCATTCTTGCACGAATCTTCGTGCATCGGGCTTCTAGTCCTACCTAATAAAATGGTAATATATAAATTACCATCACTCCGCTACGCCCACAACTGGGCCAGCGGGAGGCGCAGGGGGCGGGACTCGGGGTGATCGGGGTAGCCGATTGGGCCAGCGGGACGCTGAGCTTGCATCGCCAGAGGCGGCACGAGCTCAGCGTCTGCGCCATGGCTGTGCTGCGGCACAGAAGGGGCCTCTGGGGCAGCGAGCTCACGTCCTGCCGCGGACCATCAAAAGCGGGGGAGCTGGGTGCCTGTCAGCTCCGGCACCAGGCCTTTTGGAAGCCTCTACTGCGCCGGAGGCTTCTGAAAGGCCTGGTGCACCAGCGGACAGGCACCCAGCTCCCCTGCGATCAAAAGCAAAAGCGTGTAGGGGACCCTACATGTGTAAGATTCAATCATGCACTGGGCCTCTAGTATATTTATATATGTGTATATATATTTTAATCAGTTAGTGACATCACATTTTAGGAACAAACAGGGAAAAAGTTAAAATGTTGAAAAATATGAATATTCTTCATACCAAATATTTATAGAAATGACTGGCCAATTAATTATTTGCTTGATGGTTTTGCCTAATAATGCTGACTCCACAAACAATGAAAAGGTTTTCAGATGCCCAGAAGAGGCAACTCTATAGCAACAGGAAGTAGATTAGTGGTTGCCTAGGGTCAGGGACAAGGACAATGGGCAGTGACTCTTCTAATGGGTACGGGGTTTCTCTCCAAGGTGACAAAAATGTTCTAAAATTGATTTGGTGAGGGTTGTACAACTCTGAATATACTAAACATTGTACAATTTACCTATTGAATGTGTACAATTCATTTAATGAATTGTACACATTCAATAGGTAAATTGTAATAGCATGTGAATTATATTCTAGCCCTAACCCTGAATAAAGCTATTTAAAGGGGCATTTAGAAACAAATGCAATGCCAGAACATCAATCTTTTCTTTTTTTAAAATAAATCAGCTGAGAGCCTAACACTTTGTAAATATACATCAATAAACTATATATGATGTTATTAAAATCAGATATTGTCACTTTCTCTCTCTCTCTCTCTCTCTCTCTCTCTCTCTCTCTCTCTCTCTCTCTCTATTTTTTGGTTAATCCTCACCCGAGGATATTTCTTCCATTGATTTTCAGATAGTGGAAGGGAGGGGCGGAGGGGCAGAGAGTAGAAGGAGAGGTGGAGGTAAAGAGAGAGACAGAGATAGAGAGAGAGGGGGAGAGAGAGAGAGAGAGAGAGAGAGAGAGAGAGAGAGAGAGATATGTGAGAGAGACACATTGATTGGCTGCCTCCTGCACATGCCTGACCATGCCCTGGGATCAAACCTGCAACCCAGGTTTGTGCCCTTGACTGGAATCAAACCCGAGACCCTTCTGCGCTCCAGCCGTCACTCTAACCACTGAACCACACCAGCCAGGGCTGTCACTTCTCTACTATAACTAACTTCCTTTTATTTTTGCTGTATATGTTGCTCTTTGATTTGGGGGAATAACAATTTAAAATTTTTCTTTAAAGAATAGTTTATTAATTTTGGGAGAGGATGAGAAGGAGGGGGAGGGAAAGGGGGAGGGGGAGGGGGAAGGAAGAAACATGCATGTGAGAGTGGAATATCGATCGGCTGCCTCCTACATGCCCTACTGGGAATTAAACCTGAGGACTTAAAAGTTTTGAACTTTGCAGTTGTGCATCAGTGCCTGGAGATATATGTAAGTCCTGTAGCTCAGCTTTTGAAGAACTCTGGAAAGAATGTATCGAGTGCCTGACATCTGGAAGATCACCATCTCAGACCAATCCAGAAGCTAAGAACACAGGACTGATTTTTCTCAAGAGTGTACTTTTTAGTTGTAAAAACTCTCAACTTTTTTCTTCAGAACACGCTGGGTGTTTCTGATTTGCAAATCTTAAGGCCCTTTAATAAAACTCTGTCACTTAGTCCCAGGAAGCCTCTTGCCGTATTTACTCTCCATGCACAGGGCAGAGGATGGGAGCACAGATGAAACAAGGTCGGGCCGGAGCCGAATGACCGCTGAAGTTGTGTGATAAACACAAGGGGTTTCAATATACTGTTCTGTCCCTTTTGGTGTATGCTTGAAACTGTCTGTAACAAAAGCTTTTAAAAATGTTCATGCTACATGACCAATCAAGGTAGTTACACCAAATTCTGCAGCAAAAGTAAGATGAAATATTAAGAAAATTAGTCTATTATTGCCCTAGATTATGAATTTTTAAAGTCTACATGGCATTTTTTTTAAAAAAGCATTACACATACACATGATTAATTCTACTTCTTGGTATTAATCCTAAGGAAGCAATTAAGGTTGAACAAGAAAGGATGTCACCATGCAGTTCATCAAATAGAAAAGTCGGTTAACTAAACCGTGGTACAGCCCTGGCCGGGAGGCTCAGCTGGTTAGAGCGTCGTCCCAATACGCCAAGGTGCAGGTTCGATTCCAGTCAGGGCACATACAAGAATCAACCAATGAATGCATGAATAAGTGGAACAACAAATGGATGTTTCCTTTTCTATCCCTTCCTTTCTCTCTCCCTCTTAAAAAAAAAAAAAATTAAGACAAACAAAAAACCATGGCACAATAAAATAGTATTTCCCTAATCAAAAATATAATGTAGAAAAGTACCTAGTGACTCAAAAATTGTTATCAAGAGGGGAGAAAAAGAGTTTAAAATATTTAGTAAATCTCACTTCTGTTACTTTAAAAAAAGCATGCATGTAAGCATAGTCATCTTTTACGGAGCAGGGTTATGAGTTTTTCTCTAGCTTCTTTTTGTAAATAGTTTAAGAATTCTTTATCAAGACCGTGGCGTTTTTGTCAATTCAAAATTCATCATGGCCCTGGCCGGTGTGTCTCAGCAGTTACATAGAGCACCAGACCAGGCACTGAAGGTTCGAGGGTTCGAGTCCCAGTCAAGGGCACCTACCTGGGTTGCAGGATCCACCCCCGGCCTAGTCAGGACACGTGTAGGAGGCAACCAATCAATCTGTCTCTCTCACATTGATGCTTCTCTCTCTCTCCCCGCTCACTTCCACTCTCTTTCTAGAAACACAAAAAATGCCATCATGAACTGATTATGTTTCACTCCAGCAGTGTTGGCCTTACTACACACACAGATTCACCCACATAAGAGACACATACACACACACACACACACACTCACACTCACACACTCAGGAACTACAGTCAAGAACATTTCAGAGAGAAGCTGCCAGAGCAGAAAACAATCCTCTCAAGACTAAGCTCTCCCAGAAGAGAAGCAAGGTGTACTGGCCCACACCTGTGATGAGCATACCCTGTCGGTGGCTCTGATTCTTTGAGATGCAAAAGCAAACAGTTTAATGGCAGACATATACCCTCTCCAGGTTAAGGTGCCATAGATCCATGAAAGCATAGACACACAGACCTTGTTTTTCGGTCGAGGTGAGAAAAGGGCTTGTTAAGCCCGGCTGGCATGGCTCCGTGGCTGAGCGGTGACCTATGAACCAGGAGGTCCCGGGTTCGATTCCCGGTCAGGGAACATGCCCGGGTTGCAGGCTCGATCCTCAGTGTGGGGCGTGCAGGAGGCAGCCAATCAATGATTCTCTCTCATCATTGATGCTTCTATCTTTCTCTCCTTCTCCCTTCCTCTCTGAAAACAATAAAATCAATAAAAATATATCTAAAAAGGGGAGGGGAATTGTTAAACAGCCCCTTTCCCAGAGGGAAGTTACCTCTCACTCACTCCCTTGGCTGGCATCCTAATGCTTCTGTCTTAAGGGCCCAGGTCAGTCACTGCTTTTGTTACCAAGACAGCAGCAGAGAAGCTCACCTCATAGTCTTTCCTTGGCAGGATCTCATCCTCCTCCTCCTGTGTTTCTCCAAGGATTGTCTAGAAAAACAGATCGACAGAAGGGAGACCCTTTTAGTGGTTAAAAGGAAAAGGAGGCAGAAGTGTTTACCGACATCTGTGGCTAGTTTCTAAATTGTCTAGAACCATTGTCACCAATGGGAACAAGATCGCAAAAAAAAACACACAAAAACACAAAACCCTTTTGGGACAGGAGGTGATGTGGGTGGGGATCCAGCTGAGCTTTTCATCTCTATTGACACATTCTCCAAATAACCACTCTTGTCTTCAGGACACGTCAAAGATGCCCACTGCCAGCTTAAGCGGGGGGAAAAAATCCAGATCCGTCTGACAAGGTGCCCAATCTGAAATCAGAAGGGACCTGTCAACTTTGGGGACACAGCAACTCCAGTTTTCCCAGGATGCTTTGCAGGGAAAAGCTGGCTCGTCAATGACCCCGAAAGGCTTAGGGATGGAGTGAGAAAAGGGCTGGAGAACCTAAGCCAGCGGCATGACAAGCATGAAAGGGCTCATTCCGAAAACGCTCGTTTCACTCAAAACTCCTTTCAGATGGGAATTAAAAAAAAATCTATGGGATTAACTGAAGCTGGCCTGGATTCTCTTCGATCCCAGGGAGGAGTTATGAGAATAAGACTCCAGACTTGGGCACGGGAAGCAGGGCAGATTCTGCGAGAGCCCGGGATGCGGTGCCCGCCCGTGCGCACACGCTGCCACCTGCGGGCCCAGCTCGGCCCGGCCCCACCTCCGGCGACGCCGCTCCCGGTCCCTTAGCAACTGCCCGGCCCGGCCCCAGGCGCCCACGCCTTACCAGCTCCTCGGGCGTCCGGGTTTCACGCTCCCCGCAGCAGCAGCACCATCGGCAGCAGCAGCACAAGGACCCCCTGCACCCCGCCATCTTCCTCTTTTGCTGCCACTCCGGACCCCCGGTGCCAGCCCCCTCCCACCCGATCTGCGCCTCACGTGACTGGCCCCCGCAGGGTCACGTGTCCCTCTCGAGTTCGGCGACCGAGACAGGGAGTGGCTGCAGACGGGTGGGGCGACGGACCGCGTCACAGGTCGGCGGTGGAACGGCTTCCAACGAGACCGCTGGGCGCGGCCATGTTGGGGGCGGAGCTTCCTGTCGCCCGCTGCGGTGGTTTCCGCCCTCTGGTCCCGCCTCCCTTAGCAACAGTCTCCGGCGCCGCGCGTCCCGCCCCCTTCGCCTGGCTCCGCGGCGGCCTCGCAGCTGCAGTTGGCGCGCGTGCTGTGGGGCGCCCGCTACGGGAGGGTGAGTGACGGCGTGGCGTGGGGTAGACAGACCTGGCATCGGGGGGGCCACCAGCTGGGGCCGTGGCTTACCTATGTGCGGGGTCCATGGAGGGCGGTCCGCCCCTCTAGGTGGGGGCTCCCGCCACCTCTGTAAGCTTCTTCGAGTGTAACCCCCAAAGGCTGTCACCCCCAGCAACCCCCAGTCCTGAAGCAAAAACTCTCTTTTGGTCCCGGCCTGGACAGATACCAGAGATGAGGCGGCTCTGGAGCCACCTGGGCGCGGGAGGTGTTTTTCCGGCTCCAGCATTTAAACCTGCCCCCGCCCCCCCACACCCCCCCCCACACCCCCCTGGCCTGGGCCGCTGGCACACATGCCTACCCCCCCCCCCCCCCCGCACCCTCCTGGGCCCATCGCGTCGGGCTGCGCTCAGTTGTGGGCTCCATATGCCCCCACTGCTCGCCGATTAAGTGCTTAGTAAATGGCAGAAGGCTATTTTGAGATCAGAGGGACAAAGCCCTGAGGGCCTGTGGGCGCTCAGGGCTGGCTGTCACATTACCTTGTGCCAGTCACAGGGATATCAGGATACCAGTCGAAGGCAGGATCCCACCCTGGTCTTGGAACTGGGGCTGGGGGGCGGGGGGAGGGCGTTGGGCAGGAGGGGAGACAAACCTGTGAACCCACAATTACAATCCAGGGTGCTGCGGGAGTGCAGCTTGAAATGGGTAAGTAGAGGCACGAGGAAGAAGGTTGAAAGGGCTGTGCCTGGCACATATTAGGAATGCAGTAAGTTTTTGTGGAACAAATGAAAGAGCAGATCATTTGTAGGTGGTTCCATCTCCTCCCCCTCTCTTGATTTTGTTCCAGCAGTTAATAGGCACTCTCTTAAATTCGAGAGAAAGGCCAGCTAGGCCCACCTTGACACTTCCCTGTTTCTCACGCCCGATGGCCACCCTCACTGAGAAGCAGGAGTTTTCTGTCAGAACCAAAACAGGCATCCTTGGGAAGAGCAAACGTTGGCACAAGCGTTCTCAGTCTGGTCTTGACTTCTTGACTTTCGGTGTGTCGCTGTGTGTTATGGCACCTCTGTGTTTTAGGGGAGAGGAGCTTTGGATTTCATTAGTTTCTCATGACTCTAGGATCCCAGCGTGGTTAAGAACACCATCTTAGCCCAGCTGGTGTGGCTCAGTGGTTGAGCAAGGACCTATGAACCAGGAGGTCACAGTTCGATTCTCAGATTCTCCGTCAGGGCACATGCCCTGGTCACAGGCTCGATCCCCAGTGTGGGCCATGCAAGAAGCAGCCGATCAATTATTCTCATCAATGATGTTTCTCTCTCCTCTCTTCCTCTCTGAAATCCATTTAAAAATATCTATAATAATAAAAGCATAATATGCTAATTAGACCAGACGGCCAAATGACCTTCTGGACGACCTTCCAGATGAAGCTGAGGCTGCAAGGGCCGAGCCCTGTGCACGAATTTTGTGCATGGGGTGGGGGGAGGGTCCCCTCAGCTCAGCCTGCACCCTCTCGCAGTCCCAGAACCCCTCAGGGGATGTCCCCTGTGGGGAGCGGGCCTAAGCTGGCAGTTGGACATCCCCCAAGGGGTCCTTAGTGCCACCATCGCTGCGCTTGCCAGCCATGAGCCTGGCTTCTGGCTGAGCGGCACTCCCCCTGTGGGAGCGCACTGACCACCAGGGGGAAGCTCCTGTGTTGAGCACCTGCCCCCTGGTGGTCAGTGCACGTCATAGCGATCGGTTGTTCTGCCATTCAGTCAATTTGCCTATTAGGGTTTTATTATATAGGATTAGAAAAAAAAGAACACCAGCTTAGCAGTGGATGTGTCCTGAAAAGAATGAACTTGGCCGGATTGTTCCTCTGATTTCCATGTCACCACACACTAGATTCTTAAGGTCTGTTTGCACATAGTTGTGCAAGAGTAGTGTTTTGTTTCGAAGTATTTGACTTATTTTTCCCACTAAACTGCCCAGTGGCACCATGCCCTTTGTTGGCCTGCCTGTGGTTGCCATGGCGCAGAGCTTGGGATGTGTGTCTGAGCCGTCACTGTAATCAGTTTAACTGACCTTGGTGGTGTACCTGGAAGGCCGCCTTTGCTCTTAAAAAAATTTTTTTTAATTTATTGGGGTAACCATTGGTTAATGAAGTTACATAGGTTTCAGGTGTACAGTTCTATAATACATCATCTGTACATTGTACTGTGTCTTCATCACCCCAAGTCAAAGTCTCCTTCCATCAGGTAGCCTTTATTCTGAGTTGGACATAAACTCAGCCCTCACTGAACTTGGGTCTGGCTACTTTTGGAACCCAACCAATTATCAAGTTCTAACGCATGACCTAGTCTTTTTGGAGTAGCAGGAATTCAGGAGAAATCTGGCTGCTTTGTCAAGCCCTCGCCTCTTCCATCCTGCACACAAACTGTTTCAAGCAGCAGATGTCCCAGGCAGGACAGGATCAGCTGTTTCTTCTTTGGGGAGTGACCCAGTGACCCTGAACGTCTGTTGGCCTCCTCTCCACGCCCACAGTCTCTGGCCCGAGCCGTCCTCCTTCTATCTGCCTGCTACAGCTGGAGCCTCAGCCCTCCCTCTGCCCGGAGGCCTTGCCCCCGCCTCCCTCTCCCTTACGCAGGCCCCAGCTCTAAGTCTAAGCTCTTCTTCTGTCACTGCTCCGCCCCTGAGGGAAACACCCGCGGGGAAGTTTCCTGTTCCCAGCCCAGTCTGGGTCTCAGCTGGCAGAGATGGACCATCCAAAACCCGAGGTCCTCCCAGCCAGGCACTGCTGCCCCTCCCTAGGAGTGTGGGCCCTGGAGGCTGGCATCATGAGGCTCTCAGTGCCACCCTCCATCAGGTAGCTGCCACTGCGGATCCGAGGGCCGAAGGGACATGTTTCTGTACGGGAGGGGGCTGTCATACACGGAGTCGGGCAGCAGCAGGGGGAGAGGCTTTGAGTGAGGCTGGGCTGTGGGTGGTAGCTGTGGCGTGTGAGCCAGCCGGTAGGGGCCTTCTCCCCCTCACCCTGCGCGGAAATGCAGCAACTGTCACTTGACCCTGCCACTCTGGGGCGGGGCTTGGCTGCCTGCCGGCTTCTGACGCCCCCTGCCCCCATCCCGTGTAGCAGGCACTCGGCCATGGTGAACGAACCCAGAGGGAATGGCGGCCCCAACCCCCGCTTGGAGGGCAGCAGCAGCGGCATGGAGAGCTCCAAGGAGAGTTCGAGATGTTCCTCACCAGGGCTGGACCCTGAGCGGCACGAGAGACTCAGGGAGAAAATGAGGCGGAGGATGGAGTCCGGGGACAAGTGGTTCTCTCTGGAATTCTTCCCTCCTCGGACGGCGCAGGGCGCTGTCAATCTCATCTCAAGGTGAGTGATGTGAGGTTCAGGAGCAGGGCCAGGTTAGGAGGGGCGGGTGGAGAGAAGGCCCACTTTGACCCGGCAGAGAGAGGCCCTCAGAGGGGGCGGAGGAGTCAACGCAGGGTCGGTCATTCGACCGTAAAAGTCTCCCCCGAGCCTCTGGAGTGTTAGACACACTCCACACTGGGTTAAAAATGTGGACGCTCACGGCGTTCTTTGGCAGGACGTCAAGCTGGATCATGAGTGTAGTTTAGGAAGTCGCAAAGCAGCATCTTGTAGAATATTTCCACAAGTGAGGCTTTTGGATTGTGCCTCTTGAAATCTAGAAATGCCAACTGAATTACGTTAGCACTTTATGAATCACAGCTCCTTTTTTTTTTTTTTTTAAGTTTATGCTTTTTCCCACTTTCGCTTCTCGTGTTTAGTTCCCCAGGCTTGAAGTTGAAGGCACGAGGATGTTTAAATACCTCGTTAAATAGCTTGTAACACAGCGCGTGCACACACCCGTGCCTCCCGAGTCTGGTTCCTGGACTGTGGCCTTGCTCTGCAGCACTGCTTGCTGCACCAGGATGGGGGGAGGGGTAGCATGATAGAAACCTGTGTCTGCTGACCCTCCTCGCTCGTGTTCCTGGAATGAGGCCCTGCTTGCCACCTTGAGGGTTCTCCAGCCCTCGCCCAGTGAACTTAACTCACCCATATAACAAATATGCCAGCACTGGAGAGTCTACAGTACTGCTTTCAAACAGCATGGTTATATTGTTGTGTATTACCTCCACAACAGTGATCCTAATGATAGCAGCTCACGGTGTACCAGGCCCTGTTGTTCTAAGAGCAGTCGCATAGTTATTATGAAGTAGCTACTGTTCTCTGACACATTGTAGAAATGAGGGAAAGGAGATTAATTTTCCCAAGGTCACACAGCTAATAAGTGGCAAAGTCAGGATATGAATGCGGGCCAGTCTGATGCCAACCTCCTGTGATATTGCTCTAACTCCCGGACCCCATGGAACGTGGTGAAGGGTGGTGTGCCCCCAGGAACCCCTCTTCAGAAAGAAATTCCCAACAGGTTTGACCAGATGGGGGCAGGTGGCCCCCTCTTCATAGATGTGACCTGGCACCCAGCAGGAGACCCTGGCTCGGACAAGGAGACCTCCTCCATGGTGATCGCCAGCACTGCTGTCAACTACTGTGGCCTGGAGACCATGCTGCACATGACCTGCTGCCGTCAGAGCCAGGAGCAGATCACGGGCCACCTGCACAAGGCCAAGCGGCTGGGCCTGAAGAACATCCTGGCACTGAGAGGAGGTGTGGAGCCCTGCCCAGTTGGAGCCACCTCTTGACCCTGACGTAGGAGCTCAGTCAGGAAAGCCACTGGTGCCTGATAACCCTCTGCCCTGGCTTCATAGCTTCATTGATCACTGGTTGCACCCAGCTCTTGGCACAATCAAGACTGCAGTGCTGGCGCTTGTCCCAGGAGGGAACCCAGCTGCCTGTGCCTCTGGCCACGGTGTGGGAAGAGGGAGCCTGATGGGAGGGGTCGTGTGGCTTGTGCTCCCACGACAAGACCACTTCTCACCTGAGATGAGTGGGAAATTCTCCCGGAGAGAAGAGCTCCAAGAGGGTGGGACGGCGAGCCGTGGGGTTGGTTGGGTGAGGGTAGGCACCCAGGTTTGAGTGAGGGGGGAGCGGTGTCTCAGATGCTCCAAGCTAAGCTGAGAGCAGCAGCTGTCCCCTGCTCCACACTGCCAGCCCAGTGCCCGCAGTCCGTGCGGGGCAAATGTCTGACAGGCTGGGCACTGTCTTCCCTCCCACTGTTTGCCAAGTGCGAGGCTAGCAAGAGGAGACGCCAATTTGAATAGCACGAGGGCTCTGCCTTTGAGGAGCTGGTGGTCCAGAAAAGCTAGCTGCAGATCAGTGAGCCTCAGTGACCATGACCTTCACCAACCCTGCAGACCCTGTAGGCGACCAGTGGGAGGAGGAGGAAGGCTGTTTCCGCTACGCTACAGACCTGGTGAGGCTCATCCGCAGCGAGTTTGGTGACTACTTTGACATCTGTGTGGCAGGTGAGAGGCGGGAGCGTCCCAGTGGGTGGGGGCAGGCACAGAGAGCTCACCTGTACTCAGGTCAGGGTGTGGTAACCCCATGATTGTGAGCCTGAGCCTGTGGCAGAGGAGGAGAGCAGGGCAGAGGTGGGTTAATGCTCTGACTCAACGTTCTATCATCCGCTCTCTGCCCAGGCTACCACCACCCTGAAGGTTTTGTTTCTCTGCCTTTTCATGCTCTTAGCCTGTTCTTCTTTAAAACAAAAGAGGAGTATTTATTAGGAGGCAGGGAATCACAGAACCCAAGGTCAGGAAGCCGCACCAGACCTCACTGGGTGCTGGAGCCGGGAGGCCGTCGGAAACCGAGGCCCCCGGGCCGGTGTGGCTCAGTTGGTTGAGCGTCATCCTGTACAACAAAAGGTCACTGGTTCCATTCCTGGTCAGGGCACATGCTTGGGTTGGGGCTCCATCCCGCTCGGGGTGCATACGGGAGGCATACAGGTTGATGTTTCTTTCTCATACCGGTATTTTTCTCTCTCCCTTTCCCTTCCTCTAAAAAGCAATAAAAACATATGTTTTAAAAAATTTTAAAAAGAGCTGAAACCGGTTTGGCTCAGTGGATAGAGCGTCGGTCTGCGGACTGAAGGGTCCCTGGTTCGATTCCGGTCAAGGGCATGTACCTTGGTTGCGGGCACGTCCTCCGGTGGGGGGTGTGCGGGAGGCAGCTGGTCGATGTCTCTCTCTCATCGATGTTTCTGGCTCTCTGTCTCTCTCCCTTCCTCTCTGTGAAAAATCAATAAAATATATTTTAAAAAAAATTTTAAAAAGAAACCAAGGCCCTCAATCTCATTGGGGCCACAGGACCCCCATCTCTGCCTCCTGCTGCACAACTGCTCCTGAGGGCACCTGGTCAGTTCCACTAATAGCCCAGACTGATTGACAGGCCTCAATGTCAACTCCACATTCTCAGGAGAATCAGATCAGCTGAACTCTAGTTCCATTGGCTACAGCCAGGAGGCAAGGTTTCCCTGCTGGAAACGGGTCGGGGGGCCTTCCCTCCTACCCCACTAACGGGGTTGGCCTCCCGCTTCTCAGATGGGGGCTTGGCTATGGTGAGGCAATGTGCCCGGACACAGGTGGTCTGGGGATTCATTGGTACATCATCTTGGCAGGACATTTTTTTCTCAAATATTTTGGGGAAAATCTTTTTTTTTTTTTATTATTAAACAAAGCCACATTATGGAGTAGTATATCAAAAGTGATCCGAACTTTAAAAAATAAGCCATGTGGCGTCAATGAAATTACTCGTTGTAAGTGACTTTGGGTTTAACCCCAGCCCCACGTACAGAGCAGCTTGGCTTCCCACCAGCCTGGGTCTTAGGCCTGCCCCGGCCCTGGCCTCGGGCTGGCGTTCTGCCTGAAGCTTCATCGAGGCCGGCAGTCTTCCTGTGCGGGCCGGGCTAAGTGAGCTCAGTCATTTAGGCAAAGTAGAGAGTTCCCTGAGCCGGTGAGGAGCCCAGGAACCCACTCCCGCCTCCCAGGCAATTCCGGGTTCCGTCGTGTGTCCCTGGCATGTGGGGATCCCAGCTGCACCAGCGTTCTCGTGCCCCAGCAGCTCGCTGCTTAGTGGGGCTGCTTGGTCCCTTGTCAGGCAGCCTCTGGCTGACCCTGGTTCTGCCATGAGAAGCATCAGAGAAGATGAACTTGACCATGACGGCCCGTTGGCCACTTAGAAATAGTTACTATGTTCTCTTCATTCTTTTCTTCAAGCAGAACATCTGAGCTTTCTCCCGGTTTTCCTCATGTAACATGCTGACTTTTCACTTTCTTGGACCTCTGAGTAATTTCAATGTTTTATTTTTTGTGTGTATCGTGTTTTTTGTTTGTTTAGTAATTTTAACATTAAAAGCGCTGCTTTAATCTGATGTGTAGAGTCCAGTGCAGCACAAGTGCTGCCCAGCTGCTGAGCGGGGCGTTCTCTCTCCTGCAGGGCCACCAAGCACGGGCTGGTTTGCCTGGCTGGTCGCAAGGGACATGAGGCAGGACAGTGTGGGGTTCGGAGCAATCTGCTCCCACTTCTGGGAGGGTGGCTCTGAGCCTCCGCTCACCAAGCGTCATCTCCTGGGTGAGGGGGCCATCAGCTGTGAGCCCAGCTCCTCACCGTTTCTACCCGTCCACGCTCTGGTTCCGAGTCCGGAACCGTGGCGGCAAAGAGCTTGATGCCAGCTCTCTGGTTTCTTCCTCACTCACCTTGAGCAGGTGGAGCCAGCCTCTCCCACTGCCATCCTGTTGACAGGTTACCCCAAGGGCCACCCCGACGCGGAGAGCTTGGAGGACGACCTGAAGCACTTGAAGGAGAAGGTGGATGCGGGAGCCGACTTCATCATCACCCAGCTTTTCTTCGAGGCGGACACGTTCTTCCACTTCGTTAAGGCTTGTTCCACGATAGGCATCACCTGCCCCATCCTCCCCGGAATCTTCCCTATTCAGGTGAGGGGCCCTGGGGGGCTGGCCGACGCCTCCCACCCCGGCCTCCCACAGGCCAGGGCCCGGGGTCAGGCGCTCAGTTCGTGGTCAGGTTCTTGGATGCCTCTTGCGGATGTTCTCTCACCACCCCATTTTGGTTACCTCCAGTTCCCCCCCTCCCCCAAAACCAGCAACAGCACCTGATGGAGGGGCTTGTACTTGGCTTACTGACAAGTGTCACTACAAGGGATCATTAGAACTCTCACCCTAAATTATTATTACATCAATGTTTCCGAAACTCAGCTGTCATCACAATCATTTGATAAGCTTTTTCAAAAGATGGACTTCCAGATCCCATGCCTAGAAGTGCTGATTTAGTAGGTCTGAGGTGGGGCCTGGGACTGTGTACCTTACTTCTCAAGTCTCGCAGGTGATTCCGATGACCCGGGAGGCTTGGGAACCACTGGGGCTAAAGGGATGCTCTGAGCAGCTGAGTCCCCTGCAGACTGGAAAAAGCAGGACCAGGCAAGGGTCCTTGTACAGCGTGGTCTGACTTTCCTGGGTCTCTGTCACACTGAGGTTGGCCGGGAGGCCGGGTAGGGAACCGAAGGGGAGAAGCAGCGTGAGAGACGGGGTGGGACGTGGCTCCACAGCCCCCGTGTCTCGGCAGGGCTACCACTCCCTGCGGCAGCTTGTGAAGCTGTCCAAGCTGGAGGTGCCGCAGAAGATCAGGGACGTGATCGAGCCCATCAAGGACAACGACGCTGCCATCTGCAACTACGGCATCGATCAGGCCGTGAGCCTGTGCCAGGAGCTGCTGGCCAGTGGCCTGGTGCCGGGCCTGCACTTCTACACCCTCAACCGCAGGATGGCCACCACCGAGGTGCTGAAGCGCCTGGGCATGTGGGCCGAGGACCCCAGGTGAGGCCAGGGGCCCCGAATGCAGGCTCGGGAGCCACAGAGGGAAGTCCGTGGGCAGGGAGGTCAGACGGGAGTCGCAGGAATCGCAGGAAGAGTGCCCCCTCGCAGGGCTGGACGCCACGGGCGCAGGGCTTGTCCGTGCTGTGGCTGGAGGCGCACGGGGTTCCAGCCTCAGTGGGAGGTCCGTGCGCACTTTGATGTTTTCAAGTCAGATTGAAAGACCCAGCTCAATGGGTCCTCCCCCGGAGGACCTGAGCCAGTCCCTTTCTGTCCCCAATCTCACCCAGGCGTCCCCTGCCCTGGGCCGTCAGTGCCCACCCCAAGCGCCGGGAGGAAGACGTGCGTCCCATCTTCTGGGCCTCCAGACCGAAGAGTTACATCTACCGCACCCAGGACTGGGATGAGTTCCCCAACGGCCGCTGGTGAGGCCGCGGACTGTCCTTTGCAAACGGGTCCTGGGTCTTGGGAGGCAGGGGGCAGGAGTTGGCATGTTCATCTATCCTGGAGGGACTGGCCTCACAGAATGACCTCCGGTGTGTGGGACAGCTGTCCTGGAAGGAGCCGAGGTGAGCTGTGCCCTGACCACTGGCACGTCCTCTGCAGGGGCCATTCGTCCTCCCCAGCCTTCGGGGAGCTGAAGGACTACTACCTCTTCTACCTGACCAGCAAGGCCCCGAGGGAGGAGCTGCTGAAGATGTGGGGGGAGGAGCTGACCAGTGAAGAGAGTGTCTTTGAAGTCTTTGTCCATTACCTCTCGGGAGAGCCAAACCGGAGCGGCTGTCCAGTGAGTGGTGCTTGGTGGGGTCCCTGGTTACCCCCCACCCCGCCTCCCTGTGGCCCGCCCACCCTCACCTCCTCCTTCCGCTCTGGACGTGGCACCTCAGCCACGGGAGAAGGGTGAGTTGGGAAGTCGCCAGCTGGGGACCTGGGAGGGGCTCACAGAGGCAGAGACAGGCTGGGTGTCTCACGGGGCCCCCCAGATCCGATTGTCAGCCCAGCCCTGTCAGCCCAGCCCGGCTCACCCTCCAGGTCACTTGCCTGCCCTGGAATGACGAGCCCCTGGCGGCCGAGACCAGCCTGATGAAGGAAGAGCTGCTGCGCGTGAACCGGCAGGGCATCCTCACCATCAACTCCCAGCCCAACATCAATGGGAAACCGTCCTCCGACCCGGTCGTGGGCTGGGGCCCCAGCGGGGGCTATGTCTTCCAGAAGGTGTGCAGGGGCGCCCAGGGCTGCCCAGCGATGGGACAGGAACCCTTCCTCTCCGGGCCCTTCCCTGAGCAGCAGTGGGCCAGGGTGGACGGGAGCTCCCGCTTTAGGTCAGGCCTGGGTGGGGTCCCCTGACTGCTCCGAGCCTCCGCCTTCTCAGGTGGGACGGATCACCCCATGTTGTGGGGAGGAGACGTGACAAGGCGCGCAAAGTTTAGCACTGGGAGGAACAGGAAGCTCTCGCTACTCTTCCGAGCTGACACCTCTCTCCGGGGCTGCTGGAGTGACAGTTACACTCACTGAATCCCTGGGCCCTGATTAGAACGACCCCGGGGTGAAGACACCAGCCCTGCTGTCTATCACCAGTGAGCGCAGGTCCTCACCTTCCCTCAACTTGCCTCATCTGTGAAATGGGGATAAGAGGCCCACCCTGCAGTGTTATGGGCAAATGACTGAGTAAACCCAGCTTAATCTCCGATCCAGTTGGTGCCAGAGAAGCCACTAGAGTCACTGTCACCTCCAGTGAGGGGGCGGGTGGGATGGGGCAGGCCTGTCTCACAAGCCTGCGCTCCAAAGCGGGCCTCCTAACCAGCTTTACCGTGGCTTCTCCAGGGGCCTCCCTGCCTAGCGGGAGGCGGGCTGGCAGAGGTCCCTCAGGCTGGCCCGCTGGGAAATCTCCCACCTGCTCCATGACTCCATCCAGTGGCCACCACTGGTGCCCCTGTCTTAAGTGTCCCACACACCTGTGCGCGTGGGTCCTCCCTGGGGGCGGTCGTGTGCAGGCATCGGACTGGGATTGCTGAGCGCCGAGAAGGCGGCCAGCAGGGACCAGGGCGTGACGGGTGCCTGCTCCCCCAGGCCTACTTGGAGTTCTTCACCTCCCGAGAGACGGTGGGGGCACTCCTGCAGGTGCTGAAGAAGTACGAGCAACGCGTTAACTACCACATCGTGGACGTGAAGGTAGGCCAGCTCCACGCAGAGGTGCTCAGGGGGCAGCTGCCAGCCGAGGACACCCACGGTCACTCCCGCACTCAGCAGGCACTGGCCCCGGGCAGACGGAGCCAGGCCCCGCCTCGGAGCTCCCAGCCTAGTGAGGGAGGCCCGTCAGTGGGTAATGGGACAGTTCAGTTCAGTAAGGGTGCTGGGGACCCAGCGGAGGGACACTTAACCTGGGAGGCCACCGAGGCTTGTTGGCGGGTCCTCTGTGGCCTGAATCCTCAAGGACAGGAAGGAAGGGCGTTCCTGGGGAAGGGCGGGGTGCTGACTTCGGAGCGTGAGGCTAGTGTTGAGCAGGGGCTCGGGCCTCCAGGGTCCTGCTTGGAACTGGGGGTTTTCCCTGAAGGCAGGAGGAGCCTTCCAAGCAGTGACCGACTTGGCTCCGGGTGTTATTAAGCAGGTCACAGTGCACAGTTGGTGACGAATGGGCCCGGGAACACTGGAGTCAGAGGCCCTTGTCTGAGTAGCAGAGAGGCCCAGCTGGGCTAGACCCAAGGAAGCAGAGTGGAGAGGAAGCAGGCAGAACCGCTGGGTGTAGAGCTGATTGAAGCGAGAGAGGAGGAAGTGCTCAGCGTGGCCTCTAAGTCTCAGGCTCACAGAGCTGGGGGCGGGGGGGGGGGGGGGGGAGGCGAGGGGGGAGTGTGCGGAGCAGAGGGCAGCCTGGGCAACAAGGGGGCTCTGGTTGGCTTTGTCCCACCGCAGGGTGAAAACATCACCAATGCCCCCGAGCTGCAGCCCAACGCCGTCACCTGGGGCATCTTCCCTGGGCGAGAGATCATCCAGCCCACGGTGGTGGATCCTGTCAGCTTCATGTTCTGGAAGGTAAGGGGCTGGGAGCGGGCCTGCCCTGCCCACTTGGAACACCTGGCCGGCAGGATTGCTGGATCCCCAGTGTGGCTGGAAGCCACGCCCCCAGGGCTGGCCGGCTAGGCCCTCCTGGATGCACCTGACTCTGAGCCACAGCTTATTTCTGGGCTGGGGAGGGGGAGGTGGCCCCCAGTGGGCCTTGTTCTATTCCTGGGAAGGTCCTCCTGGGCCGTGGCGGAGGCTCTTGTGACCCCGAGCAGGAGCCCTGACCCTAGGGCAGCCCCGTGAACCGTGCCTGTGCGGCTGTGTCTGCGCCTGTGCGTCTGTCTGTCTGCGCTTGTGTGTCTGTGTGACTGCACCTGCGCCTATGCCTGTTCGTGTGCACGTACAGGATGAAGCCTTCGCCCTGTGGGTGGAGAAGTGGGGCAAGCTGTATGACGAGGAGTCCCCGTCCCGTATGATCATCCAGTACATCCACGACAACTACTTCCTCGTCAACCTGGTAGACAACGAGTTTCCGCTGGACAACTGCCTGTGGCAGGTGGTAGAGGACACTTTTGAACTTCTCAACAGACCCGGAATGAGAGGGGACAGGCTCCGTGACCCTGCACCCTGACATCCTTAGGCTCCTAGACGCCCTCACATACAACAGCAGCCACACGGTGTGAGGCTCCGGGCTCTGGCTGGACCTGAGTCAGCCCCACGCCAGACCTGGTGTTCCCCGCTCGGCCGGGAGATTTTGCTCTTCTGGGGGGAGCACCTCCATCCCGCCCAGGACCACGGTGGGTGGAACCCCATCCTCCCTGAGACGGGAGGAGACGTTATTGCTGACGGGGCCCTCGCACCAGGCGGCCTCTCGGAGCAGCCTGAGACCGCCAGTGACTGCACTTGGCTATGGAAGACGGGCAGAGCACACGGCAGCAGGCACGGGTGGCAGTGCCGAATAGCTGGGGCAGAGTGAAGATGCTGCCCCCTCTGCCTCCAAGACCTTGGCAGCTGGGCACTTCCTACTTGTAAATGAAGGGCAGACACTACCCTTGGCACCAGGCCCCCGGATGGGTCTGGGGCTGAAACCTAATAATACAAGCCCCCTTCTACCCGGGAGCCCAGCTGGGCTTCACCGTCCGCCACGCTGCTTTCGGAGCAGGCGTCTCTGTATCCTGGTGGCGCAAGAGATACAGTCCCTCCTAAGGGCTCAAGGTGTCTGACCTCTGTGCCTGGTGGAGCCTCCGCCTTCCCTTTTCTCCGCTGCCCGTCACCATCGAGGGCAAAGGCGAGGTCACTTGAGGTCACCTGAGCAGGGCTTCTGTTTTCCTGGCTCAGTTTTCAGGCAGGACCTCCTCTTGCCAGCTGTTCCTCCCTCTGTGCATCCGGCATCTGTCTGCCTGGCACTGCTCCCCAGGAATCAGCCCTCAAGCTGCGCTGCCCAGGGTGGTGACTGGCAGGTGCACGTGGGCTCTTTTCTGTCCCCGTCCCTGCCTGCTAGCTTAGCTGGGGTGGGGGAGGGGCGTCCAAAGAGCAGCCTGTGGGCACATCCCCTCCAGGTCCGTCCGTCTGTCCAGGCTACTGGGAGCCAGAGAAGCAGCTGAGACCAAGGAGGGCAGTTTATTGTCATTCAAAGCTCCCAGGACCCTTCGGTGGGCTGAGCGCCCTGTGGCCTCCAGTCTGCACTCCCTGGCAGGGGGAGGGGCGCAGTTCCTCCCTGGGAAGGCTGGGCTCCATTCTGATTTTCTTTCCACGGCAACAAGTCCCAGCTGCAGCGGGCCCCTGCTCCACCTTGAGTCCGCCACACACGGGGTGCTCCCTGGGCTCCATGCCCACCTTACTCTGGGGTCTCGAGCTGCTGGTGGCCCCTCCTCAGGCCCCTGGCTGCCAGATTCTGGTGCCACTTCTCAAAGGCCTGGAACAGGGAGGGGGAGGAGAGGTTCTCCAGCTCCCTCCCGGCCTGTGCTGTTTGTGCCTAGCTCCTTTGGTCCCTTGGGGAATAGAAGTCCCTCCCTCTGCCCTAGGCGGGCAGGCAGGCAGCCAACCCTGCCCCCGGCCAAATTCAGAGGCTCAGAATAGAGCTGACCTGTGACCTGGGGAGCTATGCTCAGAGCACACACTGAAAAGGACGGGAAGGACAACACCTTTTGCGGCCAAGTGAGGGCAGCTGTGCCGCAGGCCAAGCTTGTTCCCAGTCTGCGTGCCAGGCAGGACCGGGCTGAGCACAGGGCTGCCAGCTAGATCAAGGGCTCCAGATCCAAGCTAGTTTCTCTACCCAAACCGACCCTCCCCCGCAAGTGAAGGCGCCCTGGGTGGCCCGCAGGGAGGCCCTGCAGCTCAGAGGCGCTGGTTTTGGATGGGCCTGCTGGGGGCTGGGCTGCCCCATCTGTACCTGAGAAAGGACCCAGCCCTCAGCTCGTCGCTGTAATCGCCGAGCCACCTGCAGCTGCACGACCCGCCGCCGCCACGTGCGCCAGACCCATCTCAGCTGCCACTGCCTGAGCTGTGGGGACAGGGTGAGGCCCCAAACTGGCTGACTGCTGCCTTGGGCCCTGTGCTCGCCATGGCCCCCAGCTGCTCTGGGCACCAGGACGAGGGTGCCATCAGAGGGGTGTGAACAATGCAGATTCCTGGGCCTGTCCCAGGTTTCAGACTGAGTAGGTCCAAAGGCCATACTTTGAAAGACTTCATCTAGGGGTTAGGGTTGAGAATAGCATGAGAGACTGGTGTGGCTTGGGAGGGCCCCTCCCCACTCACCACTCACCAGCGACCTCGCCAGCTCCTCTGCCCCCTGAGCATCCACCCAGCATTGCCATGTCCCTGCCAGGCGCCTGGCCTGCTGGGAGCCCTGGAGCCGGCGGAGCAGTGCCTCAAGGTGCCAGCGTCGCAGGTACTTCCTCCTGGGGAGAGAGGCCCTGTGTGCATCCCGACTGACGGTCAAGAGCATCATGACCCCTTGACGGCCAGGAGAAAGGGCTGAGCCGTGGGCCCGGGCCAGCTCCTCCAGGAGCCTGCGGGGGTGAGCGCTGGCCAGAGAGTCCCCAGCCCTGGCCACAGCTCAGGCAAGCCCCTCCGCCCTGCGCCCCCTCCCCGCCCCACTTCTCCAGGCAGTTGCTTACCCCAGCCACCTCTTGTGTCCCTGGCCTTCAGAGCTGCAGTCCCCTCCTGGTCCTGGAGGGGGCCGGCCCTGGGCCCTGGGGCCAGGCCACTGCATCCCGAACTGGGCGGCACTGTCGCCTGGAAAGGGGAATCGAGGCAGAAAAGGCTAACAGTCAGGAGGGCAGACTCCCCCGTAGCCCACCCCTAGAGGCTGAGCACACAAACAGGGGTCAGCGACAAAAGGGGTTAGTGAAGCGTGTGCCCCAGTCCACCCACGCCTCCAGGCCCTGGGCTGCTGCCAAGAGAAATGACAGGTGGGGCAGGCAGGGCAGATGCACTGTTTCCTGAAAATGGCTGAGACATTCCTGAAGAGGAAATGGATGGTGGACATACAGGTAAATACATACAATGGATTTGCCAAGGAGCTCGGAGCGCATTTCTGGGCCCTTGAGGGCCGGTGACGGTCACCCCTGCGCTTTGTACATCGTCCTTCCACAGGGGCAGGTCTCCTTACTCTGAGCCCAGGACGTTTCTCTCCGCTTCCTCTGCCCACCGAGGCTGCGATGTTGTGCGGGGCTGGGCAGCCTGGGCCCCGTGCCCTGTGGCCTGCGGCTGCGGGTCTAAGAACAGCCAGAGAGGAAAAAGCTGAACCCAGTGGGCTGGGCCCTGCTGGCCTGATGGGGTGCCTCTCCCGCCTCTGACCCAGTCTTGGGGCCTCCTTGTGTGAGCACACGTGGGCTAGCTCATGGGACTGCACGTTCTCCCGCGAACCCTGCGGCTCCCGGAGGAGACGGAGAAGGTGCCCAAGCGCAGTATGGGCATCAGCACACACCACTGCCTCTTCCCCTGTCCTCCCCTGTGGCCGGAGGCGCAGGCAGCGGGTGGATAATGACAGCTACCGCAGGTGAGAGCTTACCTGCGCCAGGTCCAGCCTGGGAGGCGGGTGTTCCTCTCCCACGTAAAGTGGACTAAGTGAAGTCGCTTGCCTGAGGCTGCCCCTCTCGGGAGTGGGCTGACTCAGAGCCTCAGACCCCAGGCTCGCTCAGGGGCTCAGTGCCCCAGGAGGTGGGTAACACCCGCTCCTCTTGTTAGGTGAGGGTTGCCTGGGCGTGTGTGTGCATGTGGTAGCAAGGAGGGGCCTGGAATTCAGCACCCCGTTACCATTCCCAGCACTGACTTCTAGCTTCTACCAGCCTCCGTTTCTCCACCGGTAAGCGGGTGCCCGCCTGTCTTTGCTGGCAGGAATGGATGAACGTGTTTATAAGCGTACTCTGAAAATAGAATTGTCTGGAGCACAGAACTAGAAATAAAATACCCGGAGCCCCCAGAATCTGCTGTGGCCACGGCCCCACATAGAGGATGTGGATTCTGCAAATAAC
The DNA here is from genome assembly GCF_027574615.1 of Eptesicus fuscus. Taxonomy (NCBI): domain Eukaryota; kingdom Metazoa; phylum Chordata; class Mammalia; order Chiroptera; family Vespertilionidae; genus Eptesicus; species Eptesicus fuscus. The sequence goes on along the minus strand of NC_072481.1, from coordinate 6,489,605 downwards.
CAACGCCAGTTCCTTTCCATCCCATTAAAAAACCACGTGGCCTTTCCTCTCAGACTCTCTCGAGTCTGTTAGCTCCTTCCCGGCATTCTGACACCGGATTCCTGGTGCTGCCAGTTCATCTGCAGGGCACTGTGGCCTTGCCGGTAACTCTGGGCTGTGCGTCCCGCAATGACACAGCCCTGGACGCCACACACGGCGCCACTTCTGTGCCCGGCTCTCACGGCAGCCTCTTCCCGCCTGCAGGCCCTCAAGCTTTGGCCACCATTTGCTCGTCTCAGAGCTAACTGCTTCTGATTGGGGAACGTCTGGCAGTTGTCTTTGGCAGAGAGTATCATGAAAGAAAACTTTCTCGTTTACGTTTTCTGATTTTTCTGTAATGAGCATGTCTCATCCTATATAATAAAAGGCTAATATGCAAATTGACTGAACAGTGGAAAGACCGGTCGCTATGATGTGCACTGACCACCAGGGGGCAGATGCTCAATGCAGGAACTGCCCCCTGGTGGTCAGTGTGCTCCCACAGGGGGAGCACAGCTCAGCCAGAAGCCGGGCTCATGGCTGGCGAGCACAGCAGCGCTGGTGGAAGCCTCTCCCGCTTCCATGGCAGCACTAAGGATGTCCAACTGCCAGCTTAGGCCAGCTCCCCGCAGCCATCAGTCAGACATCCCCCGAGGGCTCCCAGACTGCGAGAGGGTGAAGGCCGGGTTGAGGGACCCTCTCCACCCCCCCCCCCCAGTGCACAAATTTCGTGCACCAGGCCTCTAGTTTTTCAATAAGAAAAAGAACGACAAAGAAGTGCTACTGTGCCCATATCTCTGTCTTGATGCTACACTGCACCACGACATACATGGACTCTGGGTGCCTAAGAGACTGTGACCCAGCGTTCGTCTTTGCAGCGGGCCTGAGCTGGGCTGGCACTCAGCGGGTGCCCAGGAGATGTTTGCTGATGGACGGGGTTGGCTTCCAGAGCCAGGAGGCTGGCTACGGGCTAGGGAGGGCGGTGTCCACAGACAAGGCTGCTGGCCCTGGGGAAGCATCCAGCCATGCGTGCCACCAGGGGCTGAAACAAGCCGATTCTGAAGCCACTGGCCTTCCGGTCATTTTGAACTCCTCCTTTACCTGGGCCCCACCTCACCTGCTTCCATGGGGCTGCAGTGTCCTTAAGCGCCAGGAGGCGCCCTCTGCCGGCCAGCCCGTGCCAGTGCGTGAGGTCGGCCCTGGGCCTGGGAAGGGCTGTGCTAGTCTCCTGGGCCTCCATCCGAGGTTCCCGCCACACTCTGAGCAGCTCTGTCCGCCACTGGGTCCGCAGGAGCTGCCCGTGCCCAACCAGCTGGAACTGGGTGATGGCGACCCGCTGGACACGACCCTGGGCGGCAGATTGGGCCCAGGCCTCTGGGACCCTGGGGGGAGAGGAAGGAGCCCATACCGAGGGCCATCAGCTCCAGGCTGGCTTTATGGCAGCTTAGGGAGCCTCCCCTCCCAGCCCTGGCCAGTGCCTATGGTAGGGGACCTCCAGGCAAAGCCCCGAGCCCTGCTCTTCCCCTCCCCCCGCTCTGCTGGAGCGAACAGGTTTAATGGGCACAGAGAGCAGCAGAATATCACACAACAGGGACAAGCATCCTGTTCAGAGGAAGGACAGCCCTGCCAGTCACTCTGCCTCCCCTGTCCTCACAAGAACCGGGTTCACAGAGCACCTGCTATGCGGTGTCTGGCCCTGCGCTGGATGTTTACATTCGTTATCTCTAATCTCCTGGCCACCCTGCAGAGCAGTTCTGTTACCTTTCTCTGACCTTTAAGGTTAGACTTGCCCAAGAAGGGTCACACAGCCGGGGAGTGCAGGGCTGGGCTCTGGCCCAGGACGAGCTGCAGTGACCAGGATCGCCTCTCCCTGGCAGCCCCAGCCTCCCAATCCCTGGCACCAGCCACCAAACACCCTCTCCCCTGCCCCAAACCAACTCCAGGCCCCGCTGGAAGGGCCCTGGGCATCCACCTGGCGCTCAGCTTCCGGGCAGCGTGGGCTCGGCCGCGCCGGTGTAGGCGGGACTCCTGCGCCCACAGAGCCCAGCACAGGGCCAGCTGGGTCCGGGCCCGAGCTCCGTCTTCCGCCTGCTGGCCGGCCTCACAGCGCTGGCCCAGGGCCACTCGCCACGCCATAAAGGCCTGCTGGGCCCGGGCCCTCCTCAGCTGCCTGTCCACCCGGCCCCCCTGCACGTGGCTTCTCCAGAGAGCGATGCAGGCCCGGGCCACGCGGTGCTCCTGCACCCGGGCTGCGGCCACGCGGGCTCCCTGCCACGTGGCAAATGCGGCTCCGAGTGCCCGTCTTCTCAGGCCGGCCCGGAAGGCTCGACACCGGGCCCGGAGCATCCCCGCGTCCCTCGCAGACCCGCACCAGGCCTGGAAATGGCTGCAAAACAGGAGCAGGGAGGCCCCGCTGCCGTCACATTGGGGCCTTGGGGCGCACACACTCGGGGCGAGGAGGGGGGGTGAGGCAGGGTAGATGCTGCCAGGAGTCTGAGGGAGCCCAGCAGCTGTGGTTCAAGTCCCAGATCCCCTGGGACAGCCACCCCTGCCTTCCCTCACAAGCCCGCTCTGGGGCAGGGGGTCAGTGAGGGGAGCACGGTCCCCCACTCTGAGGGGCCTGAAACACGGGGCCAGCGCCCTGCAGCCTGTGTTACTGGCCGGGGGGACTCTGAGCAATGGTGAGTTTGTCACTGCCCCGCGGGCATCGTCTGTGCCCTCTGCTCTTCAATGGCATTCATGAACCACGTGCGTGTTTTACCACAGCATCTCTATTTAGGATGCCAGCCCCTCTTTTTGGCCCCTGTGTACAGAGTCCCCCTGTGCTGACCCCCCAAACACGCGGTGCGGGGACACCGATGGTGGTGGATGTCCGAGGAGCTCATCTCTCCATCTCAGCCGTGACCTCTGAACCAAAGGACCCACCCAGCCTGGAGGGCGAGGGGACGTGGGATGAGGGGCCTGCCCGCCCCGCCTCCCGCACAAAGCAGGTAATGAAGGCTGGTGGTCATGGCTCTATGGCTCCAGGCTGGGGTCTCCCCGTGCCCCCGTCTTTCCCAGGTCCCAGGCCTCCAGCCTGGACTCCCCTAGAGCTGCAGGGGCAACCCAGCCTCCCACCCCCTGGGCTCTCTCCCTGCTCCTCCCAGGGTGGGGATGACCTGCTGCCAGGCCCACCCACCTCTGCAGTGCCAGCCGCTCTGGCCTGGCCGTCCTGTGTCTCTGATGAGCTGCCGCCTGCTGCCAGCTCTGGAACGCGGCCCTGCGCAGGCCCTGTCGGTGCAGCTGCGCCCACCCCTGGTACCGGTCACGCAGGCTCTGCTGCCCTGTGGCCAGAGGGATGCTGAAGTGGCCCTGGGTGCTCACCCTGGCTGCTCCCCTGGGCCCTGGGTGTTCACTCTGGCCTCGCCCCTGGGCCCTGGGTGCTCACTCTGGTCTTATCCCTGGGCCCTGGGTGCTCACCCTGGCCTCGCCCCTGGGCCCTGGGTGCTCACTCTGGCCTCATCCCCGGGCCCTGGGTGCTCACTCTGGCCTCATCCCTGGGCCCTGGGTGCTCACCCTGGCCTCGCCCCTGGGCCCTGGGTGCTCACTCTGGCCTCGCCCCTGGGCCCTGGGTGCTCACTCTGGCCTTATCCCTGGGCCCTGGGTGCTCACCCTGGCCTCGCCCCCGGGCCCTGGGTGCTCACTCTGGCCTCATCCCCGGGCCCTGGGTGCTCACTCTGGCCTCATCCCTGGGCCCTGGGTGCTCACCCTGGCCTCATCCCCGGGCTCTGGGTGCTCACCCTGGCCTCATCCCCGGGCTCTGGGTGCTCACCCTGGCCTCGCCCCCGGGCCCTGGGTGCTCACTCTGGCCTCTCCCCGGGCCCTGGGTGCTCACTCTCCCTGGCCTCGCCCCCGGGCCCTGGGTGCTCACTCTGGCCTCATCCCCGGGCCCTGGGTGCTCACTCTGGCCTCATCCCTGGGCCCTGGGTGCTCACCCTGGCCTCATCCCCGGGCTCTGGGTGCTCACCCTGGCCTCATCCCCGGGCTCTGGGTGACCATGGGTCCTGCTTAGCCAGCCCTCTGCCCTCTACCCAAGTGGGAGCAGATGAGGCCACCCTAGCTGTCTGGGTTGAAATGCTTTGCTGACCAAGCCAAGCCAACCCAACTCAGGGAGTTGTTTGTTTTTAAAAAAATTTCTTGGCGATGCTTAGGAATCCCGGGAATGTCATGAACATCTAGATTCCCAGCTTTTCTTTAAACAACGAGGCCCACAGCACTGGGCCAGCCTTCCCGGGCGAGGACAATGGGGCTGGAGAAGCGACGGACTCCTGTGGACAGACTGAGTTTTCCAAACAACCCAGTCCCCGCCGCCCGCCCATCGGGACGCGGTATCGGTGTGGGGGGACGCCTCTAAAACACCCCTGGTGACCCCCGTCTCCTGTGCTGGGCTCGGAGGGGGCCGTGCCTCCTGGAAGCCAGGTGAGGGTGACGCGGCTGAAGATGAACAAGAGCCCCTCTAGGAGCTGGGTTCTGAGCCAAGCCCATCGGTGGGCTGTCTCACAGTCCCCCCAACACCCCCCCCGTGAGGTGCTACTGCTGTCACCCCCATTTTACAGGTAAGGAAGCCGAGACTTCGCTTAAGTCGCTTGTTTAAAGTGCACAACAGCCAGGGAATGGAAGTGGGGACATGAACCTGGGACCAGGGTCCACACCCCCGGGTCCTGGGCATGCCCTGTGGGGTCCCCCTGTTGGACTCTGTGCTGGAGGATATGGACGCCGGGGTCTCCCTGGTGGACCCTGGCCCTCCCTCCTTCACCCTCGGGGCCCGTCCCAGTCCCCCACACACTCTGCCAGGAGGAGCGCCAGTGCTGCAGGGCGTCCCGCATCCGTCCCCGGCCCCGCTCCTGGGCCCACCGCTCTGCCTCCTGCCACTGCGCCAGCCGCCGCCGCCACAGGCCCAGCGCGGCCCTGCAGCTCCGATCCCAGGCCCGGCGGGCAGCCAGCTTCCTCCGGGCCCCTTGGGCCATCGACCAGTGGCTCCAGCCGAGGAGGACGCTGGGAAAGGAGTGTCCACCCTGAGGATGGTCACTGCCACTGGGGGCCCGCCCCGCCCACTCTTCCGGCAGCCGCAGGAGGGGCTTGGGGTGACGCTTCTCCCTGCTCCCATCTTGGGGGAGAGTCGTTGCTGGGGGCTGGAGGACTGCTCCTTCGAGGGTCACAATGACAGGTGATGGGGATAAGAGGGGACCCCAGACCTCCAATGCCAGGTCTGTACCAACCTCTAGTGCTAAACCTTGCTAGGAGTGGAGTGCTTGCTCTGTGCCAGGCACTGTGCTGGGGGGGGGGGGGCATGTGCCCTACCTCCTTGATGCCCATTGAAGGGAGTACTATTATTACCCCCCTACAAATGGGGAGATGGAGGCACAGAGAGGTTAAGCAAATTGCCCAAGATCACACAGCCAGTGAGGGATTAGAACCCAGGCAGACTAACTCTTAAGCACCGTGCTAGAATGAATGAATGAATGAATAAATGAGCCACAGCTATGAAATCTCTGAAATCATAGCCCTGATGAGTGCTCCCCCCCCCCCCACCCCCACTCCGCATACACCTCTCAGCAAGGCAGGGGCAGGAAGAGTTGAGAGGATCTGAGACTGGGGCATGTGAGGGGTGCCCTCTGGGATGAAGACCCCAAGGGGGGGGGGCTGCTGTGAAGGCCAAGGACTGAGGGGGAGGGGCCTCAGGAAACAGTAAATTCAGAGAGTAGTGGGGGGCCTGGCTCGCCAGCCTGGGGCAGGGTCCCTACCGCCTCTGAAGGGTGTGCCGGTGCCACCTTGCCGCACCCCGGGACTGCTGAGCCCGCGCCTGCCAGAGCAGAAGGCACCGCGCCTGCTGCCGCCGCCCAGCTGCCCGCAGAAAGCTCAGCCACAGCGTCTCCGGGAGGGCGGGGGCCCTGGACGCCTGGGGGAGGGGGTGTGGACGCCTGGGTGTCCGGCCCCTGCACATCCCCACCCTCTCCTCCCACGTGTCCCCCACCCCCCCTGGCTCATCCCAGCGCCTGCCGCTCACCTTCTCCGGTGGGCTTCGGGGGGTGCTGCCCAGCAGTCCTGAGGCCGAGGTGGTCCTGGCCCTGTCTGACCGGTTGCCTGGTCCCCACACCCTCAAGCACCACGCCCTCAGGATGCGCCTTAGCATCTGCCGCTGCACGTCCTGGGAGAAGGAGCTATCGAAAGGGGCAGATGAGTTCCCGGGCCCCAGCCTCATCCCTTGGCTGGAGTGGCTGCTAAGCAGGGGCGACCCCAGCCCGGCCCCTGGACAGAGCCAAGCTGGAAGGTGCTGCCCCGTGCACGCCCGCCTCCCAAACCAGCCACACACTGGACCGCTGGGCTCTCAGAAACACGGATGCCCGGGGGCACCCCCGCCAGAGATCCCGATCCACTGGCCTGGGTTTCCTGACTTTTCCTAAGTTCCCAGGGGACGCTCCTGAGCAGCTAAAACCAAGACCCCCGCCCCACCTGTGCAGGTCACCTGGCTGGTCCTTGACACGCTCCCGGGTGGGTGGGGGCCATGCAGCGGGCGAGGGATGGGACTGGGCCCAGGTCCAGGGATCCCAGCCTCAAGAGGCCACTGGCATAACCACACTAGTACTTCTGCTTCCACTCGGTACTGAAGATAGGGCCGCTGAGGCCTGGGGGAAGGCATTTCCTCAAACCCCAAAGAGCAGCAGACCTGGGACCCAAACGCTCATCTCGGGCCCCCGGGCACAAAGGTGTGCCCCACGGGGAGGCCGGCTCTGCCGATGCCCAGAGGCACAGGATGGCTGGGCGTGGAAGGGCTACGTGCTGAGGGGTTGTGGTGAACAGATTCCCTGGAGTTCTAGGGGTGCATTAAAAGAGACTGAGGGTCCGAGTGGACCAATAGGTGTGGGACTGATGGATGCCAGGTGCATGGCTCTCAAGGACGGAATTCTTAACCCTGCAACCGCTGGCTTACATCCACCTGATGTCCTGTGCGTGCGGGAAGCTGGCTCCTCCCCTCCCCTCCCCTCACACAAAACCATCAGCCTGGGCTCTGACTCCGCCTTCTTGCTCCTGGTTCACAGTGTGACTTAAAGCAAGCTGCTCGGCGCTCTGAGCTTCTGTTCCCCTAGCTGTATAACGAGGCACGCCGGGACAGGGGATAAGACCTCTTTCACGCATTCATTTACAGTATTTATCCCGTGCCCTCCGCAGGCGGGGCCCCTGCACAGTGCGGGAGACAGACAGTTCCCGCCCCAGGAGGCCCCCACTGAGCTGGGAGCTGGGGGAGAGGCGATTTTGGATGTTGGAGAGGGAGAGGAGCTGTAGGCCAACTTCCCCATCAGGTTCCAGCCACCTCGGTAGGACTCTGTGTCTGTCCCCACAGCTCTCTGCTCAATCACTGTCTCAGTGTCCCTGGGCGACCTCCCCTGCCCCACACCTGCTGGGTACCACCGTGTGCCAGGCCCCCTGCTGGAGCCACCGGGAAGAGCGCCGCTCATGTGCCCACCCCTGCCCCCGGCCCACGCCCAAGCCACAAGCCTGTGGACACCTACTCAGCCCGCAGGCGCTGGGAGAGCCTCGCCCGCCAGAGCGGCAGCGCCCCGAGGAGGGCCCGCTGTGGGCAGGCTTTCTGCGGGGAGCCCTGGCCTCGCTCCTGGGGCAGCCCCCGGGCCTGGGCCACCCACCTCGGGCCAGGGGATACGGCCCCTCCAGGGGCTGAGCTGCCCAGGTCCATGTTCCCTGAGAAGCAAGCGGTCAAGAGACACATCAGCCATGACCCCCCCGTGACCTCCCTCTGCCCAAAGTCATTGTTGGCTGCTGCCCCAGGCCCTCCCCTAAGACCTCTCCACTCATGGGCACTTCACCCTCCCACACCCCAAACCCACGCCTCCAGGCACCTCAAAGACCCCATCTTTCCCTGTCGGGCTTTGGTGGGGACAGAGGCCGTGCGTTCCACTCACCGCAGGCGCTTCCCGGGAGCAGGGGCCACATCCCTTCCTGGTGGAGGATGAACACAGCCTCTGGCTTAGGGGAGCTCACGACGGGAACAAGGTCCCGCGAGGGCGCACCCACTCCCGGGACCCCTCCTGGACCCTCCCAGGCCCACCAGGCTGCACCCTGAGAAAGGGCCCAATTCCCTCACCTCCCATTCCAACAATCCACACGTCAACTCGGCCCCCTGCAGAAGGGCCTCAAGGGACTGGGGTGGAGGGAAGAGGAGCCCCCGTGTCCTTGCTCACCCACCTTCTGCCGGCAGAGGGACAGCTGAGTCACCTTTGCCCCGTCCGAAGCCCGGAGCTGCTTCACCCACACCCACTGGTTCAGGCACATCCTCAGGGCTCCCAGCTGGCCGTCAGCCAGGTGCTCCTGGGGCTGGGCCCCTCTTCCCACCGACCGCTGCCAGGCCCCGAAGCACCTGGGAGAGCCGAGAGAAAGTGCAGGCGCTGGTTGTACAGGCCACACCTCCTGTCAAGTGCCAGACTCACTACTTCACCTCTCTGGGCCTCAGTCTCTCATCTGTAAAATGGGGCTGCAGGAAGGACCTGACACCATCACCTCTCCGTGCCTGGATGGCCCCCGCAGCCTCCTACCTGGCTGCCCTCATCCACTCTTGGCCCCTCCAGTCAGTTCCTACTCAGTAACCAGAGTGATTTTTTAAAAATCTCAAATCAAATCATTCGATTCCCCTGCTAAAATCCTCCAGCGGCAGCCCTTTGCTCGTATGATAAAATGTCAACTGCTCCCCAAGCCTGCAAGGTGCTCCCCACACCTTTCCAACTTCATCTCAAACCCCCCCGGCGCACCCCCCCAACCCCCCCGGCCCCCCAGTACTAACAGGGCTGCAACTTGTCTGCTGTCCTTGGAGTTTTCTGTGCTTTGCTGTCACGGGCCTCTGCCTGGCGCTCTCACCTGCTCTCCCTCCCCTAGTCAACCATTCATCCTTCACACCTCCGCTGACCTTGGTCGAGGTCAGCTCCCTCTGTTTAAATCAGTGGTTCTCAACCTTTCTAATGCCGCGACCCTTTAATACAGTTCCTCATGTTGTGGTGACCCCCAACCATAAAATTATTTTCGTTGCTACTTCATTATTTTCGTTGCTACTCAGTGCCCCACATCTCACCAGCCAGTTGTTGCAGGTGAGATGTGTAATTTTGCTACCGTTATGAATCGTAATGTAAATATCAGTGTTTTCCGATGGTCTTAGGCGACCCTGATAGCGGTTCTCAACGTGTCGTGACCCACAGGTTGAGAACCGCTGCTGTAGAGCCTAAGACCATGGGAAAACACAGATATTTACATTACGATTCATTAACAGTAGCAAACTTACAGTTATGAAGTAGCAACGAAAATAATTTTACGGTTGGGGGTCACCACAACATGAGGAGCTGTATTAAAGGGTCGCGGCATCAGAAAGGTTGAGAACCACTGGTTTAAATGTTCTCACAGGAAAAGCTCTCAGGCGGATGCAATCAGCAAAACGCAGACCGCAGGCGACTATGTGGTTTCTTCAGCAGGTAAATTGCAAGGAGAAAAGAGTTCAGGGGACCCACAGCTCACAAAGACTTGAATGACTTATCGGCCAATTCCAACATGTGGACCTCATTTAGATCCCGGTTCAAACAAACTGGAACAAGATGGATGCTTGTAAAACAACGGGAAATTCGAACGCTGAGCAGATCTTTGCTGGGATTAAGGAATTGCTGTTCGTTTTTCAGGTGTGAGCATGGCCTTGTGGTCATGCTGTGTAAGAGTCCTGATCTTTCAGAGATGCTACGGAAATAGTTAGGGGTGAAATGGTGTGAGGGTTGGGGTTTGCCTCACGATAATGTGTGTGTGTGGGGGGGGGGGGGGGGGGTGGCGTAGTCAGAGTACATCCGAAACAAGCTTTCTCAGGAGGTGATTTTTTCTCGAAGCTGGGAGATACACACGTGTATTATCCCATTTTATTTACTTTCGTGTAAGACAAATGTTCCATAATTTAAAAGTTAACAACAAGGAAAAAAACTCATAGATCCATGTTTCTTCCCTTCACAACACTATGCTCAGGTGGTGTTTGCACACACCCCTTGTGACAGCCTATTTCCTATCTGTCCCCCCACCTGGCCAGGGGTTCCACGTGGGACAGGTGACGCCTGGCACTCAGCTTTACTTGTAACGAACCCCCAGCTCCTGGGTGGTTTCTAGCAGGTCTCAGGCTCTCGGTCAATGGCAGCTGCTTTCATTTCTCTCTCATCTTTCTCTCAAGACAAGGAGGAGGCAAGAACTCAAAGGGCACCTCCCAGCTGCATCCCACCGGCTGCCTCAGGGAAGGTGGTCCCCCTCCCCCCCGCCCCCTTCCGCCTACCTTCGGAGCCAGGCTCTCTGATGCTGGGGCACCCAGGCTGTATCTGCGGCAGGAGAGCACCAGGCCTGCGGGGGCCTCCCCATGCTCTGAGTCCTCAGCGTGGCCCCGGAGGCCTCTCCCTGGACCCCCTTCTCCCGCCTAGCCCACTCCTCCTGCTGGCACCGCAGGAGGAAGACTGTAAAGGGAGGGGTGGGAGAGGGAGTGAGCAGAGGGGAGGATCAGGGCCAGGAGGGCCACTGTCACCTGGGACACCTGTGTGGCCTCCGGCCAGTGGCTCCTCATCTCTGGGCTTGTCCCCCTGTGAGAGGATGATGTCTAAGGGACTTTCCAGGCCTAACGCTCAAGCTTCTGCTGGGCCTGTGCCAGCCTCAGTGGCACACAGATATCACGGTGTGCCTTCGAGCTAGTCACTTAATTTCTCTGTGCCTCAGTCTTCCCATCAGTGAAATGGGCACAATACCTTGCCGAGGTCACCATGAGGCTCAAATGAGATCGTGTCTGGGAAGTTGCCAGAGTAGGTGCTCAAGGAACACGCGTCCACTCAGGACGCCCTGCCCTGCCCTGCCCTGCGTGGGGACTCAGCCCTGCCCAGCTCCGTCTGCCTCACTTTCTCAGTGCCCCACATCTCACCAGCCAGTCGTTGCAGGGCCTGCAGGATCTGGACCCTCCCGTCTCCTCCATCTGGTCTCGGCCCGGAACATGATGGAACTGGCCGGGCTCCTGCCTCCTCCCTCAGGCTCCCTGGACTGAGAGTGAAGTTGCCCAGAGAGAAACTGATGCCCAGGGCCCAGGGAGGGCACACGGTCCAACCTGTCCACCCCAGCCCGGGGCGGATCCTGTGCCCACAGGAGCACAGGGCGCTGAGCCACCTGCTGTTCTCCGCAGGCAGTGCATGTATCCCTGACCACACAAGGGATTTGGGGAGGGGGCTCTGCTTTGGCTTCACTCTCTTCAATGCTATTTGGATTTTTCATAACAAACATGTATTAAATTGATATTATTTAAATAATTATTTTAAACACATTTTTTAAATTAAAAATAAGAACAAAAACAATACATCACAGTAGTGGGAAATTGAGGAAATGAAGAAAAAAAGAGCCAACCGAATCTCTCTGTTTCAGAGATAAGCACTATTTGCATTTTACTTTTTCGGAGGTTGGGGTTACCATCTTAACCGTTTTTTGTTGTTGTTAATCCTCACCCGAGGACATTTTTCCATTGATTTTTAGAGAGTGGAAGGGAGAGGGAGAGACAGAGAGAGAGAAACATCGATGTGAGAGACATATCAATTGGTTGCCTCCCACATGTGCTCTGAGGGGCCGTGGAGGAGCCTGCAACCGAGGCAGGTACTCTTGGCCGTAATCGAACCCGGGACCCTTCAGTCCTCGGGCTGACGTCCTCGGGCTGACGACTTCTCGGGCTCTATCCACTGAGCCAAATCGGTTAGGGCCATCTTAACCATTTTTAAGTGGATAGTTCAGTAGTGTTAAGTCCATTCACATTACTGTGCAACATTTTAGTCTTTCCTTCTGGTCTTTTTTTATGCACTGTTTTAGGTGCATAGAAAAGATATCTTAGATACTATTTATTCCTTTTTCTTTTTCATTTAACATGTCATAACCATTTTTCCTTGTAATAAAAAATTCTACACACATATCCATAAAAATACTTCCAGGAATGGGGATCCATGGGGAGGGGGATGAAATTTCCAACTATATTGGATGTGTTTTCAAATCAAGCATGCATGACTGTCATGATTTAGAAATAAAAATTAAAGATATTGGAAAGAAAAATAAAGGAAAAGAGAGTGGGGAGGAAAATTTTAAATCTTCATACATAGCATGCTGAATGGTTGCCAAATAGTCATCACGTAGTTAAAAGAGAATTGTCTCACGCACTGGGCATTGAGGCTGTTTCAGAGCTTTTACAAGGATAAATAATGCTGTGATGGACATCTTTCTGCACAAATCTTTGCCCACGTCTGCTGGTTGCATCCGCATTCTCTTGTTGGGGAGAGGAACGGGGCGGGGGGGGGGGGAGGGGGACGAGGAGGGAGGCTACCAGCACTGCCCAGCCACACTGACCAACCTGGGGTGTCTCCCCCTACCTGCTTCTCTGGGCGGGGTCCACCACGGGCTTCCTTCCTGAGGGACCTGGGGGCTGGCCTCCCCCAGAGGGCGGGGGGCCTGGGCCAGCCTGGATGTGGGGCTGCCCTTGTTTCTGCTGCTGAGCCAGGTTCCTCCACTGGATCGGGAGGGGAGGGGAAGAGGGACGTTGGCTGCAGCCTCACGTGTGCCCTGAGAGGGAGCACCCGGCAGGGCCAGGGACAGGGGCCAACTGCTTCTATCAGCCTCCACAGCCTATGGACTTAACCACTAGACAGCCCTGCCTCCTTGGAAAAGCATGAATGAACGGAGACAGGGAGCCCCAGGGGCAGGGCTTTCCTTGGGAGACCGAACTTGGAGCTGGGTCCTCCCACAGCACCCCTTTCCCAAGGAGGGAAGAACACGGGAGAGCGCTCCCGGCCTGGCCTGCAAACCACTAGTGAAAAACAGCACCTCTTACAGTGTGTGGTAGAGTGGGAGCTGTGTGCTAGGCAGAGTGCTGAGTCCCTTTATTCATGTAACCTCACAGCCCTGAGGAGTATGGTCAATTATTATCCCATTTTAGAGATACAAGACTGAGGCACAGAGAGGTTAGGTAACTTGCCCACAGTCGCACAGCCAGAAAGTGTGGAAGAAAGAAAGGCAGCAGTGGAGGCAGGATATGAGCTGAGGCAGAGCTGGTTCAGGTGTCGGCTGACAGCCGTGCGCTCTCCTGGGGTCACTCAGAAGGCAGAAGCCGAGCCCCAGAAGAACCTCCTCCCGAGCACACCAGCGTTTCATCACCTCCCCTCCACCCAACCCGGCGGTCCCTGACCTTTCGGAAGCTCTGGGCCAGAAGGGCCCTCCTGTGTCGGCTGCACACCACCTCCAGGTGGGCCTCCCGGAGTCGCAGTGCCCAGTGCAGTGCCTGCGGACCCCTGTGCAGCAGCCGCCAGCGGCCCAGGGCCACCTCCTGCCGCCTCCGCACCAGGCGCTGCCACGCCCTGACACATCTGGACAGCAGCTGCCGGCTGGGGATGGACGGGGCTGGTCAGGGGGTGGACCTCAGCCCCAGGGCGCAGCAGAAAGGGCTTCCCTCTATTGATGGCTTGGAAATCTCAGACAAGAAAGCGCTGGAGGCGGGAGAATGGCTGGCAGTGACAAATCCCAGGAGCTGCTGTCCGCCCCTTCCCTGGGGGCCCGGAGGCCCCTGTCATCCCCAGCAGGGACAGTGTGCAAGTCCCTCCCCCTTAAGTCCCGTGTGGCTCTGCCATCAGGGCCGATCGCTATGAGGCCCTAGTGTCCGTTCGCCCAGGCGACAGGGAGAGGAGCTGTCCCAGCCCCAGCTGTGGCCTCACCGGGCCCTCTCCGACTCCAGGTTCACAAGATTTCCGGCTTTGTTCTTGGAAAACAAAAGGACAAGGCAGCTCTCAGGCCCGAAGCAAGCAGGACAGACACCCCTGCCCAGCCTGCCCCAAGGCCTCCCTTTCTGACAATCCGGCTACTTGGAGTGAGAATTCCTGGGGGAGGCAGCAGCCCCCTGGAGCCCCCCAAAATCCTGCTCCCAGACTCCTCTGGCCTCTACCTGCAGGGCACTAGTAGCTGGACCTAGGCCAGGCCGCAGACCGGAAGTGGCCTCTCTTCCTCCCCACTGCCCTGCTCCCTCGGGCCCTTCTCCCCTCCTTCCTGCCCGGGGAGGGCACCCCAGGCTGCCCTGGAGAACCTGGGGGACCACAGTCTGGCCTCTCTGCTGCCCACCTCTTGAGGGAGCAGGGGGCTCCCCGTCTGCCCCCTGCTGTATGCAGGCCTCTTCCCTCGCTTTAGGGGGTAGGCAGGAAGGACCCCCCGCACGGGGTCAAGGAAGCCCCCAGTCAGCACCTCCACAGCGGTCTGCGGTGGCGACGCGGGCTTGCTGCTGGCCTGAGAGCCTGAGAGCCCAGCCTGGACCCCCGGTGTCTCTGGGAGACCCCCGGCTCCCCTGAGACCTCGGGGGTGTCTCTTTCTCTGGTCGCAGAAAGCGAGAACAGGCTGGATGCACTGGGGGCCAGCAGGGCGGGCCTGGCCACCGCTGGTCCAGGGCTCCTGCGGTGAAGGGCCTGGCGGTTCCTGGGCCCCCCCACACCTGAGGCGGGCTGCCCCCTGCTCCAGGTGCTGCACGGAGGCCAGCAGCCCGGAGGTGGCAGCCTGGGGTGGGGCCCGAGCCGGGCTTTTGACGGGGACAGCCAGGTCGTCCAGGGTGAGGGGTTCCCCCCTGAGCCTGGAGGTCCAGTTCCCGAGGCCACCCCAGGATCTGGGGCCTGGCTGTATGTGTGTATGCCCATCAGTGGGGGCATAGCGCAGGGTGGGCCTGAAGCGTGGGCAGGGCGTGTCTGTGTCCAGAAGCCAGGACGGCTTCAGGGTGGAGGATGGTTGAGCCTGTGGCCCTGGGGGTCGGGGGCTTCCCCGGGGCACCCCATGAGGCCAGAAGCTTTCCTGAGGCTCCGATCTGGGGTGGGGGCTGCCGTGACTTCCACACGTGGCCGGGCCGGCCTCCCGTGCGCTCAGGTTACTCTGCTGGACGGCGGACGCTCGCGCCCCCCACAGGGGGAGGGCTCCCAGGGGCTGGAGGTTGCTCTGCTGCTGGAATCTAGAGTTGATCAGCCGGCCGGTCTGGTCCTTCAGGGCAAGGCCCAGGCGGGGCCTAGGGCTGGCCAGGTTGGTCTGGACTTGGCAGGGTTCCTGGCGAAGGGCTGCCCTCGGCGAGGGTGTGGTGGCAGGCTCTCCTCTCTCAGCCCGGCCCCTGGGCACCCACTGGCCAGGTCCACTACCCAGGACGACACCCAGGCTCGTTGGGAGTCTCCGTTGCTCTAAAGAGAGTAGAGACAGTCATGCCCTGGGCGGGGCATGCAGTGTTCCGTGCTCGGGTGGGACGGGTGGGGCGGGTCAGGCCTCAGAGCCGGGAGGGACAGGGTCCCAGGCAGGAGAGAGCCGGGACTGCAGAGGTCTGTGTCCGCTCTGCAGACAACGGGCAGTGCCTGGGGGTCTCGAGCAAGAGCCGTGACATGATCGGACTGTGCCTGGCTGCGTGGGGCAGGGACGGGGCAGGGTCAGAGGCAAGGAGGGCAGCGGGAGGCTGGGGGACAGGGGGCTGTTGAGGGGGAGACAACCAGGTCTGGGGTGGCAGGGACGGTGGAGAGAAGGCAGATTCAGCTCCGCTGTGGAGGCTCAGAGGAGCGAAGCAAAGGGGCGAGGGAAGGACAATCCCTGATTTCCAGCTTGAGCAAAGATGTGATGGCGGGGGGCGGGCAGGGGGAGGTAGACAGCAGCTGAAGGTCCCAGCATATCAAACAGCTAAAATCTGGGGATCCTGGGGTGGGGCTCAGAGCCCTCCTTCCGACTGCCCCCAGCCCTCACGGCCACTCCACGGAGCTGGGGCTTCCTGGAGCTGGTGCGATGCCTGGGAAGGCAGGCAAGTATATTGTGGGCCATAAAAGTGTGTAGATAGGAACCTCAGAGAGGTTGAGCCACTTGCTCACAGTCACACAGCTAGAACAGAGAAACTGCCACGTGAATCAGAATCTGAATTTGTCCTTGGGCTGCTTCCACCCGTGGCTGCAGCTGCTCTGTGGCCTTCAGGAAGCCCCAGGCACCTGAACTCGGAGGTTCCCCAGCCCACCACCCCTGGCACCCACCTACCTGTGGGAGCCCCTTCTCAGCCAGGGCCCAGCCAGGCCTACTCCGGTCCACCCTCTTCCTGACCTCCCTCCCTGCCTTCCCGACCCTCCCTCGGGCCCCAGGCTGGGAAGGCTGTGTCCTGGCCCAGCTGGCCCATGCGGCTCATCTCGGGAACTGTGGAGGCTCTGGGCGGGCCTGTCTGGGAAAGGAGCTCTGGGCCACGACCCCGAGGGGACCCTGTTCCTGCCACCTCCCAACCCAGACCCACCACGCCTCTTGCCTGGCCTCAGGGGGGTCGCAGGCCGGGGGGACACGTTCTCCTTCTGGCTGGCGGCAGGTCTCAGCTCCATGGGCTCAGGGCCAAGGCAGGTGGCAGCAGTGTCGCTGCTCCGCACCACAGCCAGCCGCCTCGCCGACCAGACGAGATCTGAGGGACGAGGACGGGGTGCCCTGGCTCCCACCAGGCCGCACCCCAGCCCTGGCCCACAGCCCACCCTTCACTGGCACCCCTGGCTGCCCTCGGCCCAGCCCCAGCTGTCCTGCTCAGGCCCCCGTGGGTCTCCTCACCCTGCCTCCATGCACCCCCTTTCCATCTCCCTTTCTCTTGTCCTCCAGGGTCCTGCCCAGCCCCAAGAGAGGGCGAGGCTCTCTGTTTCCTGTCTCCACTCCCCATGTCCTCCTCCTTCTCTCTCCTCCCTCCTCCCTAACACACTGGTTCCGAGCTCCCGGTGCTCCATGCAGGCAGCCACCCCTCAGTCCATGAAGATTTCAGCTCCCGGCTCACTGGGACTTTCTTTCTTTTTTTTGTGTTTTTTAATCTATTTTTATTGATTTTAGAGAAGAAGGGAGAGGGAGAGAGAGATAGAAACATCAATGATGAGAGAGAATCATCAATTGGCTGCCTCCTGCACGCCCCACGCTGGGGATCGAGCCCACAACCTGGTCATATGCCCTGACCGGGATCGAACTGTGACCTCCTGGTTCATAGGCCGATGCTCAACCACTGAGCCACGCCGGCCAGGCTCACTGACACTTTCTTCACACACCTAAGTTCTCGGTGAGCTCACCATCCACATGGACGATCCCTCCCCACCCTCTTAGACCCTGTGCTCAGACCTCTGCCGCCTCTTCTCCCCACACCCCCTCCAGCGGGCCTACTGCCCCCACCGAACACGGCCATCAGAAGAGAAATGCCACCAGCTCCCCCACCGGCTCCATGGCCACTGCCTCTCCTGCCCCTCCGCCATCCTGTGTGGTCCCATCCCCAGCCAGACCCTCCCCCAAGCTCTGGGTGCCACTCTGTCTCCCCTCCCAAGGGCAGCTCCCAGGGCCATCACCAGCCTCCAAGGTGCCAGTCCCTGAACCAGGAAAAGGAACCACACTGCCCACGCCCCACAGCTGACTCAGCCACACACCAGGGCACCGAGCCTGGGGGGCGGGACACAGGTCCCCTCCCCCATCATATACACTTCCCCCTTCTTTACTGACTCACTCCCATCAGCTCTTAAACCACAAGCAAAACCACCAAAAACCCTCCCTCTCCAGCCTCCAGGTCCCAGACCACTTCTCCCCTCCTCATCACACCCAAATCCCAATCCCTCTCCCACCCGCCCCCCCTCCGCTGACCTCCCTGCAATCAGCCACCCCCACCCCAAAGCGGCTTTCCTCCAGGTGACCTCTGAGATGCAGGTCCCTGGCCAGTTCTCAGCAGGACAGTTGTCACTTCCTCCTTGGAGCCCTCCAGGAAGCCACCTCTCGGCTTCTGTCCCTCCTGCTGGCGTCTCTTTCCCAGTCTCCCCTGCTGGTTCCTCTTCTCCTGAGCTCTTAGGATTGGAGGTGCCAAGGCCTCCTTCCTCCCCTGATGCATGCACCCCAAGTGACCTCAGCTCCAGACAGGTCTAAGGCAGACTCCCATCCCCCCTTCTCCCAGAACGGCAGCTTAGCCTCCTGCTGGCTCAGAGGATAATCCCGGAGTCACCCTGACTTCTTCCCTGGCATCACCTGCAATCCATTAGCTAATCGCATCTGCTCTACCTTCCAAAGATATCCGGAACCCAGCCCCTGCTCACCACCTCCAGCCCCACCTGCCCAGGTCCAGGACCACTTGCATCCTGACTGGTCTCCCACTCTGCCCTCACCCCACACCTGCGGCCTACTCCCCACCGAGGCCGGAGCGATCCTGCGAACGTAGATCAGAGCATGTCCTGACTCAACTCAAACAGCCCCAAGGGCTCCCCAACCCACTCCTTCCTCACTGAAGGCTTCAAGGCCCTACCCGAGGATCCTCTTTGCCATGTAAATACCGTTGGGACACAGCCAGGCTATTGGTCTATGGCTTGTCTATGGTGCTTTCTCACTGCATGGCGGAGTAACTTCAACAGAGGCCTTGTGGCCCACAAAGCCTAAAACATTTGCTTTCTGGCTTTTAAGAAAGTTTGCATAAGAATGGGGGGTGAAAAGGGAAAGGGGAATAGAGTCGATAACATTGTGGTAAGTTTATATGGTGACAGATGGCTAACAGAATTAGTGGCGTGATCCCCTGTATGGTATAAAAATGCCACCGAAAACCCCTGCCCCAGGTACCTGGCCCCCAGTCACCTCACCAACCTCATCCCTACCCCTCTTCCCTTGCTCTCTCTGCTCCAAACACCCCAGCCTCCTGGTTGTTCCTCCAAAATGCCCTGCCTGTTCCGACCTCAGGGCCTTTGCACTTGCTGTTCCCTCGGCCTGGAACTCTTTCCCTCTCTCTCCTTCAAGTTCTGCCTCAGATACCACAGCGAGCTCTTCCCTGACCACTCCTCATTCCCTTCTCTCTTTTCCTCCATGATTCAGCACCGCCCAACAGACCAAAGAAATTAGCGTCTGCTTTTCTCCCTCCAGTGGACTATGAGCCACTGTCTCTTTTCCGTGCTGTATCCACAGCATGTGGAATAGTACCTGGCACACAGTAGGGGCTCGTATCATTTCATCTGCACCGCAGCCCAAAGAATTAGGTCCTTCTCTTGACAGAAGAGGAAGCTGGAGCTTAAAGGGGCTACCTGCCCAGCCAAGGTCAGTGGCTGCAGGGGGGCCACCTGGGCCGGGGCTTCCTCACCAGGACAACCCCGCTCCCCACCTCTTTCCAAAGGATACTTGAGACAGCTCAGTCCACATATCCCTTTCTCCCCGTAACCCCCCTCTCTCACCCCAGGCCTGGGCTCCCTATCTGCTCCTAACTCCCTTACCACTCTACCCCATCCCTGTCCAGTTAAGGACAGCAGACAGACAGCTCAGTCCACATATCCCTTTCTACCCGCCCCCCCCCCCCCCAACCCCTCCTCTTCCCACCAAAAGAACCTGGGTCAGTGTTCCTGTCCTGAACTTGCCCTCCAGAGCATCTGTCTTCCCCGGGCCCTCTCTCACCCAGTTGGGTTGAACCTAGAGGGGCCCTCGGGCAGGCCCAGGACGGCTAACGATCCAACTAGATAGGCGCGGGGCAACGTCAGAGAGCGTGCCGCCCAGCGTCCCGCGGCTGCCTCGCTGCCTCCTGGAGGTGCTCAGGGGGTCGGGTTGTCCCAAGTGGTGAGCGTGGCCGCCGTTGTCTGCGCATGCGTGCGCCCGAGGGCGTGGCCAGGGGTCCTCCGCCGAGGGTCCTGCCCCCTGCACCCTCGCTGTGCATCCAGCCGCCAAGCGCGTGACCTCCTGCAAACTTCTCGCACGCGCAAGGCCTGTAAGACCGCTGGCCTTCGGGTCCCTCCGAAATTGGCTGGAACCTGCCCTGTCCACAGGTCAAGCCCTTGTCCCTGCGGTTCCCCACACCTCCCTGCCCTGCCCTTTCCTCCCTCCGGCTGGAAGGTGCTGTTTCTCCGGTCTAACACCCGCTGGGAGAGGAGGGCGCACTGGGCCAGGGGTCAGAAGACCCGATCAAGATGGGTTCTGCCGCTGTGTGACTGCAGAGGAGCCCCGAACTTCTCTGAACCTCAGGGTCCTTATCTGTAGAAGGGGAGTATTGACACCCCCTTTGGCTTGATGTGAATCAGATGTTTAACAAATGCTGCACAGCCTTTCAAACTCTAAAGCAGACCTTGAAGGGGTGTGTGTGTGATTACTTCCTTCTTAAGTCTATGCATCTAATAACTCCTCGTAAACCTGCTGGTATCCAGGTCTTGTTCCTCCTTTGTCTCCAGTAAAACCTTTGCCTTAAAAGTCAAATTGTTCCGATACTAATTCAGCTACATCTGCTCTATAGGGGTTATTTGCCCGGTTTAATGTTTGCATCCTTTTACTTTCAGCCTTGCTGTGTCCATATAGTTTAGGTGGGTCTCTTCTGACACAATATGGCTGGAATTAAAAAAAACAAAAACATTTACAATTATATGATGATGACATATACAAACCATCTCATTTTTGTGCCTGTTAATGATCAAACTTCATGTGTTCTTTTTCTCCTTTCTTGTCTTTTTTGCTCATGTTTTTCCCCCTTACAGATGTCTTGGAACTTACACATCCTATTTCTATTCTTTCAGTGGTTATCCAACACATTTAATTGTATTTAACTTGACAAAGTCTAAAGTTAATCCAGTATTTACCCTCCTTCCAGACCAAAAAAAACCAAAAAACAAACAAGTAAACAAACCAAAAACTGAAGACTTTATAACAATGTTTCTGGTCAACTCCCCCTGAACTATATTATTATTGTTGTGAACGCTAAACCACATTTATTATTTCCTTCATGCTTCCCAGAGCTTCCTTATAGAAAAATGTCCTTCTTCCACAAAGATTCTTTAAACGTTTCAGTCTTGAAGGTCTGTTGGTGATAAACTCATTGTCATTTCTCTAAAATGTCTTTATTTCACCCTCATCCCTGAAAGTTAACTCACTATTACACAACTTCAGGCGGACAGTTATTTTTATCACCACTTTGATGATCACACTCCTGTCTTCTGACGTTTATTGTGGCTGCTGGCAGGTCATCGGTTGCTGGTGTAATTGCCATTCCTTTTCGGATGCTCTCTTTTCTCCCTGGCTGCTTTGGGGATCTCAATGTTTGTGTTTGGTTTCCTGCAGTTTTTCTTCATCCATTCGTTCTACCCCATCATAAAGCACTTACTGGGGGCGGGCACTGTCGCAGGTGCTGAAAGGACAGCAGTGCGTGAACGAAGTTCCAGTACAAGGACTCTAGGCCTTGACCTCTTTGTACTGGGGACAAGCCAGGGTGGGCCAGACACCGGGGGCCCAGTAGTCAATGCCCATCCCAGTCAGTGAGGTGGGGCCCAGGCCAAAGGACCCTCAGAGCTTCTGGACAGTATCAGTTCCGGTCAGCTCTGAGGCCAAGACCCAGGGTCAGCCAGGAAGGGGTCACCTGTCGCCTCCTGACCCCACATCATCACGCAACCCCACCAACAACTTAGCTGCTCTCTCAGGAGCCCCTCGGGGCCAGGCACTTCACATTTCGTTTGCATCACCGCCCTCTGGCAGGCATCAGTTCCCGTCCAGAGACTCTGAGGCCAGAGAGGCTAAGTGGCCCAAGGGCGCACAGCCAATCAATGACAGAGCAAGACTCAAACCATCCCCCCGAGCCCGCTGATTCAGAGAAGCAGAGAAGCAGACATCCATCTGCCACACTGAACACAGGCCCCTGGTCATGAGCCCGCTCAGTCCAGGCGTCCTGGGGGTTCGCAGCAGAAACCTTCCTGGGAATGGCAGGTCCAGGCGCCAGCCCTGCTGGGGTATTAAACATGGCTCAACACACATCCAACTACAGAATTCCCCAAACTTTAATGCCATGCCTCTGAGAAGGGAAGCTGGGGGCTGTCGTGGGTCTCAAGTTTAGCTGACACCGCCTGCCTCCAGCCCCGGGGTTCCCAGGAGCAAGTGACCAGGTAGTGAGAAGCACAGCACCTCACCCTATACCACAGACCTCCTTCTGCGAGGGGGTAGGGAGGTGGGGGGAGACTCGACAACTTCGGGGAGGCCCAGGGCTGGGGCGTCACTGGCCCATAGAGGCTGGACTCTGCCCGGCTCAGGAGTGACTTGGCCTGGGGCCTGCACAGAGCAGCTAGGGGTGGAGGTGAGGAAAGTGACCACGGTTCCCAGCCTGGGACCAGTGAGGTACTTGGAAGTGGGTGGGGTTCTCGGGGAGCGTGGGACAGCTGTGTGCACAGAGCCATTCAGGCCACACCTGAGACGGGGAATAGGACACGTTCCACATGAGGTCCAAGAGAGGTGGGGGTCCAACCTCCCCTACAGTTTGTGATTCTGGCCCCTGAGCTGCGGCCAGGGCAGCGGGGCTGGCTTCAGTAGCCTTGGGAGGTGTGACCTTTGCCCTCCACGCCTGCATAAAAGTCTGTGGGGACCTCTGGTGAGTCAATCGTCTGGTAGGCACTGCGCTCACGTGAGGGTCCGGAACCTAGGGGGCGGGGAGGCGGAGAGAAAGCAAAAATGAGGGGTGAGGCTCGGGACATTCCACTGAGTCCAAACCAAGACCCACTCCACCCCCAGCAGGCGGGCCAGAGCTGGCATCCTGGCACCCAGGGCAGTGACAGTGGCCACAGCCCCAGATACCAAGCCTTTCACCACCATGTTCATTCACTCCTCCCATATCCCTAACGGAGCAGGTCTTTTTACTGTCCCCACTTGATAGATGAGGAAACCGAGGGTCAGCGAGATGAACTGACTTGCCTGAGGTCACACAGCTCAAAGCTGAGGACCAGGATGCACACGTGGGCGCTGTGTTCCTCTATCCCAGCGGTTTCCCACCTTGCTCATATGGCATCCACACTAACCACTAGAATTCTGTGGCACACCTAAACATATATTTTTTTTGCCAATCTGACAAAAAAAAAAGTATGATTTTGATTCATTCACACTGGATGGCTATTGTGCTGGCTGCTATAATTTATTTCCCTGACCGTCTTAGGGAGAAGAGGTCAGTGCTCCTGACCAAACGGCCAGGTCCCGCGTGTTTTAAAAACTCTCGCGGCACACGGGTTGGAAGTCACTGCTCCATCCAGAAGGCCCAGAGCCTGGCCGTTGCAGAGCCCAGAGGCCGGGGCCGGGGGTGCGAGGCAGGCGACAGGGCTCTCAGTGCCCACACTCCACACTCCCATCCCCACGCTGCTCATGTGTCCTATGATCCTGAACAAGGGCCTCGGTTTCCCCATCTGTCCAATGGGAGGAATGTTACTGGCTCCCCTCACCCCAGGGCAGGCCCAGGCAGGGCAGGCCACAGGCCACTCCTGCCTGCCCTTGGCCCCACTGCTCCAGCAGGCAGGTCACGGGTCACCTTCGGCCTCTCTCAGGAGTGACCGGTAGGAAACCTCACCCATCTCTCCCCACTTCTGAGAGAGAGAGAGAGAGGAACTAAGAACGTGTGGGAAAGAGCAGGACAATGGCTTGGCCACCACGAGGAGGGGTGGAACCAGGTGAGGCCATGGGCTGGCTGAGGGAGAGGCCAGGAGGCAGGGTCAGCCCTGCAGGTGAGCGCTGCCTTCGGCTGAGGCTCCCTGGCCCATGCCGGCACCATCTCTCCCTTGGCCGCCCAGATCCCAGGAGACAGGAGAAGGGGGCTCCAGGGATGGGGCTGGTGGGAGCTGAGAAGAGAGGGTGGCCCTGCAGGTGGCTCGAGTCTCAGGCTGCAGACTGCCCAGAGCCGCCCGCGGAACCGGATCACTCCCCCAGCTGTATCGGGTGTTTGGGCTCAGAGGGAGTCCTGGCTGCTGCCCCCACCTCTGCCTCTAGCCCGATGGCAGGGCAAGGTCACCCCAGGCTGGGACAGCTGTGTGCACAGAGCCATGCAGGCCACACCTGAGATGGGGAATAGGACACGTTCCACATGAGGTCCATTAGGGCTGGCTTCAGTACCCTTAGGGGCAGGGGCTGCGGGGGAGATGTGGTGACCTGGCAGTGTGCTCACCAGCAGAGTGCTCACCGGGGTAGATGAGGATCCCGCCCCCGCGCTGCAGGTACATCTGGTAGACCAGGAAGCAGGAGAAGGGCTTGAGGAGCAGGCTGAGGATGGCCATGCCGGCGCCGAAGCGCCCTGTGTCCAAGAGGCCGACCCGCGGGTAGAAGATGCTGATGTGGATGATGTCCAGGAGGATGGTGAGCATCAAGCTGCCCAGAAACTGCAAGACAGGCCAGCGGAGCCCGGGCGTGACCACGTGGCATCAGAGCTCATGAGCTCACTGCCTCCCCGTCCCGCCCCTGTCGTGTAACCAGGCCGGAAGCTGCATTGGAGCCCTACTGTGACCTCAGGGGTTGCTGGAAAACAGGCCCAGCAAGCAGGCAGGACCCTGTGGATGAGATGCCGGACGGGACTGCAGAGTAGAGCGGGGACTCGGGGAGGTCCCTGAGGTCCAGCTCCAGCCTGCCAGCCCCACCCAAGCCCCCGCCCAT
Organism: Eptesicus fuscus; assembly: GCF_027574615.1. Taxonomy (NCBI): domain Eukaryota; kingdom Metazoa; phylum Chordata; class Mammalia; order Chiroptera; family Vespertilionidae; genus Eptesicus; species Eptesicus fuscus. Next base: position 6,465,131 of record NC_072481.1, on the reverse strand, counting down.
CTCCTGTCATCCTTGAGGCCATGACAAGGTACAAGACTTGGTTCTAGAACCTCTGAGATGGAAGGCACCTCAGAGTTCACCCACTCTGTCTCCACCACCAAGGCAATCCCTTCTCTGTCATCCTGAGGGGCCCCAGCCAACACCCTTCAGCGCTTAGTGGGTGCTGAGAAGCCCCCTGCCCCCAGGGAGAGCTTAACTGGGCTGTATCCACTTTGACCTCACAAAGTAGAGGAGTTCCCTCTTTGCTGGTCTCCCCCTAAAAGGGGGTCCTGGCGGGGTGGGGGTCTTGAGTACGTGTTCCACTGCCCTCGGGGCGTGGCCAGCCTGGGGCACTGGTGGGACCCCTGCCCCATGCCTTTCTGCGGGAAGACAATGAGCCGGGCAGGCAGAGAAGCAGGCCAGGTTAGCAAACACACGCGGGCTGCAGCCTGGCTTTAGAAAATGGGAAACAGGAACCTGCAGAAGATCGGAACAGGTGCAGGGAAGACAGAGCAGGGGCCACAGGTCATCCTGAAGCCGGCCCAGTGCTGCTTCCCCAGCTCACCATGCTTATAGCGTCGAGGGAATCCCGCTGAGCAACGGCCCACACGCCCACGGCCAGGACGGTGAAGTTGGCCCAGGCATAGGGGCCCCCGAACACGAGGCAGCCCCTGTGGGAAGATGGATCTGAGTCAGGTTAGCCGGTGACTGCCCCACAGGTGCCCACGCCTCCCACAGGTTACCCCCTGGAGCGCCAGGGTCTCAGGGACCCTCGGAGAAGAGGCTGCCGTCGGCCAGGCCTCTTGTGCCCCAGCTGTGAGCCAGGAACGTCAACAAATCCCATTGGCTCTGCTTCCCAAATGGCTCCCTTCAGGTCCAAACCACCATCCTCTCCTGCCCGGACGCACCAGCCGGCCTCCCACAGGTCCTTCCACTCCTGCCCCTTCCGGGACATTCTCTAAATAGCAACCGGTCAAGTTCATCTGGTGAGATCTCCTCCGCTCAAAGTCCTACCAGTTTTCTGTCCCACTTGAAATAAGAGACTCTCTCCCATGGCCGAAGGGACCTAGTGGGAGCCACTGGTGACACCTGTGCCTACCTCTCCCCTGAACACCTGGCCCCTGTGTGTCATTTCAGACTCAGCTCAAATGTTAACCAAGACTCCTTCCCTGACCGCCCAATTTTGAAGGCCACCTCGACACTGTCTAATACAATGCCCACTCTATTTTATTTCTTAGGGTATTGCTACTAACGTTTACTTAGTGTCAACCCAATGAAAATAATATTGAACACAGAGCCCTTACTAGTATCTGGCACATTTCTAAATGCTTGAAATGAACTTGTTTATGTGCATTTGTGTTAACAACTCAGGGAAGGAGGCACTATTATTATCCTCATTTTACAGTTGAGGAAACTGAGGCACAGAGAGGTCAAGTAACCTGCCCGAGATCCCACAGCTGCTAAGTGGTGGCGCTGGGATTTGAACGCAGGCAATCTGGCTCAAGAGGCCATGCTCTTTTTAAAATAAGGTGTGTGTGTGTGTGTGTGTGTGTGTGTGTGTATATATATATATATATATATATATATATATAGTTATTGATTTCAGAGAGGAAGGGAGAGGGAAAATGAGATAGAAACATCAATGATGAGATAGAATCATTGATCGGCTGCCTCCTGCACGCCCCCTACTGGGGATGGAGCCTGGGCATGTGCCCTGACCGGGAATTGAACCGTGACCTCCTGGTCCACAGGTCGACACTCAACCACTGAGCCACGCCAGCCGAGCAAGAGGCCATGCTCTTATTTGCCATTTTCACTGGACCTCCACTGCCCCAGCGTGCAGTGGGGCGCTTCATACCCTTAAACAACAATCCCTAAAGTGCACCATCCCGAAAACTGGTCAAAGCAGTTCAGTGTAGACTGCAACGAGGCTCCACCGTCTTTGAGTAAGTAATCTCATCCTGGGGTTTTAGGAGAGCAAGTGCTGGGGCCGAAGCCCAGGCTCACCAGCTCCGGAGCTAGAGGAGTGTGGCTGAGAAATCTGTATTTGACCTCGCTACCCTGGATGAGGGCTCGGAGCTCCTAGGAGGCAGTGATGGCCAAGGCCTCTGCCTGCCCCTCCAACATCCCTGGGGCGTGGGCAGCTTGCCGACAATCTTCTTGACAAAGGTGCTGGTTAGTCTTGGGACTGGCTGGGACACAGGAGACATGTGGACCCATATCCCAGGAGAGAGGTAGACATACCTGCGGAGTCACTTACCAGGTCGTCAGCACCCAGTGAATCAGGATGATCACCTGTGGCACAAAGAGGAGGAGGGGGGAGATCTGTGAGTGTGACCACCATGGGGAGCAGGGGGTGGGGGAGCTTGTGGAGCCAGAAAACCCAGGAGGCCACTGCCTGGCACCTAAGAAGGCTACACAGATGTCTGCAATGGCGAGTGAACTGGTGGTGGAGGAGGAGGGCCAGGCCAGGCAGGGGACGCTGCCACTGCACTCCGCCCCATTCCCTCGGGGCAGCTGATCCCCACACCCCTTCCTGCTTCCAAAGGCTGGAGGCTCCTTTGGGGAACCGGGAATCTGCTCTGGAATGGAGGACACCTTGATGGGAATGGTCAGATGGTGGTGAGGCGCTCAAAGAGGCTGATTTCTTGGGACTCTAGAGCTGGGGTGCTGTGTGGGGCAGGAGTGGGGGCACAGCTGGGGGGCAGGGGCCTTGGAGTGTGGATTTCATTCCACGAGAGGAAGCCATAGGAGGCTCTTCTGCAAGGAAGCACCTTGGTATGATTTATGCTCAGGGGAAAAAAACCCCTCTGGCTTTTTTGTAACATTCCACCCTTTTTTATTGCCCCATATGTCCTTAAAGGAACAGCCCCCTTGACTGGAACTGGCCTCCACTGCTGGCCATCGAAAGGGAAGTGAGAAGAAGCCGCTGTGCCTGGAGTAGAAGATAAGAGGAGAGTTGGGGAGGGACGTCTGCTGGGGTTGGGCAGGGCTGGCCTTGGGGGTGGGGGTGGATTCTGATCTTTATCCTAAGAGCCAGCCACTGCCCGCTCTGTTCTGCAGGAACCCCTGCCCACAGGGGAGAGATCTGCCCAAGGCCACACTGACCCGCCACAGCGGCCCTGGTGTCTGCCTTCCGGACTAAGAGGAGGCGCGGGGGAAAGGGGCACAGGGACAGTCCCAGCACCACCGTGGCCCTGAGAACCAGCACCTGACCCTTCCCACCGTGGGTTTCCGTCTCAGAACCGGTTTCCTTTCCCAGGGCTCTGGCTCCGACACCCAGACTGTGCGCACCCAGGTCTGCACCAAAGGGCCCCGCAGAGCCCGGCTTTCTGGCGAGAGGAAAGGCTGAGACCAGGAGGGCCGTGGTCCGCAGGGAAGCGTGTGGGGAAGTCGCTCTGTGACATAAAGGCTTTTCCCAGAGACGGAGGGGCCTGGAAGACGGAGGGCGAATCTGGCTGAGGTTTAAAACGATGCCATCTCTTTGGGGAAGAAAAGGGCGTCCCCTGGAAATACCGCACATCCTCAAAACACATCCGGCCCCTTCCGTGTGACAGCACTCCTGTTTCATAAATATTTAAGAAGCTTAGCACGACCTGATCACTTCGCTTAAGCCCCTGGGAAAAGAAACCCACCGAAGAGCAAGCCTCCCCTGCCTCGGTTTCCCCAGCTTTGTAACGGGAAGGCACACCCACCAGGCCTATGTCCAGGAACGCTCCCTAAGAAACCTGGCCGGCCCGGCCCTGCCTTCTCCACTGTTCCCCTGGAGAACAGTGACTCATCTCAGCGCAGAACTGTCCGCAGGCTCTGGGGGAGGTTCCCGGTAACAGGGGCCACCTGGGGTTCTCAGGATGTGCCTGGGCAGCCGGGCCGCTCCTGGCTGGGCAAAGAGGAAAGGAAGACCCGAGCTCTCCTTCAGAGCAGAGGACTCTTCACACAGTGCTCGGCCGAGGGCAGCTGCCCAGCTCGTGTCCAGATGTGTCAGAAGACCGGGCAAGAGATGGGCAAAGAACCAAGGTAGCAGGGGGGGCGCAGGATGCTGGATTAGGAATAAGACACCAGGGTTCTGGTCCAGGGACCGGGTCCCTTGGTGTCTGTGAAATGGAGGCAATGCCCATCACCCATACGTCCCGTGTGGGTGCCTCAACCTCGGAGTCAGGCGTCTGGACGGTCCTGGGTGTATCTGCTTAATAAGCAGAGGTCCCTGGGTGGGACAGGCGTCCTGCATCAGCCTTAACAAGAGCAACTCCTGCTCCGAGGAGGATGTGCCCACCTCGTGTCCACACTGCCCCCAACATTTGGCCCATGGCATCCTTGCAACTACCTGGGGGAGAGTATTAACCCTGTTTATAAAGGAGGGACGTCAGCTGGCCCTGGGGGTGGGGGTGGATTCTGATCTTTATCCTAAGAGCCAGCCACTGCCCGCTCTGTTCTGCAGGAACCCCTGCCCACAGGGGAGAGATCTGCCCAAGGCCACACTGACCCGCCACAGCGGCCCTGGTGTCTGCCTTCCTTCCGGACTAAGAGGAGGCGCGGAGGAAAGGGGCACAGGGACAGTCCCAGCACATGACCCTTCCCACCGTGGGTTTCCGTCTCAGAACCGGTTTCCTAAGAAACTTTTGAAGAAACCGAGGCTGTGAGAGAGGACATGAACTGGACCAGAACAGAACACGCATCAGCAAGACAGCTCAGATGCAAATCTCAGAACGGGTTTATCCGTTCCGAGTTTTTATGCCAATAAAAATAGAATGCCACACCCCCTCCTGGGCCACTGGCTCCTCCTCTTATCACCCTAGAAGATAGGGTTTATTTTTCTCCTCTTTTGACAGCGAGGAAACGGATCCTCGGGGAGGCTAAGGAACCTGCTCAAGGCCACGCGACTAGTAAGTAGCAAAGCCTGGCCCTGAATGCAGGTTTGGCCTCAAGGCCTGTGCGACACTGGCAGGACCGGGAAGAGCAAGGGCAGGGCGGGTGGAAATGGGGTTCAGGGGTTCAGCCCGGGGGAGGGAAGGCTGCGGGGACACCAAGGAGTTATGAGGACCTGGCCTTGGACCCTTTGTTTGCCGCTAGAGCCCATGGGGGCGGGAATGGGGGTGGAGAACTCCCCAGACAGGTGTGGACAGACCTCAGATCAGCATCCAGATCAATACATGGAATATATTCCCACCAGTCCGTGCCAGCACGACCGGTTACGTGAGGTAGTGCGACCCCCGAGGGTGGCTGAGGCTCAGGGACATCCGTCAGGGCTGCCCTCGAGGGGAGACGGAACCAGGCAGTGGCTAACTGTGTGGAGCCAAATATGTGGGCCATGACGCAGAAGCTGTGTGACCGTGGGCAAATCACCTGCCCTCGCAGAACTGCTGCTTGCTCCTCCGTATAATAGGGCCAACATGCCTGTTTCATAGGGTCGCTGAGTGGATCTAGCGGTACAGGGAGGTGGAGAGGTTTATGAAACACTTAACACAGTGCCTGCCAGGTGGTCAGCCCTTGACACCCAGCTGTCCTGAATTCTTAGCCCTCATTCGACACGACCCCCTACCCCTTCCCAAGGGCCTCTTTCAACAGGGACTCATGAACCCAAGTCTAGTCCTTTCCAGGCTCGTCTCAACGTCATTCCTCCAGCGCAGGACTTGCCTCACGGATAGGGCTCAAGTTAGGGCCTGTCCTTTGTGCAAAGGGCCTGGGGCGACTATTTCTTCTCATCTGGCACCACTGCCCACTCAGCCGGGGCACAAGCAGGCAACTGGCCAATGAAGAAGTGGGGAGGGAGGGCAGGGGCACAGGGGTGCATTTCCCAGCTCCCCCGGGGCCCTGATCTCAGGACATCTGAGTGGCCGGTGAGCCAGGAAATCAACAGCTGCCCTCCGTCGGGTGGCCAGACTTAACAACAAGAACACAGAACACCCAGCCAATTTTTAATTTCGGGTCATGCATGTTTTGTTAGTATGTCCCAAATATTGCGTGGGACATACTTATGCTGAAAAATTACTCCCTGTTGAAATTCAAATTCAGCTGGATGGCCTGTATGCGACCTGGCAACCCCAGCCCCTCAGGGCCTCCCAGCACTTACTGGTCTCTGACTAGTAGCAGCGAAGACCCTGAGAGACAGAGGGTCTTACTTCCCACGTCCAGGGGAGGACCAGCTGTTTCATTCTGGGCACCGGAAGCTCACACCTGTGGCGGTGCTTGGCTGTCCGGCCCATAAAGTTGCTCAAAAAAACAGCCCCTGATGAACCTAAACCGTCAAGGCCGAAGTGAGCCCCAACGTACTGACCGGGGGCCAGGAAAGGACAGCTTTGAAGTCCGATCCGGTGGGTTCAGATCCTGACTCTGCCACCTAATCCCTGTGGGACCTCGGCAAGTTATTGGCCTGATCTGAGCCGAAGTTTCTCCATCCGTAAGAAGAGGACAGTATCGGCTTTCTCGGGAGGCTGCTGCGATTCAATCAATAACCTGGCATACCACAGACGCCCCTTGCGACTCCTGCACCTCTGCCCATCACCTCATTTTCCCTTCGCGTTATTTTAGGCAAAGCTCCAATCGGAGGAAAGGCGGCTGGCATTAACCCCACACTGTCTGAGACGGAATGAGAATGGATACCAACAAACCCCAGTTGCCCTTAAGTAGATTTCTTCCCAGCGAACACGTGACTCCAAGCCCACTCCCCTCGCTCCAGCCACCTCTCCAGCCACCTGCTGACTGGAAGCTTCGGGGAGGTTTGCCCCAGCGAGTGTGATGGCGAAAACTGCCTGTTCGAGGTCATGGCTCAGACCTCGTCTCAGAACCCAAATATGGACGACGTGTTTGTTATTTTGTAGTCATTTATCGCCTGGGTTCGGTCCCCCGAGTACCAGGTACCACTGGCTGCTAAATGCTTTGTCATGTGTGAATATTCCTGAATAAAGTCTCAAAGGAGACAGCAGAGAGATGCAAAACGGCAACTTTGGTCCAAGGTTCACAGCCTCCTGGTCAAAGCTACGGGCTCCGGCCCTTTGTCGCAAATACAACCAAGCAGGGGGGGGGGGGGGGGGCGGGGGTGGAGAAAAAGAAGAACAGCCTAGGGCGCCCTGGGGAGCGGAGGAGGCGGCTCAGGAAGTGAGGACACCCCAGGAAGCCCAGCAGTGTTTTCACTAAGTGTACAAAGTTGGGGTTTTCTGCTTTTAAGCAACTTCGACCGGAGTTCGTGTTTCTTAGGAAATGAGGTCGCAGGGTTTACATAGTTTTGAAAAACGACTTGTCTGGGAAGTCTGATTTTCTTAACCTGGCTTAGCAAACAAACGAGGCGATCAGGCGGCACCGGGAGGCCAGGTAAAAGGTCTGGTCCCCCTCTCCGTGCAGGGGGGTGTCCCGCCCCAGGGCTCAGTGAGCCCCTCCCCCGCGCCTTCCTCCTCCTCCAGGGGAATTCTGGGCGTGCAGGCCAAAGCGATCCTCTGGGGCTGGGCCTTTTTCTGAACCCCAATCCCTGCCAAGGTTTGTCTGCCCGCCTCCTCCTCACCTGGCGTCTGTGCCTTCTCTTTCTCTCCCCCCCCCCCCCCCCTCTTTCTCAAACTCCTGGCCCTCTCACCTCTAAAATCCCACTTTTAAAAAGCAAACGAGGGCCCTGGCTGGCTGGCTCCGTTGGTTGCAGTGTCCTCCCGTAAACTAAAAAGCAAACGCCCCCCACACTCGGGAGACCCGCCCCGCGCCCGCGTGCCCGCGGCGTGGCCACCCCCGCCCCGCCCCGCCCGTCGCCACCTTCAGGTTCACGGCGGGCTGATCCATCCCGACCTAGGCTGAAGGCACCGGCGCGGCGGCCGCGGAGGCTCCAGACCTACGAACTCCGGACGAAAACTTGCCAGTCCCGCCCAGCCCGCTCCCCGGCTCCAACCCCCGCTCAACTCCCGGCCACGTGAGTCGAATCACGTGACCGCTGTCCGGTTGCTAGGAGATGGCGTCGGGCTGCAAGTGCGTCCTCCAGGCTCCCGCCACTCAGCTCCCCAGGGTGCCCCAGGCTGTGCTCCAGACGGCTGGAGAACCCCAGGATTTGTCACAAAGGGGCGCAATGTCTTGCCTGGTTAATATCCCAGGAGGTGGACTGATAGGACCACCTGCAGCCGGGAGAGCTTGGGGGGATGTCCAGGTGCAAACTGCAGATGTGCAACAGCTGGTGTCTCATTTCTTAGCGCATCCTCTCTCCTTCCTACTTCCCGATGCTAAAGTGGAGACGTTTACAGGAAGGACCTACCTCCTAGGATCTAAATGAACGAATTCATGTTGTTAAAGAAACATTATTTTGACACTTGTTAAAATGGTAAGGAAGACTTTATTCAAGACTTTTGCAATAGGAATATTGGAAGAGAAGAGAGAAATCAAGCTTAATTATGAAGACAGCAAGGACAGCCCTAGCCGGTTTGGCTCAGGGGATAGAGCGTCGGCCTGCGGAATGAAGGGTCCTGGGTTCGATCCTGGTCAAGGGCACATACCCGGGTTGGGGGCTTGATCCCCAGTAGGGGTCGTGCAGGAGGCAACCAATCAATGATTCACGATCATCATTGATATTTCTATTTCTCTCTTCCTCTCTGAAATCAATAAAAAATTATATTTTTTTAAAAGACAGCAAGGACAAATGGGGTTTTATAGCCAAGCAGCAGAGTGGTAGGTGGGGGGTGGGGGTGTAGGAGACAATGGATGGAAAATTACCAAGAGGAGATGTCAAGGGTAGGTGGGATTATGCTAAACTGACCTAGCAGGATTTCTGCTAAAGGCAGGTCAAGGGCTTAGACATCAAAAGTGCCAGGATGGGGAGAAGGGGGAGAGAGGAGGGGAGGGGAAGGAGGAGGACTTGATCAGATACAGATACTGAAGTGATCAGATATCAAAGCCAGGATTCTCGCTAAAACAGGCCTATGCAGGCCCAGCAAGAACAGGACAGACACAGGGCCAGGCTGAGGCCCAGTCAAGGAGAGGAGCCTACTAAAGTTCGGTCAAGGATAGAGTTTTTGTCCGGGTCCAGTGCCTGGCACTTAGTAAATGAACAGTACGTATCAGATATTGTTATTATCAATACCCACGGGGCCAATGGTTGGTGCCCACTTGAGTCAAGAAATATTCTCCATGCACCCCAGATCCTAGAGGTGTTGAATCCAAGCCTGTAGGTCCGGAACAAGACTGTGATCACCTTGTCAGCAGAAAATGCAAAACAATTTCTAGGATCAGAGCTGACATTTATTAAGTACTTATTTTGTGTCAGACAGTGTGAAAAGCACTCAGAGTAAACGCTCACAGCAACCCGATGCTGCAGGTACTGTTCTTTTTTTTTTTTTAAAATATGTTTTATTGAATTTTTACAGAGAGGAAAGGAGAGGGATAGAGAGTTAGAAACATCGATGAGAGAGAAACATCGATCAGCTGCCTCCTGCACATCCCCCACTGGGGATGTGCCCGCAACCAAGGTACATGCCCTTGACCGGAATCGAACCTGGGACCCTTGAGTCCGCAGGCCGACGCTCTATCCACTGAGCCAAACCGGTTTCGGCAACAGGTACTGTTCTTATCCAGAGCTTCAGTGAGGTGACCGGGGTTAAGAGAAGTTGAGAGGCTTGACCAAAGGCACATCACTAGTTGTTGAAACTGGGCTGGGGCCCAAGGAGGTCTGGCTCTAGGACCTTGACATTCAACCACTCAGCTCTGCTGCCCACATCTAAGGGAAACACTGCCCAGGCTGAGATGCAAGGATGGAGGCAAGCAGGGGAAGACAGATTGGAGCCAGATGAAACACAAGGCTGGGTCTGTGGAATGTCCCAGCAGCTCACCCAGGGACACCGCATTCATCCCGACCAGCTGGGGCCAGAGGCGTGGGGTAGGGGTGGGGATAGGGGTGGGGGCGGGGGTGGTGTGGGTGTAGATCCAGCTGGCCCCGGTGGGGATGGAGCCCAGAGGAACAAAGGAAAATGAAACTATTCTCGAAGGAGCCAGAGTTCCTGCGAAGACCCAGTCATGACTATGGAAGGACAGATGGACCCCCCACAAAGCACATTCCACAAGGCTTTGGGGTGAGGAGGTCATTCTTTTTGAGTACACTTTTGGAGGTGAAGTTTAAGTTTTTCATGCCCCTCATCAGTACATTCCGTCTCAGCCAAGTTTTATCTTTGTACCTTCAACAAAGAAACTGACATGGAGAATAGATTCATTCATCCATCCATCCATTCATCCATCCATCCATCCATCCATCCATCCATCCATTCATCCATCCATCCATCCATTCATCCATCCATCCATCCATCCATCCATCCAGAGAATAGTTATTGAACATCTACTGGGGTAAATCTCTAGGAGAGGAGTGGCTGGATCATAGCGTGGGTGTATATGTAGCTTTTTAAGAAACTGCCAAACTGTTTTCCAAGTTGGTTGTACCATCCTGTTTCATCTTCTCTGTAGCACATACCGACCTCAACACTTGCCCGGCACATAGTAGGTGTTCAGGGAATGAACCTACACCAACTGAACATTGTGTGCACCGCTTCCTCCTGCCACAGGCACCCGGAAGACCTGCGCCCAACGCCCTGCTTGTCCTCAGGGTGCCCCCGATAGTCCAGGCTCTGTCCAGGAAGCCACTTGGTGGGTGCCGCTGGTTACGGAAATGGCTGATGAAGCAACCACAGCCATTTCCTTCCTATGGTTGCTTGTGTCCTTTAGGCAAAAGTATTTTTGGGGGTCCCTGCCTTGCCTGCTCCTAGCAGAGTGGTCTTGGGCAAGTTATTTAGCCTCAGAGTGACTGTGGGGATCATGTGAGATAATTTACACAGCTTTCCTGGCACAGCTCCTGACACGTTGTAAATGCTCAGGAAGCAAATAGCTACCCTGCTGCTATGGGATAAAACATAGCATCTTTCAGCGTCTCTCAGCGTCTCCCGGCCCGGGATAAAGGCCAGGATCCAGGCAGCAGGGAAAGGCCCCTCTGATGGAGAGAGGACCCCACTTATGCCCCGTTCCTAGGAGCAAAGCCTGAGAGCTGGGCCTCAGCGTTTGAGTGTGCTGGCCTCCCCAGCCCTGACCCCCCAGCACGGCCACTTTGCACCTATGTGACCTTGGGTAGTCACTTAATCTCTGAAGTTTTTTCTTTAAAAAACAAAACAAAAACAACCACATATATATAGATTGATTTATTTCAGAGAGGAAGGGAGAGGGAGAGAGAGAGAAACATAAATGATGAAAAAGAATCATTGATTGGTTGCCTCTTGCACGCTCCACACTGGGGATCCAGCCTGCAACCCAGGCATGTGCCCTGACCAGGAATTGAACCGTGGCCTCCTGATTCATAGGTTGATGCTCAACCGCTGAGCCATGCTGGCCGGGCCATGTGAAGTTTTTTCTGTATCTAAAAAATGGGGACAGTAATAGTCAACCCCAGAGCTGTGTGAGGCACCAAGGAGGCATCAAATATGAAAAGCTTTGAGATGCTATCCAACTGCCCTTCGGTCCTCAAAGTTCTGGACACCCAGCAATTCTGATGTGGCCTCTTCCTTTCCCCAGTAGGCAAGTCAAACTGGAAAAGAGAGAGTAGCCGAGGCACCGCCCGCAAGGCTCAGGTGCCCGTGAGCACGCAGGGCCCTCCACATCAGAGAAGGTACGGGGGGCAGAGCGTGGTTCTTGGGGGCACAGGGAATGTTGCTGGGATTTGAGCTGGAGACCTGTCCTCCAGCGTTTCTGCTCAGCTCGTCACAAACACGCGAGCTGCGTGTTCCTTGGGTTGGGGAAGAACAGCATTCTTGTTGGTCAGTGCTGTTCTTTGTATGTGCGATCTCTCTCTCTCTTTCTCTTTCTCTCTCTCTCTCTCCCAGCTTCTGGGAACAGAGACAGTGGGAAATGAGGCGGAAGTGAAGGGACAGAAAGAATAGAATCCTGTGGTTTGGAGTCTGGTGGCTCTCCTGGGCTTCCAGACTTCATCCCGGCCTTTGGCCCAGGATCTGAAAGGATCAAACGCCATTAGGACTCACCAGTAAAATCATCATGTCAGTACCTCCACTCACTGAAGCAGGAAGGGGGCGTGTCCACTATGTTCTACCTCCACGCACTAAAGCAGGAAGGGGGCGTGTCCACTGTGTCCCTACCACCACTCACTAAAGCCGGAAGGGGGCGTGACCCTGGGGGAAGCACGAGCCTGGAGGGAGTCCAGGTGGGAGAGTCTGCTACTTCCCTCTTCCTGGGTTTCCTGGAGGAACCTGGACATTGCTGGGAGGTGCGAGAGCCCCCTTTTCCAGAAGAGACACTTGGTTTTTCTCGACTAGACGAGTGTTACAGGCCCAGACAGGCTCCTTGAATACTCCTCCTGGAGCCTTGAAATGCAGCCAGTAATCCCTAACGTTCCTGTTGCTTCGCCATCTCATCAGGATCCTATGCAAATGACCACGGCAGGAGCCCCATCCTGGCAAGTCCTCCCCAAAGGCTCAGTGATAGCACCCGTGTGCTCAGGTGGGACAGCAGGGAGCCCATCAGAACGCCCTGTGGACCGCTTAGTGCAGTGGTCGGCAAGCTCCTTAGTCAACAGTCAAATATCAACAGGACAACGATTGAAATTTCTTTTGAGAGCCAAATTTTTTAAACTTAAACTTCTTCTAACGCCACTTCTTCAAAATAGACTCGCCCAGGCCGTGGTATTTTGTGGAAGAGCCACACTCAAGGGGCCCAAGAGCCGCATGTGGCTCGCGAACCGCAGTTTGCTGACCACGGGCTTAGTGGGTGTGGAAAAGCAGAACGGACATGCCTGTGAGCGGCTGCATTCCAGGAAACGGTTGTGTTCCACACCAGCCAGAAAGAGAGCGGGTTTCAGAGGCTGGTGCCCAAGACAGAGACAATCCATCGCCCGAGCAGCTCTCTCACTATGGCATCTCTTCATTCCCCTTACCCTCCTCCAGCAACCCTCTTCATGTCATCACGTGTACATGTGTGTGCACGCACGCAGGCCCTCCCTACATGTGTGCGGAGTGTCTCCCGCCTCCCGCTGCCTGTCCTGGTTCTGCTCCTCGGTGCCACGTCTGTCCGAGTTCAGGCTGCCTCCTCCTTCCCCCTGTCCAGCCTGTCTCTCCATGTGGCCTGGGTGGAATTCCAAGGGAGGCAACGAGGGCTCTGACAAGTAAGGCCAGTTGTGGCCACTGAGCCCTGCGGGCCCCCAGGATGCCGCTCTGCCTGGGGCTTTTCCTGGTGTTTGCTTTCACCCTCTGTTGCTGGGCTGGCTCACTGCAGAGCGTTCCTGTCTGGCTCCCCGGCTCCCCGAGGGGTAAGGGGCGGTAAGAGAGCCTGTGCTCAGGTGGGGGAGATAAGAGGAGAATGAGGAAGCAGTGGCGGGTCATGCAGGGTGCTTCCAGAGCTTCCACCAGTTGGGACGGCCCTGGGAGGAAATCCCAGGGGCCTTCCTGGAGGCAGCGTGAAGGTGAGTGCAAGACCTTTGGTCCTGGCAGCCCAGGGCCGGGGCCTGCTGGAGGAGCTCCTGTCCCCTGCAGTCCCTGGCAGCAGCCCTGGGGATCCTGGATGAGCTGGGGAGTGGGAGGGGGCGGGTCTGAGGATAGGTGGCTGACTAAACGTGAGGCATTGGAGAGGCAACATGGGGTCGGTGAGCATAACCAGGTTTTGGATTTGGAGAGACCTGGGTGGTGCCCCTGGCACTTCACTACTGCCACTGAGGCCTTTATTTCTCAATGCCTTCGTTTTTCTCCTCTGCAAAGTGGGTGCAACCGTTTCCAGCCATACAAGAGGATGGGTGCCTCACGCAGTGGACACCGCTCAGTAAACAGAGGCCAGGGTTGTATGTGGATGAATGCATTTCCATTTCCTCTCCAAACATGTACAGTCCCCGCTTATCCACCCCTCCTTCTCAGCCTTAGACGTTTCAAGACACACCCCACCGTGGATGCCCGAAACCGCGGAGAGTACCAAACCCTCTATATATCGAGCACTGGGTATACCATGTGGTTTTTTTTTCCTATACAAACATGCATACCTATGATAAAGCTCAATTTATCAATTAGGCACAGTAAGAGATTAATGACACTAACTAATAAAAACGGAACAATTGCCCTGACCGGTTTGGCTCAGTGGATGGAGCGTCGGCCTGTGGACTCAAGGGTCCCAGGTTCAATTCCAGTCAAGGGCATGTACGTTGGTTGCGGGCACATCCCCAGTGGGGAGTGTGCAGGAGGCAGCTGATCAATGTTTCTCTCTCATCGATGTTTCTAACTCTATCCCTCTCCCTTCCTCTCTGTAACAGATCAATAAAATATATATATAAAAATGGAACGATTATAACCACATCCTGCCATGAAAGCTATAGGAACGTGTGCTCTCTCTCAGAATATCTTGTACTGGACTCACCCTTCTTGTGATGATGTGAGATGACACAATGCCTGTGCGACGAGACGAAGCGAGGTGAGTGAGTCACTGTTAAGTGAAATAAGGGCGACGAGCACCCGCCTGGCCACAGTCGATCTGATAACCGGGACGGCTCACGGGGAGTTCAGTGAACAGCGTGGATACACTGCACACAGGATGGTTTATGTCTGCGGCGGACAGAGCGGGCTGGCGTGAGAGTTCATCATGCTGCTCAAAATGGCACCAATTTCAAATGTATGAGTTGTTTCTTTCTGCCGTTTTCCGTTTAATAACTTCAGACCGAGGCTGATCTCGGGTAACTGAAGCCACGGAAAGCGAAAGCACGGAAAAGGGTCACCAGGGGGCCGTGGAGGTGAGCAGGGCTGGCTGCGGCTGGCACGGAGACAAGAGACGCCCTTCCCGGTGCCAAGCCAGGCCACCCCCTCGCCAGTTCATGCTTTCCCAAGATGCATTGGGGCCTGCCCCGGCCCGGCCTCGATGGCGTTACTGAGTTCTTCCCCGTCCTGCCAAAGTTGGCATCAGTATTTCTCGGCACTCGGCCACCCAGGCCTGGAATGAGGTTGCCAGAGGCCGGCCTGCTGTGACCAGCCTCGTCATCTCTGCGGGGTCTCAGCTGCCCCAACCCTAAAATGGGGAAGGACATAAAGATATGAAACTCCCACCCACGAGGTCTGGTTGAAGGACCACGATGAGGTCCAGGTGAGGGCAGAGACCCGTCTGCCTGGTTTACTGCCTAGCTCAGAGCAAACCGTCAGTAAAAGGGGAGAGTGAGAAAATGAACGAGACGTGGCGGGGAAACAGGAAGCATCCAGTCCCCTCCGAATGCCTGCCCGTGCTCACTGCCTGCACAGACAGACCGCCTCCTGGAGGGGCAGAGAGAGACAGCAAGTCGGCTTATTAACCATCAGCTCTTTATTTACAGCGCAAGAGATCACATGCAACACGGGACTACAAGGGCGCAGCACCCCCCTCCCACTTTAAAGAGGGACCGCAGACCCCCCCCGGGGAGTTCCTAAGAGTCAGAACACCCAACTGAGGGCCGAGGCCCGGGCGCCCCACTTGATTTTCTCCACAAATAAAGACCAGTTCCAGCCCCGAGGCAGGGCCTCCGAGTTCGTCATGGCCAGTTAGCTGGGCCAACTGGACTGCCTAGTCACCCCTCACTGTAAATGTCCCTGAATCATCCCCAGTTCCCTACCCAGACCTGTCTCTCAGGTACAGTGCGTGAGAATGGCCCGGGGAAATCGTACAAACTCACAGGGCCGGGCCCCACCCCCGAGATTCCGATTCAGCAGGTGGGCCCTGGGGCCTGTGTCCCCCGCTCCTCCCCCCGCCCCCGGCTCCAGGCCATGGGTCCTGGAGCACGGGGAATAAGGAGGGACTAGGAAGCCTCCCGGAAGAGGCCACGGATCCTACACCACAGCACCCATCCTGACCCAGAACGCAGAAAATACCCCATGGAAGCACCTGGTTCTGCAAACGGCTAGTTCCTGCCGCTCCCTCCCCAGCACACACACTCAGACACCCTCCTCGCCATCTCCCACCAGAGCCAAGGTCATCGCAGAGGTGACCACGTGCCCCGTCCGGCCTGGGAAACGCTTTGCCTCTTGGCCCCTCTCACCACCTCTCCCAGCACCCACCTGCCCTTGCTGTTCTGTGTGTATCTCCACCCTCTCTCCAGCTGCAAAGGGAACCCCATTCCGGGGGGGCTGTGTGGCCACCCCTCAACATCGAGGTGTTGGGGGTGCTGAACGTGCTGGAAGGGAGATCCACCTGAAGCATCTCCGAGGTGGAGGGGGTCGTGGCTTTACGATCCGACTTGTATCTCAGTTACACCCCAAAACGAAGCTGCCACTTTCCCACGTAGCCTCCGACCTCAGGCCATTCCCAGCCGCCTGGGGAGCCACTCTTGGGGTCACCTGGGAAGGCAGGTGACAAATCCTGGGAAGACAGCCCCGTGGGAATGGTGACTATCTCCGGGGAACGGCCGTAGACGCCACAGGAGGAATGCAGGAGGGCCCGGTGGCTGTCCCAGCAGCTATTGGTTTCCACTTGGCCCCCTGCTCAGCTCTCCCCCCCGGGGGGGGGGGGGTGCATTTTTAAAAGCTCATGAACCTGTTATCTGCCCGGACTCTGTGCACACAGTTCTCCAAACCTCTGACCCGGAACCCATGTCCTCTTTTCTGACGGAGCATCTCGTGGCCCCTGTTCCTGGGGACACGCTTTGGGGAAGGAGCCTGAAAGGTGACTTAGAAATGATCTTTGATGATGCGATGGATTGTTAGCAAAGAATGAACCACCTACTAAAAGTACCCTAGAAAATAAATCAACTGACACTGGGGCCTTATTATGTGCCAGCACTGTTAGAAGCGCGTTATAAGGATGTGCAGTTACTTCTCACAATACCCCGATGAAGGAAGAGTCATTGTCCCCATTATACAGAAGAAGAAATCAAGGCACAGAGACCTTATGGAACTTCCCTAAGGTCAGGAAGGTGGTGAGAGGGGGAGCAGGCCTGGAGCAGCTCTCGGGCCCGGCTCCACGCCAGTCACCTGCAGAGCTTAGAAAACACAGGGAATCCAGACCCAACCCTGACCAACGAAAGCGGACTCTCCGCAGATGGACCCTGGACACCGGTGCCTTTGAAGGCTGCCCAGATCACTCTAACGTGCAGCGCGGGCTGAGACGAGCGGACGAGAGCAGCATCTGCAAACCGCGGCCCGTGGGCCACATCCAACCCACTGCCGATGTTTGCGCCGCCCACAGGTTACGCGAGGTTTTTACATTGTTAAATGTGCTTCAGAAAATCGAGAGAACAGTAGCTTGTGACCTGTGAGAATTATATGAAATTCACATCTCCGTGTCCATAAATAGTTTTATGGGAACACTCTGGCCCTTCCTGGTAAAGTCTGCTGACCCCTGGATCAGAGAAAACTGGCTTCTGTACCAGCAGAAGACACTTAAGGTAGACCCAAGGAAGAACTCTCCCCTCTCCCCCCGAAAAAAACAAGAAAGCACTTCCTGGCTGCCCGGCCAGGGTGGCTCAGTGGTTGAGCATCCACCTATGAACCAAGAGGTCACCGGTTTGATTCCTGATCAGGGCACATGGCCAGGTTGTGGGCTTGATCCCCAGTTGGGGGTGTGCAGGAGGCAACCAATGTTTCTCTCTCATCGATGTTTCTCTTTCTCTCTCTCTCTCTCTCTCTCCCTCTCCCTTCCTCTCTGTAACATCAATAAAAACATATTTATACAAAGAAAAAGTATTTCTTGTCAGATAAGTTTGTTAGACACTGAGGGGGCTTTGGGACCCTCCATCCCCCCGGAGATAAGAGGATTCCACCCTGGCCCCCACCCCACTTTGCAAATGCCAAGTGCAGACAGCCAGGGCAGATAGATATCGAGGCCCCAATTCTTAGCCATGGAACTCCCCTGGAGGGCAGTGACAGTTCCGTGGGGACTTTCAGCTTTGTCCTGACCTTTTGCTTTCCACTGCTGATGTCCAGGGCCACCTGACAGCTGCCCCCAGACTTCACGCTGGGTGGCCTGCCTGCCTGCAGCCACACCCTTAGGGCTCTATCGCAGCCTCCCACCAGCCAGCCATGTGAGGCACAAACAGCAGACAGATCTGCAGGCGGACTCAGGATTCGATTTCCAAAGAGCTGCCTTTGATCTCTTTCAGTTCCCCCGCCCTCCCCCCCCCCCGCGTGCCCCCCACAAGAGGCCCATGCCCATCAAACTTGAATAGGAGAAAAGAGCAAGCATATCTGGTTTCTGCTAGATGAGTCTGTGTTCCTTGGTGCCAGAGCCCTGACCCCAACTGATTTTCCCAGGGGAGTAAAGAGCCCTGGCATCCTGTGGGCGTGCCCCCCCCCCCAGCAGGTGCAAGGAATCCGGATGGGCAGGGCTTTTGTCAGTTGTGACCTGGTTTGCCCTGGACCAGAGAGTTGGCCAGGAATGGGGTGCCAGGTGGGGGATTCAGGTGGTCCCTCGAGCCAGCTCTGCGTGGAGAGACGTTCTGGGTGGGCATCCTGGGTCTGGCCTGTGGGGGGCAGTTAGCTTCAAGCACCTCAGCCTCAGAGATGCCCCAACTCCTCAGTGGGCTTTGTGGCAGAAGTGTGGGGTGGGGGTCCTGGCATGGTCTCTGGGAGGCCTGGGAACCACGAAGGTGTAGGGTGCCTATGGGCGATGTGTGTGTGTTTTGAGTCCCTGCTTGCATTACATTCTCCAAGGGCATGAACTACAAAAGCTAAAGAACTGCCCGGCTGGTGTGGCTCAGTGGTTGAGCGTCAGCCTATGAACCAGGAGGTCACGGTTTGATTCCTGGTTGGGCATAGACCTGGCTTGTGGGCTCATCCCCACTGGGGAGTGTACAGTGGGGCAGCCAATCCATGATTCTCTCTCATCACTGATATTTCTAGCTCTCCCTCTCCCTTCCCCTCTGGAATCAGTAAAAATATATTAAAAAAAAAAAAAAGCGAAAGAACCCCGGGGGTGGAAGGTGCCGGGCAACTCCGAGGCACGTGTCCCAGGACAGGGTGAGCAGGGCCAGAGGAATCCGAGGAACCTGTCCGAGCTCAGAATACCAGCTCCCGGCGGGCAGGGGCCCATCTGCCCAAATCACACCGTACAGACAAGCAGGTGCTGAGTGCGGATCTGGTTCTGTTTTCAAGATGATGCCCGTTTGTCCGGGGGAGGAGGAGAGCAGTCAGCCACTGCAGCTTCGCCCAGAGAAGGGACTAGCAGGGAGCACGCCTCTCGCTGAAAGCCCTGGAGAGCCTGCAGTGAGTCCTTAGTTGTGAAGGAGCAAGAACGTGGGCTGTGGAGCCCCACAACGTCGGGCCATGTTCCGATCACAACGCCACATCTGCTCCCCGAGACCTGGTGGGGGCCCTCAGTGGGGGCCGGGAGCAGCGGCGTGGGCAGGCCCTCGGCTTGTGGGAAAGGCAGACTCGACTGAATAGGAATCTGAACTTGCACCAGACCCCGGAGGACTGGTTCACAGGACCTTGGGCAGGTCAGATGACTCGGCGGTGGCTGCTTCCTCACCTGTAAAATGGTGCAAAGGTCGTGGGATAACGTATGTCGCGCATTTGGCACAGTGCCTGGTACACAAGAGGTGTTTCGTGTTCATCTCCCGCCCCTGAGCTCCCTGCCTCGGGGAGTTTCCATTTCTTTTGCGTTCAAAAACCTCTTCACTTCTATAACGTGAAGCTGTTGCAGTGCTGCGGTCGGACAGTAGAGGGCACTATCGACATTGCCACCGCGGTTGCTCAGGCCCTGCGGGTCCCCCAGGGCTGTGGGTGCAGAGGTGCTGCTGCTGCTGGGCTCCTGGGCAGAGGCAGTTCCCCAGCGCTCCCCTCCGGGGCCTGCAGGTCCTGGATCGGGTCCTGGGTCTGAGCCTGCAGCCTCAGACATCTGGTCCCCCATGTGCTCTCCCACTGCTAGTTATAAACAAATTGTCGCTTCTCCAAACCTCCAGCGCTCAGTCCCCCCAGGCCTGCGGGGAGGCGCCTCAACCTGGGCCACTAGACGTTGATGAAGGACCCCTGGTCGCCGTTGGCCGTCTCGGGCTCCACGCAGCGCCCCTTCCTCCGTGTGACCCTGCGGTTCCGGTGGAACTTGGCATAGCAGCGCAGCCCTGAGCAAAGAGAGGCAAGGGGGTTAGGGGTGCATTGGGCCAGTCCTCTCCCCATTCTCCCCTACACACCCTCTGGGACCCCTGCGCCCTCTCACCACCACCCCCTTCTTTATTCTGCCCTACAACCAGCCCACCCGCCACACAGCAGCCTGAATGCGGAGGAAAGGAGGGGTGAATAGACGGAGCACAGGGGACATTGAGGTCCATGAAACTATTCTGTGTGACACTGTGATGGCGGGTGCGTGTCATTATGCATTCATCAAAACCCATAGGATGTACAACACAAAGAGCAGACCCTAACGTATACTATGGACTTCAGTTAACAATAATAATGCAGCACCCTGACTGCTAGCTCAGTTGGTTAGAGCAGTGGTCGGCAAACTGCGGCTCGCGAGCCACATGCGGCTCTTTGGCCCCTTGAGTTTTTAGCAAAGGCCAGCTTAGGAGTACCGTAATTAAGTTAATAACAATGTACCTACCTATATAGTTTAAGTTTAAAAAACGTGGCTCTCAAAAGAAATTTCAATCGTTGTACTGTTGATATTTGGCTCTGTTGACTAATGAGTTTGCCGACCACTGGGTTAGAGCATCATCCCGATGCACCAAGGTTTTGGTTCCAATCCTTGGTCAGGGCACATGCAAGAATCAACCAATGAATGCATAATTAATGAAAACAAATCAATGCCTCTCTCTCCCTTTTTAGAAGCAACCAATATAAAACAAACTGCTCTTCTTGAAAATAATAACAACAACGTATCAAGATGGACTCATCACTGGTAGAAAGTGTGCCACACTAACGGGAGATAACAGGGGAAACTGTAGGAGGAGAACTCTTATTTTCTGCACAATTTTTCTGTAAACCCAAAAATGCTATAAAAAGTCTATTAAGGCCTGGCCGGGTGGCTCAGTTAGTTAGAGCATCATCCTGCACACCAAACGGTTTCAGGTTTGATTGCTGGTCAGGGCACATTTCTAGGTTGCGGGTTTGATCCCCGGTTGGGGCGCATACGGGAGGCAATCAATTCAAATTTCTCTCTCACATTCTCTCTCCCTCTCCCTCCTCCTCTTCCTCCTCCTTCCTCTCTCTCTCTCTTTCTCTCTCTCTCTCATTAACAAATATATCCTCGGGTGAGGATTTTTTAAAAAGTCGATGAAAAACTTTTTAAAGGAACGAAGATTCTGCCCGCCCCTATACAACCTCCCAGGTTCTCATTGTGCTCGAAAGGAAACCTGACTTCAGCCTTCTTGCTTTTCCTCATATATCCAGCCATTTCCCGCCTCAGGACCTTGGCATTTGCTGTCTCTCACCCAGAAATTCCTTCCCCAAGCCCTTTGCATAGCTGGCTCCTTCATGGCCTTCAGGTCTCAGAGAGAACCTCCCTGACCACCTAATTAGAGTAGGTGTGGCCCTCTCCACATCGTCACAGGCACCCCTGAAATACATGGGTACACATGCTTTTCATTTAAGTCCACACCCTCTTGATGGTGGCTGAGAGAGACGTCAGTGAGCAAATCCCTGCATTTCAGGTTAGCAGTGGCCACAGGGAGAGAGGACCTTGCTACTTTAAGATCCACTATGTCACCATCAAGAGAATGAAGGAGCTCTGACCGGTTTGGCTCAGTGGATAGAGCGTCGGCCTGTGAACTCAAGGGTCCTGGGTTCGATTCCGGTCAGGGGCATGTGCCTTGGTTGCGAGCACATCCCCAGTAGGGGGTGTGCAGGAGGCAGTTGATGGATGTTTCTCTCTCATCAATGTTTCTAACTCGCTCTCCCTCTCCCTTCTTCTGTGTAAGGAATCAATAAAATATATTTTTTAAAAATAAAAAAGAGAATGAAGGGGCTGCTATGAAGTGTGTGCTTCGTGGCCTAGAGCTCACACCTGGGTCGCCGGGCTTCTAGAACTGGGACCACCCAAGTGACACTTGGGAGTGGACAGGGGATTCCCGGGCAGGAGTGGATGGTAGTCACAGAAGCCCTTCTGGAACCCTCCAGAGCCCAGGCTGGCCCCGACTGCTGGGCTTCAGCTCTGAGCCCTGTGTCCACCGTTTTGGGATATGGTCCCCATGAGGGTTCCTGGCCCCCCTAGATCCCTCTGGTGTGGCATCTTGGTGACAACCTCTTCCTGGACCATCTTCAATGAGCTGCCTGAACTGTCACTTCCACTCTTCATTTTTTTGAGCCTGAGTCTCCAGGGAGGAAGCAAGAGTTTTGATGGAGCCGACCAGTGCGAGGGACCAGCGGAAACGAGCAGATGGGGCTTTGTTTGCAGACATAGCCTTTGGACGCCTGGAAAGCCATCCCCTCCCACCTGAGGCCCAGGGAGGGAGGGAGAGAGGAAGGGGAATAAGGAGGGAGGGAGGGAGGGAGGGAGGAAAGAAGGAAGGAAGGAAGGAAGGAAGGAGGGAGGGAGGGAGGGAGGGAGGGAGGGAGGGAGGGAGGGAGGGAAGGAAGGAAGGAAGGAAGGAAGGAAGGAAGGAAAGAAGGAGGGAGGGAGGGAGGGAAGGAAGGAGGGAGGGAGGGAAGGAAGGAAGGAAGAAAGGAAGGAGGGAGGGAGGGAAGAAGAAGGAAGGAAGCAAGGTAAGGAGGGAGGAAGGGAGGGAAGGAAGGAAGGAAGGAAGGAAGGAAGGAAGGAAGGAAGGAAGGAAGGAAAGGAGGAAGGGAAGGAGGGAGGGAAGGAGGGAGGGAGGGAGGGAGAATTGATTGATTCCTGGACAGAGGGGCCACCATTGAGCATCCAGCCAGGCACCAACTGGGCATGTGCAGCTTAGGTGGGCTGGACCTGGAGGCCAAGGACTGCGGTTTGGCCCCAACGCTGTTCTGGGCTCCCTGGACCGGAGTGCCTCCTGCCCACTCGGCACCTCAGTCTCCTCCTCTGTGAAATGGGGCCTCGACCCTGCATACAAGTACCGAAGGCAGCTTCCCAGCATCCCCCCATCTTCCACTCCTGCTGCCTCCATCCCCTCTCCCCTCCCAGCTGGTCCTTCCTGTCTCCATTCCTGCCCCCCTACAGCCATAGT
Source organism: Eptesicus fuscus (assembly GCF_027574615.1). Taxonomy (NCBI): domain Eukaryota; kingdom Metazoa; phylum Chordata; class Mammalia; order Chiroptera; family Vespertilionidae; genus Eptesicus; species Eptesicus fuscus. The sequence continues at coordinate 6,442,132 of NC_072481.1, read as the reverse complement.
GAACTTTTAAGCCCAAAGCCAGACCATGTCACTCCCCTAGTGACAATCTGCCTGCAACTTCCGATTAGAAATCAAACAAGGCCAACAAGGTCCTGCACGGTCCTCCAACAAGCTTCCCCCACCTCCCCATGGGCCACCTTCCCGTGGCCACCGGGGGCCCAGTCAGCACTCCAGCCTTGCTCCTGCCCGAGGCCCTTGCCTGTCCCCTGCCTCTCGCCTAGGATGGTCTCCCCGACAGCCACCATCTTCAGGGGGCTGGGTCCACTGTCCACTCCTGCCCCTCCTTTCTGTAACAACCCAACATTCCCCTTTTCAGCAGGCCTCCGGACTACTTTCTTCACAGCCCTTATTGCTTCTAAAGGCGTCTTATCTCACGGGGCAGGGAGAGAAGATGCTTGTCTCGCTGGAATGGACTCTGTGGGTACAGAACTTGCTCCTTCTTTTAGCTGCTGAATCCCAGTGCCCAGAACAGTACCAGATACATAGCAGGTGCTCAGTAAGTATTTCCCGAATGGATGGATGCACGAATAATGGGACGTACACAGTGTTATTGCTTTCACAGCAGATAATTGTTAGCCTGATGTGAGCAAAAATAGGGCATGTATCTGAGGACGGTTAATAGAGGCATTGAGACCAAAATCCTCCCGCTCAGGAGATACGAACACTAATTGGATACTGAATGATACTGAGTAATTACTGTTCATTTTCGGTATTTTGTTTTTAAAAGAGAACTTATCTTTCAGAGATATACCCTGAAATACTCACAGATAAAATCTCTCTAAACTCCCAGGAGTTGCATCAAAATTATATTGGAATGGGGGGACTGGGCAGGGGAGAGACAACACAGATTGGCAGTGAGTCGGCAATTATTGAAGCTGGGTGATGAGAAACGGGGGTTCATTATTATAGTGACTACTATTCTGACTACTTCACATGTTTGAAAAATGTCAGAATACAAAATTAAAAACATTCTCCTCCTTTTCTAGCTGTGTGAGTTTGGGCAAGTCCCTTAACAGCTCTGTGCCTCAGTGTGCTGATGTGTAAAATGGAGATCGTAATCGCTCCCTCCCGGGATGGCTGTGAGGATTAAGAAGACAGGGGGATTAAGGATGAAGGAGGCTAAGGAGGATAATGTGAGCCAAGTGCTTAGCACAGAGCCCGGCACGCCTGGGCCCATCCGGGCAGGAGGGCACCTACTGCTCCGGGTGGGAGCTCAGAGGTTAAAGCAGTAGCCGCCAGCCAAGTGCATCCTTCGCTGAGACGCGCTGGGAAACCCACCCCCCAGCCTGATATCACACTTGGAATGCCTCCCCTGGGATAGAATTCTGGCCTGAAAGCACCAGCCTTCTCGGGTTTGATCTTATTTAAAGAGATAGTTTCCTCTCTCCTCTCTCCTCCCTGCTCCCGCCTCCCGATCATGGGAGATCAAGCCAGCTTGTATTTTGAGAGGTGAGGAAAGCAAATCGGAGAAACGATACCAGGAATTGAGACTAAGTGAGTTCACAGATTGGGAAGGCACCGAGCAAAGCTTTTCTTGCTCATGGCGTCGGCTCCCAAGGGATTCTCCCACCCCTCCATTGCCGCAGGCCCCTCGGGCCACCTCCGCCACGGAATCGTGTCCCGGCTCCGTGCAGAACCAGCTTCAGAGCATGAGGGATGCCCCCCGCCCCCCCCCCCCGCCTCCTGGGGGGAGTCAGGCTCACCTTCCGCACACATGCAGTCGTCGAAGCATTTGTTGTTGAGGCCCCGATTGTGGGGCATGCAGACGTGCCCCCGCAGGTCACAGCAGGTCCCTGCCAACACGGCAAGCACACGTGGTCAGCCAAGCTGAGTGGACCCGCCCCACGCCCGGCACACGGTCCCACCGGACAGGAGGTCCATCGTCGCTGCGGCAGGGCCCGGGGTGGGGCCATCTGGTGTGCAAGGCTCCCGGCCGGAACCACTGGTGGATGTCACGGCCGAGGGCCCTGCGGGCGGGCGGCAGCGACCCAGCTGCCCTCGATGGACAATTGATGGATCGTGGGAGGAGCGGAGCACTGCGGGATCACCTCCCGGGGACAGCGGGCGGGACAGCTGGGGGCTGCCAGGTGTGGAGTCAGCGAGGAGCTGGGGGGCCTCAAGGGTCATGGACACCAACGTCCTCTTTTGACAGATGGAGACACGGAAGCCCCCTGGGGAGCAGCGAGATCCCCCAAGGCAGGCGCGGGGCGGGCCCCCTCGCAGAGCGACTGTCCAGGTGGCCCGAACTCCAGCCTTTTCTTCCTGCTCCGGGTGCAAACAATGGTTTGGAAAGAGAACTGCCTGTCGGGGAGCTGGTGGTCTGGCTCTCACAGTGCCAAATGCTGATTCGATGGCCGTTTTGTAGACTATTCCAGCCACTGAATGAGCAATGTGTCCCCCTGGGGGGGTACCCCTCGGATCTCCCTCCAAGATCCAGGCGGCATTGGCTGTCCAGCAGTGAGGAGAGCAGTTAGCTGTTAGCATCTTCAGGATGTCACCCTGGGCCCATGTCACGCTATCTCCTGAGCAGTCCCAGCAATGGCTGGGGGGGGGGGGGGGGGGTGAGCGGGGGCGTGGAACAGGGCCGGGCCAAGACTGCATCCTAGGTTTCCCTGCCATTCCTGCTCCTCCCCCTCTTATCACCCTGAGACCTTACCCCCCCAACCCCCTAACCCCCTCCATATCTAACTCCACCTCAGTAGATGCCCCTGGAGGTTAGGGCACCAGTCAAAACACCAGCCCCTTGCTTTCAGTCTCGATGGGCAGAGCTGCTGAACGGGCGAGGATGCCATTGGGACATCCACAAAAAGCCGGGCAGTGCTGTGATGGGCCAAGGGCAGCATTAAGCCAGACCAGACTTCAGGAGGAAGTGGAGAGAGGGGTCAGCGCATGGGGCAGTGGTTCCTCAGGCGGACTCAGGGTTGAGCCACTTCCCTGCTGTGTGACCTTGGCTGCGACCCACCCTCTGAGGCCCAGTTTCCTTGCCTGAAAATGGGGGGTGACAGGGTCTCTTTCTCCGGGTTGTTCTGAGGACGAAGTCAAGTGTTCCGGCGACTCTCAGTAAAGGGCAGCAGGAGTTGTTACTACTTATTACCCCGAGAGGGTCCTGAGCCCACAGGCGCCCGCACATGCCTGGGAAGGTCCACCTCACCCGCCTCAGGCCCCCAGCACCCAGCACCCAGCACCCAGCCCGGGGCCTTGAACGTGACGCTGGTTCGGTACCTGGCAGGCAGTCGTGGTGATGGTCGCACGGCTCCCCCTCGGCGGGGGATGTCTCATTGCCATCACTGGAGAGTTTACCCCGGGTCTTCTCTGGGGACAAGAAGATCGTGGTCAGAAGCTGCCGCCCAGCGGGGCAGAGAGCAAGCACACGGACGCTGGTGTCGGGGTGCACGTACCGCCATCCCTCGGTGTGGCGGGGACGCCGCCTCAGCCGTCTCTTTTCTAAAACGGGCTCCTTGGTAGTACAGACCTCACTTTGTTTTTATTCAGGGTCAAATGAGTTGATACATGGAATGAGCTTGGCACATGATAAGTGCTCGATAGTGGTATTTCCACGTGGGGTGCGTGTCGCAGTGTGGACTCCATGCCCCACCCATCCCCCACTTTGGACATCTGTAGGTCAGGTGAGGGAAGGGGGGGTCGGGCACGGGGGTGGTGGGTAGGTGGACGTACCTTTCTTGTTTGATTTTTTTTTAGATTTTAAAAATTGTTTAATTTTTTACATTTTTATTCATTTCAGAGAAAAGGGGAGAGGGAGAGAGAGAAAGAAACATCAATGATGAGAGAAAATCATTGATCAGCTGCCTCTTGCACATCCCCTACTGGGGATGTGCCCTGACTGGGAATCGAACCCTGATCTCCTAGGTCCATGGTCGGCAAACTGCACCTCACAAGCCACATGCGGCTCTTTGGCCCCTTGAGTGTGGCTCTTCCACAAAACACCACGGCCTGGGCGAGTCTATTTTGAAGAAGTGGCGTTAGAAGAAGTTTTAAGTTTAAAAAATTTGGCTCTCAAAAGAAATTTCAGTTGTTGTCCTGTTGATATTTGGCTCTGTTGACTAATGAGTTTGCAGACCGCTGCCCTAGGTCATAGGTCGATGCTCAGCCACTGAGCCCCGCCGGTTGGGTGGACGTACCTTTCTTTCTGGCGGAGGGCCAGGCCTCAGGTTTTAAGTCTTCATAATCGGTCCAGTCGAACAAGGCCATGTCCAGCGTGGGCATCACCTCCCCGTCAGGCCTGGGCTGAGCCTGCAGAAGGTGGGTGGAGAGGAGGGAACGTGGAGCCCCAACAGGTGGGAACAGAAATGTGGGGCCCCAGGGCCAGAGGGCAAAGGAGGGGCTCCTCAGAGGCCAGCTCACCCTCTGCTAGAAGCCCAGCCCCGGGACATCCACAGTCACCGAGGTTCCTGCTGCAGCAGTCACCAGGGTACTGTCCTCACTTTACACCCAAGCAGAATGGTGCCCACAGGCGACCGATGCAGACAGACGGGTCGTCCATCGGGCCTCGGAGGGAGGGGCTGGGAAGGCCTGCTCAGGTCTCTACGTCCACCAAGAGGGAGCTGGATGAAGCCAGCTGCTCACTTCCCTGCCCTTTTTCCCTGGGGAAGTTATCAGCTCTCCAGGGCGCCGCAGAGCCATGCCAGGGCTCTGTTGCCCTCGTAGCCCCGGGCCAGCCGTCGGGGCTGGATCTGCCCACAGTAGGACATGGGCAATAAAGGCGCCTTTCAGGGCTGGTGCTCAATGCATGGACTTCCGGGGGCCTGCGAGGGCAGGGATAACCAGGTGTTCTTTGGGGATGGTTCATAGCTTTTTTTCAGCCCTAGCTGGTTTGGCTCAGTAGATAGAGCATCGGCCTGCGAACTGAAAGGTCCCAGGTTCGATTCCAGTCAAGGGCACATGCCCTGGTTGTGGGCTCGATCCCCAGTTGGGGGGCGTGCAGGAGGCAGCTGATCCACCATGATTCTCTCTCATCATGGATGTTTCTCTCTCTCCCTCTTCCTTCCTCTCTGAAATCAATAAAAATATATTTTAAAAAATAGCTTTTCTCAGAATCTCAGGGGATGCAAGACCCCAAAAGAGAATAAGAAAGATCTTCTGCTAAAAAGTAAAGTTTTTTCTTCTACATATATTTTATTGATCATTTTAGATAATATTATTAAATATATTTTTATTGATTTCAGAGAGGAAGGGAGAGGAGAGAGAGAGAGATATAGAAACATCCATGCTGAGAGAGAATCATTGATCAGCTGCCTCCTGCACGCCCCCTACTGGAAATCGAGCCCGCAACCCAGGCATGTGCCCTTGACCGGAATCAAACCCGGGACCCTTCAGTCCGCACGCCGACGCTCTATCCACTGAGCCAAACCAGCGAGGTCTAGGTGATATTATTTTGAAAAATACTGCAAAGCTACACAAGAGGTGCAACGATGCGCATCTTGCTAATTGCAAGGATGATGCAATGAACTCGCGTGTTCCCTTCCTCTATTTGCCGGTGGAAGCAAACAGGCCGCAGGAGCTCGCTGCTCTCTCCACACATCTTCGTGAAGGTCTGAAGCAGATGTGTTGACTCCGGGCTGTGGGGACGTGGCTTTTTGCGGTGTTGTTCTCCTCTGTACTTTCCCGTGGGCGTGAAATGCTTTGCCACGGGCCTTGCTCTTCCACATGCAGAGACCAGTGTGCTGAGCGGGCGCTGACCCCCTTGGCCGTCCCCAGAATGAGCCCCCAGGACCACTTTCTCCTGGGCAGTGGCCGCCCTTGCAGGACAGAGTGCCCACCGGGCTGTAGCTGGGCTGGCCGGGCACCAGGAGACCTGGTTTCCAGCTCACCCCCGGGGCCTCCACCAATGTCCTCCCACCCCCCGTGCCTCAGTCTCCCTAAATGACTAAGAGGGATCTGCGTGATGTGGTCTCAAGGACTCCCTGGCTCCGAGGCCTTACCTGGGGCCACAGGGATGTGACAGGCAGGATGAGGGACTCTTCCGTGGCAGGTGCTGCCCCAAAGGTGGTGAGGTAGAGTATGGTAGGGGCCAGGCTGGTGGACGACTCCTCCATGGCAGCGTCCAGCGCCTGGTCTTCGGAGAGCTCCGCCTTCTTCATTAGGGAGCTGGGGCCTCGGACCAAAGCTCGGCCTGAGAGACGGAATAGGAAACACGGGGCCTTCATCTGCTCGCCACCCCTCATCGGCCCAAAGCAGAACCCACATTTCCTGCCGCAAACAAGGGGGTGGAGGCATCACGTGACAAGTCTGACAGCCTGACTAGCCATTGGCTCCCCAACGTCCCTGCTGCCCACGCTCCTGGGAAGGTGGAAGCCGGGGCCTGGCGGGGAGGAACGTCTGGGGTGAGCTTGCAGTGTTGCTGGGGAGACAGCCCAAGGATTCTCAATCTAAAGCAACATTATAGCAAGTCCACGTCTGGGATGGCTGGGTGCAGCCCAGGGAGTAAGGACAACAAGTGGGAACTAACAGGATTAACATGGAGGCTTCCTGGAGGAGGTCAAGCTTAAGTAGAGGAGCAACGAGCTAAGGCTGAGAGGAGGGGGAGGGGGAGGGGCCTTTGAGAAGTCCGGAAGGTGAGAGCTGAGGCTGTCACACACGAGGGAATGCTGGCTACGCGGTGATAACCATGCGCGGTTCGCTGAGTGCCTGCTGAGTGTGAGGACCCTGGTGTATGTCCCGCCCTGCGGGACTAGCATTATTCCATGAGCTCTGCAGGAGCTCTGGGAGGTAGGTACTCGGTCAGCCTCATCCACAAGGGAGGAAACTGAAGCACAGAGAGGTTGAGAGACTTCCCCGAGGGCACACAGCTGGTAAATACTGAAGTTTGAATTCGAACCCAGCTCCACCTGAGTATAAAATCAATACTTTTAACCACCAATGCCGCCTTCCAAGACACATGGGCATCAGGCGGGGTTGGGGTGGTCGGGAACACGGGGCTTCGAGAGAAGCTGGAGGGCCGGGCATTTTCCCTGCCTCTTTGTCTCCGGGAAGAGCTGACTTTAAGGCTGGTTGGGTTGTTGGGATCACCCCGCTCTCCAGAAATGAATCCCGGAGGGTGGAGAGGCCACTTAGGGACCATCGAATCTGTCCCTTTCGTTTCCCAGGCTTCACAGCCGGTCACCTGGGTGGGCCTGGCCTCCAGACCTCCCCTCCCCCCTCCTCCTCTTTCTCTCTCTCTCAAAATATTTTTATTGATTTCAGGGAGGAGAAGGAGAGAGAAACATCAATGATGAGAGAGAACCATTGATCGGCTGCCTCCTGCACGCCCCCCACTGGGGATCGAGCCTGCAGCCTGGGCATGTGCCCTGACGGGGAATTGAACCGTGACCTCCTGGTTCATAGGTCGATGCTCAACCACTGAGCCATGTGGCTCGCTCTCTTAGGAGGGCCCCACCGGTCCCCTGGAGCTGGGGGCTGGAGCTGAGCTGAATGGATCCACACCCCATGTGTGCTCTCTGGCCTGTCCCTCAAGGATGCCAGGGAGGTAAGGGTATGGGGTCTTCAAAGCTCTGTCCACGTGGGGGGTCCCAGTAGGCCTGGCAGGAAAGCAAGCCCCAGCTGTTTGCAGGGGGAGGCGGGGCTGAGGCTCCACCACCTCCTCCTGCAGAACCCCTTCCGCTCCACGACTGCACCAGGAGCCCTGCCCCTAGAGGCAGTCTGGTCACAGGAAGAGGCTTGGAAGCTGGAGGCCAGGTGAGCCCGGGGAGGAGCCAGGTGAGTGTAGCTGCTGGGAAATGTTTGTTCGGAGACTGAATGGGCCGAGGAGGGGGCGCTGGGAACAGTGGCAGCTGGATGCTCACAGGGGCTTGGAGATGGGAAGGAAGGTGGGGAGGGCTCAGGGGACGGGGAGCACCGCAGGGACAGACAGGGCAGAGGCCGGAGGGATAGGGATGCGACGCCTCCCCTGGGACCTCCGCGTCCAGGTTGGAGGACACTGGTTCAGCATCAAGAAAAAGCTGAGCATCAACTAGCAACACCTGCTCCCGTCCCTGCCGCTGCCAGGCATCACTCCAAGCACGCCCCCTATCAGCGGTCTCTGGGCCTACGCTGAGGCTCGATGGGGCCATTATCCACATTTCACGAGGGAGAAACTGAGGCACAGACCAGTGACTCGTACAGCTAGAAACTGAGGCACAGACCAGTGATTCGTACAGCTAGTAACCTGGCTTCAGAATCTATGGGCTCAGCCCTGCTCTATGCCTCGGAGGTGATGAAGTGATGTCCTCGGAGGGCACTGGACTGGTCCATGGCTAATCAGTATATTCAGGTCCGATACAAAGTCAAATTCTGACGTGGGAGGATTATCTACTGATAAGACTGAGCGTCTATGGCCACACGTCCCTCCCTGCCTCTCCCAGGCTCCCCCCGTTGCCAGATCCCTCTGAGTTTAGTGAGACCCCCTCACTCCGCTGGGTGCCCATTGCCTGCCTCCTCTGGGGCCTCTGGAAGTCCTCCCAGTGACCTTACACCATTGACACTCCCTCCGGGCCTGCTCCTAAAGCCATCTCCGCCCCCCACTCCGCCCCCCACTCCCATCTCCAGACCCCACCCCATCCCAGATATCCAGCTACCTCTGTGCAGTTTCAACCTCTCCCTGCGTCTCTTGTGCTCCCTGCTGCGCCTCTTCCCTGGAGACCGGTTCTCCTTCTCAGGGTAGGGCAGGGCCAGCCCCAGGAGTAGACTCTTGTCCTGCAGCAGGCCTGCAGGACTTTGCCCAGGCAGCAGGCCCCCTGCCCCTGGCAGCCTGGAGGCCTGCCTGGTGGAGGTGACCACAGCTCCATCCTGTGCCCGGCCAGGCATGCCTGGCCCCCGCTCCTTCTTGCCCAGGCCCCGCCGGTGGTGGTGGCTGGCCTGAGGTGTCCACAGTGCTGGGCCTGGAAGGTTGATGTGATTCTCAGGGAGGTTTCGAGCAGGGGTTCCAGGGCCCAGGGAGCCCGCCAGGCTCAGCTCCAGAAACACCAGGAGGGCAAGGAACAGCATGGGGGCAACGTGGGTGGCGGGCCCAGCCATAGGCTCCTCCTGCAAGAAAAGCAGCATTTGAGGGGGCAGCTGGGCAGCCCTCCTCCTCCACTTCCCACTCCCAAGCCCCTCCCTTACATCCCTGCAGCTCAGTACTTCTCCACAGGGCAGAGGGGACTTTTTCCCCAGGGGGTATTTGGCAATGTCTGGAGACATTTTGGGTTGGCAAAACCGGGCAGTGTTATACCAAAACACCAATCAGAAAGAATGCACCCCTATGTTCATAGAAGCACAATTTACAATAGCTAAGATCTGGAAACAGCCCAAGTGCCTATCAGTAGATGAGTGGATAAAAAAAAAGCTGTGATACATTTACACCGTGGAATACTATGCAGGTGTAAAAAAGAAGGCGCTCTTATCCTTTGAGATAGCATGGAGGGACCTGGAAAATATTATGCTAAGTGAAATAAGCCAGTCAGAGAAAGACAAGTATCATATGATCTCACTTACATGTGGAATCTAATGAACAAAATAAACTGAGGAACAGCCCTAACCGGTTTGGCTCAGTGGATAGAGTGCTGGCCTGCAGACTGAAGGGTCCCAGGTTCAATTCTGGCCAAGGGCACATGCCCAGGTTTTGGGATCGATCCCCAGTAGGGGGTGTGCAGGAGGCAGCTGATCAATGAGTCTCTCTCCTCATTGATGTTTCTATCTCTCTCTCCCTCTCCCTTCCTCTCTGCAATCAATAAAATATATTTTTAAAAGAGAAATTAACTGTATTAAAGGTTACCAAAATTAAAAAGAAACACACACACACACAAAAAAACAACAACCCAGGAACAAAATAGATCCAGAGGCATGGAAGCATGGAACAGACTGACACATCTGAGGGAAGGGGGGAAGGGGAGGAAAGAGATTAACCAAATAATTTATATGCATATATGCATAGCCCATGAACACAGACAATAGGGTGGTGAAGGCTGGGAATGGGGTGGGAACTGGGTGGTGGGGGACACAGGGGAGAAGAAAAAGGAAGGACATCTGTAATACTCTCAACAATCGATATATACTTGTGTGTGTGTGGGGGGTCCTCAGCCCGGCCTGCGCCCTCTCACAGTCTGGGAGCCCTCAGGGGATATCCAACTGATGGCTTAGGCCCGCTCCCCTTAGCCACAGTCTGGCCTCCCTCTGTGGAAGGTGACTCTGCTCCCCATTGCTCCTCCCCCCCCCATCGCCATGCCAGCACCCATGGCCTCCCTCTGTGGGAGGTGACCGGGCCAGTGAGTTGCCGGCCCCATCCCCCCAATTGCCCCTCTCCAGCTGCTGGTCGCCGCCCCCGCCCCCCAATCGCCATCCCTTCCCTTTGCCCACTGGCATGCGCCTTGTCTGACCTGGCACCGCCTGCTTGCCAGCCCTGCCCCCCACCAACAGGTCATTCTGCCATCCGGTTGATTTGCATATTATACTGTTATTATATAGGATAAAAGCATTATATGCAAATTGACTGGACAGCAGAATGAACAGTTGCTATGATGAGCACTGACCACCGGGGACAGACGCTCAATGCAGGGGCTGCCCACAGGCCCCCACCACCCAATGGGGGCCTGCTGGCCAACCTCTCGGTCCCTCCTGCTGGCTGGCAGGCTCTGATCGCCCGATGGGGAATGGGGAACCAGGGGTGGGTGGTGGCGGATGCAGGCAGTGCCAGGCCAAGGCGGGTGCGAGTGAGCAGGGCCCCAATAGCCTTGCTGGTTGCTCCACACACAGAGGGTGACCGGCATCGATGGCAGGGGCGGGGCTGGCTGCTGGCAGCAGGGAAGATCGGCCCTGATCGCAGGCCAGGCCTAGGGACCCTACCTGTGCACAAATTTTGTGCACCAGGCCCCTAGTAATAAAATAAAATAAAATACACCCAGCCGGGTGTGGCTCAGCAGTTGAGCATTGACCCATGAACCAAGAGGTTACCGGTTCAATTCCCAGTTCAGGGCACATGCCCAGGTTGTGGGCTCCATCTCCAGTAGGGGGCGTGCAGGAGGCAGCGGGTCAATGATTCTCTCTCATCATTGATGTTTCTATCTCCCTCTCCCTTCCTCTCTCTGAAATCAATAAAAACATTACAAAAACAAAATAAACAAACCAGGCAGTGTTACTGACTCTACTGGGTGGAGGCCGGGAACGCTGCCAAACAGGACAGTCCCTGAGACAGAGACCCGCCGGCCCACGAGGACCTCCGTGCTGAGGCTGAGACCCGGGATAACAGCTTAAGCAGCATCCAGGCTCCAATGAGCCTAGAATTCCTCTCCCTGCACAAACCTCTGCCCTTTGCTGAGTCCTCTCGAAATTACGCCTCTGGTCCCCAGGACTTGACTCGAAGCCCAAATTCGAGCAAATGGAACAACAGCGTTGGAGCAGGTGCTGCAGGCAGGAGGCGTGCTCAGCGCTTTGGGTGGATTCACACCACCCAGTCCTTTCAAGAACTCTCTGACGCGGCTCCTACCGCTTCCTGAAGTGCAAGCTGAGGCTCCGGGTTCAGTCACACCAGGGAGGTGTCATCTATGCAGTTCTTAGGCCTGAGCTGGGAGCCGTCACATGGCTCTCCCCAGACATCCTGGTTCTGCCACTGCTCCTTTCTTTCCTTCGGGGTCCGGGCAGGTTCTGACACCCCCTGTCCCTGCTGCACTGAGGGGTTCTGGAGGCTTTGACTCTGAACCCTGCAGGGTGGGGTGAGCTGACTGCTCCCCATTCCCCACTGGAAGCAGCCTCCCCCCATGGGACCCACTGCTCTCCCCTACCCCGGAGGGAGACTCGGACCCCTGGATGTTCTGGAGGACCTTGGAGCTAAGGCTCCTGAGGCCTGTGGCTGGGGGATGGATGGAGGGGGGTGTCTGCTAACCCTGGGGACCCCCTGCAGCGCCTCCCCCACAGCGCCCACCCCTGCACCTGTCTCACTGCATCCAGAGGAGGCGGGCACCAGGCTGGCCGGGCTGATTGAATTTCCATGGACTTCCGGCCCGCGTGTTCATTAGGCTCACCAAGGCGCTCACAGGCCGTCTCCTCGTGATGTGTGGCCCTGTAACTGCGCAGGGCTGAGGACGGGCGGCCGGGCCTGTGATGGCCCCGCACGTCTCCCTCCAGCCCTCTCAGGGCCTGCAGTGCCCACACTGGCCCTTGCCCCAGGCTCCCCTTTGCCAACCCTGCCTGAGGGGCCCTGGTCCTGAGCAGGGAGGGCAGGTGGGACAGGGAGGCTGGCTCTGGACCAGGCTGACCCACTGTGAGCGGGCTGGCCTCACCCAGTCACCTGCCGCCCTTTGCCCTGCTGCCCCTTCGTCCCGCCTGGCGTGTCCCGGTCCCCTGGGAGGCCGGGGCCGGGCCTCCACTGCCCTCGGTTCTGGGTTCTGTTCTTCCTGAAACCATCATCTCATCCCCCCTGGAGCCACCGGCATAGCCTGGGTGAGCCTCGGGGAGCTGGGTGGGACCTGGGACGGGCTTGTTGTGACAACCCTCGTTCCCATCACATCCTTCCATGCCTGACCACTCACGCTGCAGCTCGGGTCTGACTTCCTGTCCACCTGGCAGGCAGCAGGGGGCTTCTGCCCGCTCTGCTTCACCTCCAGCCCAAAGTCCTGGAGGCCCAGGCTCGCTCGTGCAGCTGGGCAGCCGGGCTGGAGGAGGGGCCCATTTCAAAGGGCTGTCAGTCAAGCATTGTTCCCCTCCCAGGGACCCCAGCTTCCAGGGCTGAGGCAGACGCTGGCTGCTCTGCAGACCGCCCTGCAGCAGGCTTCACCCTCGGCTCCCTGTGAGGAGAAAGGCCCCGCGTCTCTGCTGATGCTGCCCCGGACCCAGCCCTGCCCTCCTGTCCTGCGGGACACCGAGAGCCGGGGTGGGGGTGGGAGCCCACAGAGTACCCCTCAACAGAGTACCCCTCAAGGTGTTGGCCAATGAATGGAATCCCCGTCCTCCAGTGGGGAGAAGCAAGGCAGGGCACCCAAAAAGTGTAGGCAAGAGTCCAGATGAGGCTTGGCGGAGGGGTGAGGCCTGGGCAGACACACTGACGTGTGGGCAGCTTGCTGTCCCTACGGCACACACAAGCCAGCTCAGTGACCAGCCTGGGGACTGGGCTCAGAAGACAGTGTGTCCCCTGCAGAGCCAGGAGGTGAAGCCCAGCCCCACACCCCCTGCATCATGACCCCATCTACACTCTCTTTTTCTCCTCCCTCCCTCTCTCCCTCCCTCCCTTTCTCCCTCCCTCTAGAAGTTCTGTTGCCAAGATCCTGCCAATGGCTGTGGATCCATTCATTGTACCCAGGAACCCCAATTTCAGGGCCATCTTTGTTCCCTCCCCTCCTCTTGTACCCCACAAATCATGCATGCAGCCTGCCTGGGGCAGGGGAGAGGGGATTTCAGTGTGCAGTCTGGTGCACCCATGTGTGTGTGGGGGGGTGGCATCCCTCTCCCCAGACCTAATTAGCACCAACCTGCCCCCACACCCAGCCTGTACCGCTGCCAGATTACTCTGATCATGCCGCCACCACGCCCCTCCCTGCTCAAAGCCGTCCATGGCTCCCTATTGCCTTCCCTTGAATCACAGACGCCTCACTTTGGCACGTAGGGCCTTGTATAATATGGCCCCAACCTAACTTTGCAGCCCTGACATCTACTTCCTCCCCTTCACAGCCAACAGAGACTATTCCCTGGGCCCCAAACACACCCCGCCTTCCCTGCTTCTCTTCTCTCTCGGTGTGCACACCCTGCCCGCCCTCTCTTTCGGGGAGCCTTGTTCAGTCCCCCAATCAGATGAGCTGCCTCCCCTGTGCTCCTGCCCAGCCCTGCCCCGCTCTTCAGCAACATCCTAGGGTGCTCTGTGCCACTGTGCCTAGCAGATCTATGGGCCCTGCAGATAACAGGCATTCATAACTACGGACAGACATGAAAGCGGGTCGAGTACAATCGAACCTGAGCGCAAAATCATAACCGTATTCTCAGGGTGTGTGTGTGTGGGTGGGGGGGGGCGGGGGGTTGGAGTGACGGCTGGGGGACCTAGCACCACTTTGTCCTGACAACTGCTTGGAACTCTCTCCAACCCACAGGGCTTGCACGCAGATCTTGGCACAGCCCAGCAGCCAAGATGCCAGCCTGGCGGCGAGCCACCCAGGAAGCGTGGGCTGCTCCCGAAGTCGTGCCAAGGATCCGCAGCGAGGAAGGGCTCCGAGCCATTTCTGTCGCGCTGGAAGCCAGTGGGAGGCGGCGTACAAAGCGCCAAGCATCCAGGCAAAAAGGGGCAGCAGGCGCCCCCCTCCGCTTCTGCCCCTCCCGCCTCCCGCCAGCCATGGACCTGCGGCTGTGGCTGGCTCACAAAGCCTGCTCTTCCGGAGTCGCCCTGACCAGAGTTGTCCAGGGTCATGGGGACCCCACCGCCCAGAGATGGCGCTCTCCTCGCAGCTGAGACCCGAGAGTGGCTCATTGCAAGCGAAGAAAACAAAAGCAACCTTGGTCACGGGAGCCTCCACTCCCGGAGCAGCTGCGACGCCCAGGCTGCTACAGGCATATTCCGTATTCCGTCCATTTCTTACCGCTTCCCTCTCACGTTTTTAAAACGAGGAACCCAAGCCCGGCCAATGTGGCTCAGCGGTTGAGTGTTGGCCTCTGAACCAGGAGGTTGCGGTTTGATTCCTGGTCAGGGCACATGCCGGGTTGTGGGCTCGATCCCCATTGTGGGGGGGGGGGGGGCGTGCAGGAGGCAGCCCATCAATGATTCTCTCTCCTTCTTCTTCTTCTTTTTTTTTTTTTACAGCAAGGAAGGAAGAGGGAGAGAGTTAGAAACATCAATCAGTTGCTTCTTGCACACCCCCTACTGGGGATGTGCCCACAACCAAGGTACATGCCCTTGACCGGAATCGAACCTGGGACCCTTGAATCCACAGGCTGACGCTCTATCCACTGAGCCAAACTGGTTACGGGGGACTCTCTTTCATCATTGATGTTTCTCTCTCCCTCTCCCTCTCCCTTCCTCTCTGAAATCAATAAAAATATATTTAAAAATAAAATGAAGTGAGGAAACCGAGGCTTTGGGAAGGGAAGCCACAAATTCAAGATGACACGACTGGTGAGGGGCAAGCCACTCAAGGCCTGGGTTCTCTGCACAGGGGCCCTGCACTCCATCGCCCGGCCCCCCCCCCCCCCCCCACTCCCCACATCTGTCATCTCCATGAGAGCAGTCAGGACCCAGCAGGGGAGGTCAGGCGCGGGCAGCTGGGAAGGGGAAACTGACCAAGGAGGGGAAAGGGGCTTCTCGGTGCCCGTACCCTGTCCCCACGCCGTGCAGAGTTGAGCTGCAAAGCTGTTTCCATCCAGAAGGCTGCCAGGAGGCAGCATCACATGCAAATGAAGGCAGTTAATCCAGCCTGGAGTCGGCTTTGAGTCCTGAGCCCCTCCCCACAACAGCTTGCATTTGGGGGCCGTGAGACAGGGGGGCTCCGGCCCGGCAGACAACTGTGGAGCTGGGCCGCCACCAGCAATCCAGGACAGCTGAAGGTCCTGCCTTCTTCTTCTTCTTTTTTTTTTTCCCGTTAATCCTCACCCAAGGATATTTTTTCCATTAAGTTTTAGAAAGAATGGAAGGGAGGGGGAGACAGAGAGAGAGAGAGAGAAACATCGATGTGAGAGAGACAGACTAACTGGTTGCCTCCCACTGGGGATTGAGCCTGCAACTCAGGTATGTGCCCTTCACTGGATATGAACCCAGACCCTTCAGTCCTCGGGGCCATGCTCTAACCACTGAGGAAACGGGTTAGATCAGGGTCCCACCTTCTTGCCTTGCTGATCACCTCACCAGCTGCCTGGTGGGTTGGGGGAGAATCGGGAGGTAGTGAGGGGGGTGGGAATAGGGCTGGCCGAGGGGGGTCACGGTACATGATAATAACCACCCCATGCCAGAGCCACACTCACTTTTGGAGTTGCCCTGCCTTGCTCTGTCCATCTCTCTCACTGTGCCTGACTCCAGGGCACGGGTGAGACCCTAAACGCCGAGCTGCTGGGATGTGCTCCCTCCGGGTGACCAGCACGGGGTCTCCAGGTGGGGATCTCCGAGTTCCTGCCCCCCTGGGAGCAAATTCCTGTCTTCTTTCGGGGAGCTGGCTCCCCTCGGGCTGGAAAATGGGCACTTTTGCTTGTTCAAGCGAAATAGTTATATTCGCATGAGTGGGGGATGGGTGGGTGGGTCCTAAATTCAGGGACTGGGCTCCTACCAAGGCGATTTGGGATAAGACTGTCCCTATGACCCCTCTCATGCTCCCTCCCACCATCCCCGCTCCGTGAGTCAATTTCCTGCCTGTGGATGGGATCCTGAGCCTGTCTGCGATCTGGCCCTTCAGGAAGTCAGTCCTGTGCGGTGTGTGTGGTTCTGGGTAAGGCTGGGCCCAGGAAGGGTAAGGGAGCTGGAAGGCAGTGAAGACAGCTCGCTGGCGGGCTGGGTGGGACTCTAATCCAGCCGCCCCGGGAGGTGCTCCTTGGCAGCCGGGGGTCTTGACCCCCCTGAGCTAGTCCCTACCCATCTCCCCGCCTCCCTGCAGCTCTGCACCCCCAAAGTGCCACCTGACCATAGGAAGGGGCCTCCCTCTAGGCCTCAGAACAGCCAGAGCCCCACCTACTCCCCTCCCCCCAGAGGCCATTGTGCCCACCTGGCCTCACGCGGACAACTCCGCCTCTCAGCCTGCGGAGTACCAGGTGCTTCTCGGCAGCGGAGACTCCGGGGAGGGGAGGCCAGGTGGGCACCGCTGGCCGAGCCTCTCTGGGTGCCATGCAAGGGAACCGGCTCCAGTCTGAAGGGGGAGACAGGCTCCCTGCTCCTGGGCGCATGGCCAGTGTGATGGGAGGTCCCAGCGTGACAGGGGCGATCCAGCGCTTGCCTCGGAGCACTCTCTGACCAGAGGCATCGCTCCCGCCCGCCCGCAGGGCACTCTGTTTCAGCAGGAAAAACAGCCCTCGCCCCAGAAAGGCTCCGTGCTAGAGGCTGAGTTCCATTCGCTGCCCGCGGGGACCTCCCACAACTGCGAGGAGAGACACCGTTCCGGCCAGGACATGGGGAAAACACCCTTTGCTGGACGGAGCGTCTCATCTGCGGGCAAAGACACAGTCGCTGCCCTCAGGTGTCCCCTCTGACCTGGCAGAGAGGCCACAGGTCCAGTGAAGGACTGAGGCACAGACACAACTAGTACTGATTTGAACACACAGATGTCAGCCCAAACCCATTAAGCCGAGTGCTGGGAGAGCCCCACCCAGCAGAGCACAAAGAGCTGTGTGACCTTGGGCAAGTCACCTAACCTCTCTGAGCCTCACATCCTTCGGATTGAGGATGAGAGGAGGTAAAGGTATTGAGGTCAGTGTTGCCTAGTAAGGGCGCAATAGGCAGTAACTGGTTATTATGGGGAGGGGAAGAGGGGGGTTGCATTTGTGCATCTGTGCCAGCATGTGCAGGGGGCAGGCGCAGGCGGTCCCCTCCTCAGTCCTTGGTGGGTGATGGATGGCTTCCCTGGGACAGGCCCAGGCCAGCCTGGAAGGGACCATTGTCTGGCAAATGAGGCTGGGCTTCCCCGCAGGGGCAGTCCCATCTGCTTGTATTGTTTCCCACGGCAGCCTCAGGAATTCCTGCCCCCCACAAAGCCTCAAAAAATTTGTGTAGGGATATTGTCTTTTTTGAGGGGGATGCTCCGGAGACAGAGTCTACCTCCTGGTTACAGGTGCTCCTCTCCCTCTTCTTCTCCTAGGCAACCCTCCCAGCCCCTGCTCCCCAAACTTCATTACCTCGGTGCCCAGACAATTTAACACCACTTGCTGTTTGGTCAGACTCATCACTTAAACATCAAGTGACAAAAATGCCCGCTCTTGGCTCTGGAGGAGCCAGTGTGGAGTGGAAAGACACCTGGAATCAGACAGCCTGGCTATGAATCCTGGCTCCAGCACTTACCAGCTGTGTGACCCTGGGCAAGTCAATTAGCCTCTCTGGGCTTCAGTCCCACATCGGAAAGACGAGTGTGTTTGTTTGGGGATCACATGTTGGGCATGTACTAAGCTAGGCCTAGAGCTGTATAGGCACAATCTCGTTTAGCCCTCTGAAGTGGACACTATTGTTCAGGTAATAATAGCGACAATGGCTCAACATCGGGGCAAAGATTTGGGGGATGTGCCCGAAGTTTTACACAGTAGAGTAAGTGGTGGGGCTGGGATTTGAACCCATCTGACTCCAGAGGCAGGGTCTTGACCAGTCATGCTACATTCAGTGACTGATACCGGTGCAGTTGCCAGGACTCTCAGGCATGACACATTCTGGGGACCCTAACCCAGAGCCTAGCACAGAGAAAACCCCTTAAAAAGTGTGGGTTCTACAATTTGTTCATCCCAGCTGCTCTGGGTCAGGCAGGGGCTTCATCCCTCATGACCCCACATCCACCCAGGGATGTGTCCAGGTGATCAGTGCCAGGCCTTGGTGTTGCAGTGGGGAACGGGGGGCGGGGGGGCTGCCAACCCTGGGACTTGGCGGGAGGGGGGACAGGGCCTCCAGTGGCCAGTCCTCCCACCCTCTCGCGTCCTTCCTGGGCAGGCCTATGCTCTGTTGGCCACAGAGGCCACTCGAGAGGAAGGGCTGGGGTGGGACAAGCAAAGGGCCTGGAGCAGCAAGGGAGGCAGGTCTCAACTGTGAGGCTCAGAACAGGGAGGCTTGTCTGACACCCCACTTGGGAATATGCCCAGGACCCCTCTCTGCCTGCTGTTCCCGGGCTGTGGAGTCACGGAGGCCGGGATGCAGACCCCAGCTCTGCCCCAGTTCTGGCTGAGACAAGTGAGGGGACGCCTTTGGGTCACACAGGGCTAAGCAGTCAGCTGGGAAAACCAACTCTGCCGGACCTGGGCAGCCACTTCCCTGTCTGGTCCGTTCCCTCTGCTCTCATCGGGCGCAGAACCACCCTCACCTTCCAGAGGGAGGCAGGCCCTCCCCGAACCACAGGGATTTTCCAGACAGTTTGCTCCCCCGTAACCTCCCGAGCCACGGCCCTTTGTGCCAGGGCCAACTCTGCCCCTGGCCTGGCCAGCAGGACCCAGTCACACCCAGGGATAACCTGTGGCCTGCAATTTCCAGTTCATTCCTGTCTCCTTGACCAAGGATTCCATTCAATAGAACACGTGTGTGCAGAGTACCTACTGAGGGTCAGGCTTTGGGACTACAGGTGGAATGAGACCCCGCCCCACCCAGGGAAATGAGGACCACAAGAGACAGGGAGGCAAAGGGGAGCAGGAGGGCTCCCCTCAGGAGGGGACATCTGGCCTTGGCCTGCAAGGATGGGTAGCCATCAACGGAGCACAGGGCAGGGGAGACATTTCAGATGGAGGCAAGGGCCCCAGCAAGAGCTCAGGGAAGTCAGGGTGTGAAGATGATTAGCCTTTCATCATGGCTGAACCCCCAGGAGTGGGTGGATGTGGTGGGAGGCAGGCAGTTAATTTAGTGGCAACAGGGAGCCATGGAGGAGTTTAGGGCTGGGGAGAGGGGTGGGTTGAACGGTGAGGAAGGAAGAGAAGGTGCCGTCATTTTCACGTGGGCGAGGGGCAAGGAGGCTGTGAGCAAGGTTCCTAGAAGTCACAGGGGCTATTGTGGCCCAAGAAGGCGGGGGACAGCCCTAACCGGTTTGGCTCAGTGGACAGCACGTCGGCCTGCGGACTCAAGGGTCCCAGGTTCGATTTCGGTCCAGGGCATGTACCTTGGTTGCGGCACATCCCCAGTAGGGGGGTGTGCAGGAGGCAGCTGATCGATGTTTCTCTCTCATCGATGTTTCTAACTCTCTATCCCTCTCCCTTCCTCCCTGTAAAAAATCAATAAAATATATTTAAAAAAAGAAGAAGAAGGCGGGGGCCAGAGATGGCGAAAGGCTCTGGGTGCCAGCGTTGGGCCCGTCTGCCAGGCAGGATCACGAGCGGAGGCTGACTGGGGTGGGAGTGTGTCCCCAGTCCCATTCGTGCCTCTAAAGAGAAAGGCTCTGGGCGTCAGCCTGGCTGTGGCTGAAAACAAAAACTCAGCCAGGAGAGCCCAGGACTTGCCGCCTGGGAGAAGGCGTCCCTCTCCCGAAGTTGTCCTCATTCAGCCCCTTGGCCCACATCCTAGTGGACACCTGGGGCGGGGGGTTGTCACCCGTGACGAGGGCACAGATGACGGCCAGAGGGTCTGGGCGACTACACAGCAGGTCCAGGGTCCAGCGTGACGCTCCCCCCAGAGGACAGAAAATGGCTTGTGAGCTAAAGCCACGGAAAAAGCAATCAGTGCGGGACAGAGCTTGAGGACTGGGGATGAGTCATCGGGACGCCTCATGATAAATGGCCAGCTGCTGGCAACACCGACAGCCACGCTGATCTCATTTTGAAAGCAGAACTCCTTTTCACCCCGATTGTTTAACTCTGATTTGAGGACAAACAGAGGAAGAGAGACAGAAAGAGAGCAGCGTCCGTCCGTGAGAAGGCACATGCCTGCAGGGGTGGGCAGGGGGGTGGTGTGACAGTGATGCGCAAGGGGGCTTAGTCAGCTTTCTCTGCAGTGTCTCTAACCTTGAATTTTTGATCCATTTCCCCCTTTCTGTGGAGCGCCCCCCCCCAACCCCACCCAGGGACTGGATACTCCCTCAGCGCCTCGGAGTGTGCCCTGCGCTGGTATCCAGCATGCTTTTTTCCACGGACTCCACACACATCTTTATAGTAGGTGCTACAATTATTCTCGTTTTATGAAAGGGACACTGAGGCTCAGAGAAGTGCGTTCCTTTGTCCAAGTCGCTCCCAGAACATGTCTGCCGGACCCCAGAGGGGTGGTACTAAACCAGCACCTGGCACTTTCTTGCGTGCCACCAGACTGGGAGGTGGGCAGCGTGGAGGAGGGCGCCGGGCCGCAGAGACCAGACAGAGGCAAAGCTGAGGGGGCATCCAGTGGAGGAAGCAAGACTTGGCGGGAAACCCAAGAGCCCTCTCGCCCCAATCCGTGGTGTCCGCAGGAGGCTGAGACCCCAGCGCGCACAAGGACAGCAGCCCGCAGTGGGGAGCGAGAGGGGTTGCGCCGTCGGGGTTACTAGAGCGCAGTACGGGTTCGTGCCGAAAGCGAAAACACGGGGCCAAACGCGAGGCTGGCGGGGCGCACCCAGAGTCCCCATCTCCCTGCCACACCTCTCAGCCCTCTGGGCAGCCTCAAAAGGGGCAGGAGGGCACACCTGGCAGCTCCATCCAGAGCTCAGGGAGTCTTCGAAGCTTCTTGGAACGGTGGTGAACTGGGGTCCCCGGACTGAGAGACCCCCCGGAGACTCAGAGACAGAGAGACAAAGAGAGACCGGGTCCCGGAAGAAGAAGGCTAGTGCCGAGGAGGAGAGGGAGCCAGAGCCGCGACCAGGAGAGGGCGGCGAGGGCGCGCGCGAGGCCGAGTGTCAGAGCGTGGAAAAGTGAGTGTCCGGCGGAAGGCGGGTGAGCAAGGGGCCGGGAGCGGAGCCAGGAGGCGAGGGGAGACGCGGCGAGGAGGGGAGGAGGCGGATGGACGGACGGACGGGTCCCAGGGCCAGGAAGGCAGGAAGAGAGCAGCATCCTCGCCTCCAGCCTAAGTCCTAGGCGCACTCTGTCCCTGAGAGCGCCAGGTAGACCACCTTTGTCACTGCGCACACCAGGTGAGGTGGGAGGGCGGGGCAGGGGCGGGCCAAGGCCAAGCCTTACCTGGACGGCCGGTGAGGCGGGGACCGAAGGACGTCGGGCCGAGAGCCTGCGGGAGCCGAACGCAGCCGAGGGCCGAACCGCGAAGCGGGGACGGCGCGGAGAGGTGCGCGGGCGGCAGGAGGATGTGCCCAGGCTGCGCGGGGGCTGGAAGGAAGGGGGCGGGGGCGAGGGGCTGGCGGGAGGGGAGGGGGCGGGAGCGCGGGGAGGGGGCGGGGAAAGGGCGGTGGGAGCGGGCTCCGAGGCCCCCCGCGAAGGGGCAGCCCTGGGCCGGGCCGGGCCCGCGCGCTCCCGGCGGCGCGCCCTCGCCAGCTGCGCTCGGCGTTCCGGGCCCGCTCCCCAGAGGCCTAGCCGCCGCCGCCGCGAGGGCGCGGGGCAGACAAAGGAGACAGACAAAGGCGGGCGCAGTCGGGCGGCGCTGCCGGCACCGGGCGAGGCGGGCCCACTCCTGCCGGTGCGTAAGAGCCGCCTCCGCGCGGCCCGGGGCGCGTGGGACGGGCGGGGCGCGGGCAGCGGTGGCGCATCTGGAGCGGCCCCGCCGGGAGCGGGCAACAAAGGGCCACGGCAGGGGGTCCCTGGTGGACCCCAACAATGGGTCGGAGCTGAGCGCTCAGCTGCTGCCGCGTCTGGCTGGCCCAGTAGGGGCCGGCCGGTCCCCAAAAGGATTATTCCGCCTAGGCTGTCAAATGGGACGGAAGAAATGCCGGTTGCGAGGGAGGCGGGACCCGGCACCGCGGGGCCTTTGTAGCCTCCGAAAGTGCGCGAAGTGGGGGGCGGGGTTCTAGGAGAGCTCGCTCTTGGATGTAAGGGTATGGGGTCTTCGCAGCTCTACCTGGTGAGATTCCCGGGTGCTGGTGACCACACCAGTGCTTACCCCCCCCGCCCTCCGCTCCCCGGGAAAGGAAGCAAGACAATCTTTCTACCCAAGCATCACACATGCACACACACACACACACACACACACACACACACACACACACACACACACACACGGTCCGCCTCTCGCCACGCCCTGTCCAAAGTCTGTCTGATGCTCCCCAGCCCGGCTCTGCCTGGACAAAGCCAGCGCTCGAGACTGGCTCATCCATCACCGCTCGGGGCGCCACGTCCTGCCGACCCTGGGAGTCCGGGAATGCTGTGTTATGGGTCCCGCGGCCCCCATAACTCACGGCGGGGTCAGTGGGGCCACGGGCGCTGCAGAGATCAAAGAGCGGTGGGGTGGGACCGACGCGCACGCGGAAAGCCGCAGTCTCGCCTGGCGCCCAGAGCTCAACCGTGGCTTCCATTTCCACTGTTTTTTGTTTTTGTTTTTGTTTTCTTTCTTGAGAGTATGGCAAATTATGGCTCAGCGGCTTAAGAGCTCTGCTCAGTCAGGCTGGATGCCTGGGCTCCGCTTCTGATGCCATTCCCGTCTCTTTGGGGCAAATCGCTTAACCTCTCTGAGCTCATTATCATCTCTAACTCTCAGGGTTCAAGGATTAAGTGCAAGGCCCTGGCTTCACAGGAAATGCTCTAGAACAATCAACTGCTATTGTTATTGTCATAGTCTCAACCTGATGGCGGATTGGTGAAAGGGCTGGACTGCTTACTCACTGGAAGGTTTGGATCCCTTATCCCTTAATGCCTATTGAACACCTACTATGTGCCAGCTCTGTTCTGGGCGCTGGGGCTACAGTAATGAGCAACATGAACCAGACTCCCTGCTCTCATGGAGCTGACATTCTAGGGAAGGAGACGGATGAGAAGCAAGTGAACACATATCTATATCGTATGTCAGATGGTAATTAGTGCTATAAAAAAAGCGGCGTAAGTAGAGAAAACATGAAAGGGAAGAGTTATTTTACATAAGGTTTCGAGGAAAGGCCTCTTTGGTAAGGCTGTATTTTTGCAAAGAAAATCAGGTAATGAGCTGCGAGGAGGAAAGTGGTGCAGGCAGAAGGAAGAAGCAGTGCAAAGGTCCTGTGGCAGGAGAGTGCTTGGTGTTTGAGAAAGAACAGCAAGGCTGGAGCACAGAGAGATGATGTCAAAGATGGAGAGGATCATGGGAGCATGCAAAGGCCACAGTAAGGACCTTGACTTTTAGTCAGTGCGATGGCAGCCGTTGGAGGGTTATGAGCAAAGCAGTGACGTGATCTGAGTTGGGTTTTAACGGCGACTCCCTGATTCCTAAAATCGAGAAAAGACTGGAGTGGGGCGGAGAGACCAATTGGGAGCTGTAGCAGAGAAGAGGTGATGGTGACTTAGGCCCGGGAGGGGGACAGAGGCCATGATTCTCCTTTTCAAGGATGAGCTGTGGCCGGGCATTCATTGAACCAGAAGCAGATTACGAGATACTCTGGTTTGAACGCTGCTGCTGTGAACCAGCAGGGAATCTGTTGCCGTGCTTAGACTCTCTGCTCCTCATGTTCTCCAGAGCGATGCAGTGGGGAAAGGTGGGTGTCAGGGGAGGCCTGGGCTCCTATCCCATCCAGGTTATGGTGACTCTCGGCCTCTGTTTCGCCATCGGTAAAATGTGGTGGTTGAGTGGCCAAAGTGGAAACAACTCAGATATCCCATCAACTGGTGAACTGATAAGCAAAATGTGGTCTATTCATACAATGGACTATAGTTGGCCATAAAGAGGAGTGAAGTACCAGAACACACCACATCCGGATGAATCTTGACAACATTATGCTAAGGCACAAAAGCCAGGCATAAGAGGCCAGATATTGCATGACTGAGTTTATATGGAATGTTCAGAAGAGGCAAGTCCATAGAGATAGAAAGTAGACCTAGTGGTTGCCAGGGCTGGGGGGAGGGAGACTGGGGGTGACTGCTAATGTGTGTGGCGTTTTTTTCTTTTTGGAGCGATTTTTTCTTTT
Organism: Eptesicus fuscus; assembly: GCF_027574615.1. Classification (NCBI taxonomy): domain Eukaryota; kingdom Metazoa; phylum Chordata; class Mammalia; order Chiroptera; family Vespertilionidae; genus Eptesicus; species Eptesicus fuscus. The sequence continues at coordinate 6,417,593 of NC_072481.1, read as the reverse complement.
TGGAGCGATGTAAGTGTTCTGGAATTAGACAGTGGGGATGGATGCACAACTTTGTGACTCTACTAAAAATCACGGGATTGCACACGTTAACAGGGTGAACTTGCCCTGCAGTGTGGCTAAGTGGCAGAGCATTGGCCTGTGCACCGAAGGGCCTCGGGTTCGATTCTGGCCTAGGGCACGTACCTGGGTTGCAGGTTCATTCTGGCCCCTATAGGGGCATGAGCAGGAGGCAACCCATCGATGTGTCTCTTTCACATTGATGTTTCTCTCCCCCTCTCTCTCCCTCCCTCCCTCCCTTCTTTTCACTCTCTCTGAAAAGCAATGAAAAAAATATCCTCGGGTGAGAATTAACAAAACAAAAAAAGGGGGTGAACCTTATGGTTTGTGAGTTGTATCTTAATAAAGCAGTTGTTTTTTAAAAGAGGCAGTTGAGCTGGATCAAGGGTTTTTACCCTGTGGTCCAGGATGACCTCAGAGGGCCGGGACACTCCTGAAATTATGGAAGACATTCAATGTCTCTGAGCATTTGGGTAGAGGTTCAGATTTTAAGAAGAGCTGATCTTTAAGGTCTTCCTGACCAACAAGGGGTCAAGGACACTGGGGAGTCAGCTGACCCGTGGGGAGGGAATGGCAAGTTGAACTCTGCCCTGGCTGAAGGGTTAGAAGGGCCCCGTGTTACTGGCCTAAGTCAGGGCTTTGGGTCTGAAGTGGGGAGTGGATCCCAGGGTCTGGGGCAGCTGTGCAGGTCAGGCCTCACACCAGAAGCCCGGAGGAGGGAGGAGCGGAACTGTCTGTCTGCCGCAGTCCCTTGTATAGGCATCTTGGGGCCAGGATGATCCATGTCCTTCCTTGGGGCACCTTGAAGGCTGCCTGGTGCTTTGGGACATGAAAACGAGGCAGGAGGGACACCACTAAGGGTGCTTTGGATGGGGTTTTGAAAAGCATGATGGCTGGTCTGGAGTGAGGGGCTTAGATACTGTGTGTCCATTTTAATATCATTGTCATTACTGCCATTAATTGAGCATTTATGTGCCAGGCACTGTGCACTTTATATTTCTACAATATATTTTATTTACTCCCGTCCAGCTCTACGGAATTGTTACTACTACTATTCCAGTTTACAAATGAGAAAACTGAGGCTGAGAGAGAGAAGGGCCTAAGAGCTGTGTCAGCAGCGGTGGTGGGAGGGAGACAGCAGGTTGGATACACCAGCATCGCGGTGAGCACCCCACATCCGTTGCTTCTTTTCGAAAGCAGCTCTTCTCTGCACACCACGCCAAAGCGCTGAAATCAAAGGTCCTTGCTCCTCGTCCAGACTGTTAGGATAGGAGTCAGGTAAGTGGCAACGAGCCACTGTCTGCCATTGTTTCGCTCCTCCGTTCTTTCATTCACTCATTGAACACGCACACACTGAGAACCTGGCGTTGGCCAGGCACTGGGTGAGGTGCTGCACTAAAAGAATGAATGAGGCTGGGTCTCTGCTTGGGGGTGGTCCCAACTGGCTGGTCCCTGAGCATTGGGGTGGGATTGTCACCAGGCTCTATGTGGCTGACTCTGTGACTCCCCCACCTGCCTGTGTTTGGTGTCCTGGGAACGTTAGGCAGGGGTTGGGTCCATGATTTCGCCTGTGATCAGCCTGGTGGGTGTGGGAGGGACTTTGAAAGCATCTTGGCGGTCTGGGCACTGCTGCCTGTTGCTCTTCCCAGTTCACTCATCTGCTCTTCCCGTGCAGGCCTTAGTCTTTGCAAGGCTTTTCTTTGCAAAGACTTTGTTGCATCTTGCCTTCTCTTAGCTTCCATTTAAATGTCCCCTGGGAGTGATTTTCTCTCTGTCCCCACTGCACACCCTCAGGGACCTGCTCCAGTTGGCAAATAAGCTCTCCCTCCTCCTAAACATCCATCCTTCCCTCCCAGACACCCTCCTGCATATCGTCCTTATGGAGAAAAATATGCAAATAACTTTGAAAAACAATCTCCCAGCAACTGGGTATTCATAAATGTAATAAATTAACCCCATAATGTAATCTGGGTCCCTCGACCATCCATCATGCTGATGCGATTAAGATATGAAAAACCAGATGCCGCGGAGCCCTGAGGTTGGAAGTGACAGATGAGTTTGCATAGAGCTCCCCTTCAGCCCCTGGGCCCTGCCCCAGCCCCAGCTTCTTGGCTCCCATGGAACTCCAGGCCCATTAGAGGCTCAGGAATATCTGTCCAGCCTGTTCATGTCACAAATGAGGAGAAGAGGCCTTTTAGAGATTAGGGGTCAGGTCAGTTCCAATCCTCATCTGTCTCCCACCTGCTTTCCTCTGTGTATGGCTAACTCTGAATCCAAGCCCCAAGCCTAGGCATTTTTATCTATGGGCTTTGACAAAGTGGGTACCCCAGTGTCAGACCAAGGTCGTTGGGACCTCAGTTTCCCAGTTGGAAAAATGTAAGTGGGGGGCTGACCGTCCTCTAAGATTTCTCTGGAGTTCTTTAGCTGCGTGTCAGGAGACCTTTGTGAGCGGCTTGCACTGTGTCTTCTCAGGGCAAGGCCTGGCTGCTCACACCATGCCCCGGAGGCCATCCCACAACAGTGGCTGGGCTCTGAGCTTCTCCACCCCAGGCCCCAATCCTAGGGGACCCTTTACAGGGAATCTCCACCCTAAGACGGCCACTTCCTGTCACCAATGAAAAAGCTACTTGGGTAGCCTCCGGAGCAAGCATGTCAGACTTGCGGCCAGCGGGCCGCATGACGAGTTTGACATGCTTGCTCCAGAGAGAGGCAAAGAAGGATGTCCTCTAAGGATGTCCACTTTCCCCCGTGGCCAAAGCATCACAATAATTAAATCTCAAGGAGCCAGGGACACCTCTACAAACCAGTGAGCTGCTTGGCTGGCTCTGTGTGAAAATGGTCCTCCCAGGCAAGGCAGGATGTGAGCAGGGTCCCCACGTCTGGAGAAGAGTCGCGTGTCCCCCAAATGCGCTGCCAGGTGCATCCGTCTCTGAAGAAAATCATCCATCCCTTTGGATTAAGATTGCCGCTTTATGAAATGCAGACTTTCCTCGGGAACAGCTCAAACCCGTTGTGGTGATGCCCGTGGTTTCTTGGGCATCAGGGCCCCTGGGGAGCTTGTTAAAGGGCCGGTGCCATGCTGTGCACACGGACGGATCTGGTAGGCCAGGGAGGCCCGAGTTCCGTGTTTAATGGGCTCCCCAGGGATTAAGATGTAGATTTCCAAAGACTCCTTTGGAGACCTGCTGTGCCGGCATTCCTGGCTTAATGGGCTAGGTTAGGTATTTTCTCCTCTGCCCCCACCTCCACGGAAGTGTGTGAATGAAGATCTGAAGGCTTCTGGGGGAAAGGGGGGGTACAGGTCCCCAACAGTCCTGGCTGGATCTGTGTACCCACAGATGAGCGTGACCACCGACAAGCTCTTGGAGGTCAGAGACCAGGTCTATGACTTTGGTCGTGACCTGTTTCCCATAACTCCACAGCCACTTCCCTGACCTGAGGGGCTGACAATAAGTTGGATTCCTGGAGTCAGACTAGAAGTCAGAACTGGGCTTGTCCTCCAAATGTGTGATTTGGGCAAATTAAAGAACATCTCTGTGCCTGATTTACCATCTGGAAAGTGGGGCTGTATAATGGGTGCTTAGCTCCTAAGGTTAATGAGGGAATGAACGAAATCAATGCTTGAACAGAAGCACTCAATCCATGTTAGCAATTATTTTAATATTAATCATTGTCTCCCAGAGGCCTCACAGCCCTTTCAGAGTCGGGGGGGGGGGGTGTGGGGGGTGGCGGGAGGGGATGACTCCAGGGCTAGTGGCAGAAGACACCTCTGCCCGCCCCTCCCTCAACAGTTGTGTGACATTTTACTTCACTCCTCTAAACCTCGTTGGCTCCTTTGTAAAACAGGGACAATTACAAAATACAGTAACTGTCGCGTGGAGTTGTTGAGAGAATTTAGTGAGATAATCCGTGGACACTTAGCCCAGCGCCTGGTGTATTTAGGCCAGCTGTTGTTAGGATGCCTGGGCCTGGGAGGTCAAGCCAGGCCGGTGAGGTTCCGGGTGGGGGAGGGGGCGTCGCAGGTGCCCCCGGGTCCTCCCCTGTCCCCGCCCCGGAGCCGGCGGATTCGCTTTCGGTTGGGCAGCTGAGTCCGGGAACCAGCAGTAGCTGGCGGAGCCGGCGGAAGATGTCGCTGTCCACAGCTCCCAGCTGTGACCTCCACCTGCTCCGCACCAGCCGCGCGTACCCACCCCCGTACCGCGCCTCCCGAAGCGAGAGAAATGCCCTGGGGAGGGAGGTTCGTAGCGACCCGACGGGGAGACCTAAACTGTCTTTTTCCGCGCCCACCCGAAAGTGAGAGGCGGCGGCGTGGCCCCGCCCATCGCCAAGCCCCGCCCCTCGGAGGCCCCGCCCCCGGCGCTGCTCCTTCCCGCCCCCGCTCCGGCCGCTGCGGGGAGTGGGCGTGGCCCCAAGGCGGCCTCCGGGACCCGCCGCCGCGCCGCGGACGTCACGAAGCGGCGCCCAGCCGCGCGGATTGAGCTGGAGGCGCCCGTGGTCGGGTCCGTGGTTCCCCGCGCGGGGCCCGAGCCGCGACCCGCGAACCGAGGCCGGAGCCGGTACTGCGGGAGGGAAAAGGGCGGGACTCCCTCCGGGGAGGGACCACCCGGGCGGGGGTGGAGTCTTCTTCCAGCCCGGTCTCTCCTCCCGCGGGTGCCGCTTTCCGCTCCCGGCCCTGCGCCTCCGGCTTCTGCGGCCCTTTTGGCCTTTCCTACCCCCGAGACGGCGGGTGGGTGGCCGGGGAACGGAGGCTAATCGCGGCGCAGCTGATGCCCCCGAGGTACGACGCCGGCGTGGGGGGCCGTTCCCAGCAGCCCTGGTTCTGTGTTCAGGGGGGTCCTGCTCCGATTCCCCCCAGGCGGAGGCGGGCCCCAGGCTGCCTGGGCCTCCGGAACTAGCCTCTCGCTCCTGTCCCACCCCCCAGGTGGCGGGAAGGATGACTACGCTCACGCGACAGGACCTCAACTTTGGCCAAGGTAGAGAGCCCGGACCTGCCGGCCGGGTACGGGGCGAGGGCGGGTCTGTGCAGGCGGACTTTCCTGAGCGCCGGCTTGTGCCCCTTGCAGTGGTGGCCGACGTGCTGTGCGAGTTCCTGGAGGTGGCGGTGCACCTGATCCTCTACGTGCGCGAGGTCTACCCGGTGGGCATCTTCCAGAAGCGTAAGAAGTACAACGTGCCTGTCCAGGTGAGCCCCCACAGCCGGGCCGGCGCCCCCGGGTCACCCCCTAGTCACAGAGTGGGCAGGGAGTGGGTTTTAAACCTCTGTCGCACCTTCAGGCCCAGCCCCCTCATTCTCCAGCGGGGGGACCTGGCCTCCAGGTCCTGGCAGCCTGACAGCCTCCCAACCCTCGCTCCTTCTATCCCCTCTGAACTGGGAGTGCCCCTCCAGGAGTTAGGGACCAGGTCTTGGCAGTCGCGTTGCCCTGGGGTATGGTTGTATTTTAAAAGAGTTCTTGAAGCTGGCCTTGAAGTTGCCCTGAGGTTGCTTTGGGGAGAGGATTTCTGTCAACCTCAGGCACCTTCTCTCTGCCCTCACTTACCCTAATTGTAGGTTAAAAGGGAAACAAAGCCACCAAACACTCCATTCCCAATCTTTAGAAGTGCCTGCCCCTTACAAGGCACTCAGTAAACATTAGAAGAAACGACCGAATACTGGAAGGTGGTGGAAGCTCAGGGGATGTACTGGGAAAAGGAAGAGAGAAACAGCTTTGACTGAGCACCCACTAGGTACCTGTCTCACTGAACCCTCCCTCTCCCTTTGAGATCTTCACCGACGGCGTTTATTAAAGCTCAGAGAAGCCATTTGTCTGAGGCCACATGGCTCCTTCATTCCAGATTCTTAACTTTTGAAAACTGATTAGATTTCTGGATCCCTTCTCTTTAAAAAATGCCCATATACTCAAACACAATTTAGGGGTTTCTCAGACTCTGGGGGAGCTGAAGGACCCCACAATAGGAAACCCTAATGCTGTAAGTGCTGATGTTGAGCCTGAATTCTTACCTCCTGGCTTCTCCCCCTCGGTGGATGATTCAGAGTTCTGAGCCCCAGGATGGGAAGTTGGTCTCCCCGGTGGGAACCCTAGGGAACTGCGGGGCCTCTCTCCGCAGGCAGACAGGCTTGGGCTCCTGGAGGGGATGTGGGAGGTTTCCCCAGGGGTGCTGGGGCCTCACCAGCCATCATGGCATTGTGTGCAGATGTCCTGCCACCCGGAGTTGAACCAGTATATCCAGGACACGCTGCACTGTGTCAAGCCGCTCCTGGAGAAGGTGAGGGCACCAGCCCACCTCACACCCGATACGGGATGGGGTGATGCTGGACCTTGCAGGGGACCCAGGACTCTCACACCCAGAGGCCTGTTCCCTGCACCCTGGAGACCCCCCCGAGCCCAAGGACAGGCCCCAGGGCACGTGGGCCACGTGAAAGGTGTGCTGGGCCCCAGAGCCATAGTGGATGGTCCTGAGTGGGGCCTGCCTGGGAGGGTTCTGGGTTCTCACATGTGTTTCTCTCCCCCTACCCCCAAGTCCCATCTGGGCTTCCTCCTCCTATTGTGTCTCCTGTGACCCCTATGGGGCCCAGGTAGTCTCTCCCCTCAGCCTGTACCACTCATGCCAGGACATCTCTCCAGGGCCTTGGGGACCCTGGGCCTAGAGGCTGAGCAGGGCTGTGAGTGGGCCCTTTCCCACCCTTCCTTGGGCGGGGGTGGAGTGAGGGTGGGGTGGGGGGGACCCAGTTCTGGAGTAGATTTCTGTCCTTGCAGAATGATGTGGAGAAAGTGGTGGTGGTAATTTTGGACAAAGAGCATCGCCCAGTGGAGAAATTCGTCTTTGAAATTACCCAGCCTCCACTGCTGTCCATCAGGTGAGCTGCCTCTCCGCCATCCACCTGCTAGATGGTGCGAGGTCCTTAGGAATATCCCACCTTCATGCCTTTAAGCAGCTCCCAGAATACCTTGGGGAAATGCAAGGCATGCCAACCTAACAGGCAGGCTGCCCAGTGGTCTCTGGACATCACACCGGTTACATGGAAATCCTCCCGTGTCACACGTGGAAAACCATGACACTGGTGATTGGCTAGTCCCAGCCTCCTCTTTTATAGATGCAGAAACTAAGGTCCAGAGATGTGACATGAACTACCCAAGGTCACCCAAATGGTGGCAGAGCCAGGACACAATCCAGGGTCCTAACTTCCCAGGCAAGCGGTGTAATCCATAGTCAATTAGAAGTTGACCTTGGGCAGAAATGTTGGCTGGTCAGCTGCTGGCTTCCTGTGGTGAGGTCAGGACAATAGAATCTGTCCCCGAATGGCCTTGGGCAAGCCCTCTCCCCTCACGGCTGGCGTCCTGGTTCTCAGATGGGAAAGGGGACATTAGCATATTAGAACCACCTGTAGGGGCTCCCTGTACCCCTTCCCCCCATCCTGGATTAATTAGTCTGGGATGGGGCTCTGCACTGGTTTTAAACTCACCTGGTGACAGGTATCCCAGCCCTTAGAAGCCAACCCTCAGAAGGACTAGAGGGGCTCGGGACCCCCTCATCTGCTTCTAGGGGTGACTGCTTGTGGAGGGGGGCACCAGTGTGATAGAAGACCTGCCTCTTCTCTCCTTCCCAGCTCAGACTCCCTGCTGTCTCATGTGGAGCAGCTGCTCCGAGCTTTCATCCTGAAGATCAGCGTGTGTGATGCTGTCCTGGACCACAACCCCCCAGGTGAGCTCACCTGCTGCCGCCTCTTCCCTGGGCGTTTCCATGGCTACTTTGGGTTGGTCCGTGTTCTCAAGTTCCTCTGAGCCTTGTCTCTTCCTGCTTTTTAGAACTCCTTTCAAAGTCTACATCCTCCAGGAACTTCCCTGGTTAGCTCCACTCTGTCTTCAGTCTCTGTTTACTTGTGTCTTAACACTTGGTTTATTTACACTTTGATTTCTGGGGCTGCTGAGCCAGCTAGGGAGGTGGGAGGAGACTGCGCAGTGGCAGGCCTGGTGTGGCCCAGCCTTGATCAAACGCTTGCCTCCTCAGGCTGTACCTTCACAGTGTTGGTGCACACGAGGGAAGCTGCCACTCGCAACATGGAGAAGATCCAGGTCATCAAGGTGAGAGGAGACTGGTCAAGGCGGGTGGGCAGTGAGACAGCGGGAGGCTCTGGTAAGCAGGTGCCACAGTGCTGAGTGGGCAGGGGTGCTGCCCGTGGGCATTGCACCCATACCATTGCTTATGACAGTGCCTGGCACCCAGTAGGTTCTTGTTGTGTGCTAACGGTGCGGCCACATGCCTGCCATTGCTACACCTGGGCACGCAGCACTGGGAGGAGGCTGTGTGCTGGGGCCCCCAACTCAGTGAGGTTCTCCTTTCCGACCAGTTTCAGAATTGGTGCTTGGGGCTCATGAAGTCACTTAGGTTCCCAGCCCAGCTCTGACCCACAGACTGGGCCTGTCTAGTGGAGGAGCCTGGGATTCTGCACTTCCCTAGTGATTCGATGCTTCCCCAAGTCTGAGGACCCCAGCTCTGGAGGTAGAGGGGGAGGCAAAGGGAGGGCAGGCAGGGTCCAGCCCCCTCCCACCCCGTCACCTGGATTCCTCCCTAGGACTTCCCCTGGATCCTGGCGGATGAGCAGGATGTCCACATGCATGACCCCCGGCTGATACCCCTAAAAACCATGACGTCAGACATTTTAAAGGTGAGCTGCATGGGGACCAGGTGTGTTGTATTTAGGGTGTGCTTGAGGCCTTGTGGACAAAGCTTGGAGATTACCAGGCAATACCTGGCATAAGGCTCCTCCCATCCCCCTTCCCTTCCCCATCCGCACTGTGGCCATGCAGCCTGACACTTGGAGAGAGATCTGCCTGCCAGGGGCTTACATATAGGCGCCCTGACTGCCACCTGACACGGCTGTGTGTTCCTGTCCGTTAGATGCAGCTCTATGTGGAAGAACGAGCTCATAAAAACAGCTGAGGGTGTCTCTGCCCCATGGACGCCACAACTATCGGACTTTGGGGGCCCCCAGCCTCGGGCAGCGCTGCAGGGCCACCCGCTTCCAAGTGCTCTTATTGCCTCTGCGCGGACTGCCCACCCTCCAGCCCGGAGCTGCTCAGGTCTGATTGCCTTCATGGAGGAATGGCCCCCCAGGAGGGCAGGAAGGGTGCTGGGCTCTCAATTTCTCAGCCTCCTGGGGTTCAGCCGGTCAACACTGTCTGTCTCAAATACTGTGCTGTGAGTTGTTTCAATAAAGGGCCCCAAGGGCTGACCTGGGCTCTCACTAATTGTAGCGGGAGGGGCAGGTGCAGCCAAATTAACCTGGGGGAAGGGCTGCTTCTCTAACAAAGTGCCCGGACCCCCTACCCCCCACTCCTAGACCCAACCCCAGGCTGGTTTTCCTGGGAACATTTATTATGACAAGAAGTGAGAGCTACACAACAGTGGGTTTGCCCAAGGTTACAACTGTGGCAGGAGGTCCCGGGGCAAGGGCCTCCCTGCCCACCACAGGCCATCTCTTGCCTGGAGGAGACCTTTGGCACTTGGCTGGCAGGGACAGAGGGCAGGTGAAAGGCTAGCAGATCCAGACTGTCAGGGTCTGTAGAAATGAAGTGGGGAGGGCAAGTTATTAAAGTCCTCATCCCATTCCCATTCCTGTTCTCATTCCGGCTCCTGCGTGGTATCGGGCTGAGTTCTGGAGGCCGCTGGGTTCCTGGTCGTCTTAGGGCTGATGATGATGCTGCTGTTGGTGACACGGGGCCCATACCAGCCTGCCCAGAACTGGGTGTCTCTGCCCCCATGCTGGAAGAGGATGTGGCGGACGCCTGGAGGGTAATCTGAGAAGGTGTGAGAGACCTGGAAGGAAGGGAGAGGGAGTCACCATCAGGACTGGGGAGGGGATGAGATGGGGTGACCACTCAACTGGAGAGAAGGGAGAGTCCCAGGTGGGAGAGCTGGGGCATTCCAGGCCCTGGGGGAAGTGGATGGCAGGCAAGCAGCTGAGGCCTCACCTCTGTCCACTGGGCATCGCTCCACTGCTGGATGGTCACACGTCGGGGCTCGAAGGAGGCCAAGACGCTGTGGTTGGCTGAGAGCAGCTGTACTCGGATGTTGTAGGTGCAGCCGCAGTCTGCTCTGGCAGCGAACCTAGGGGAGGCTGGGGTTCAGGACAGCACCCCAAGACAAAGGGTGGCCCTGGCGGTGGGCAGGCAACAGGCCTACAAATTAGAGTTTCATTTCCCTGTGGGGCCCATGAGGTCCACCTTCAGTGCTCCCTGTACCCCCAGGGTAAGCAGTCTCTCTCTGTGCTGGGCCTCAGTTACTCCATCTGAGAAAAGGGCCACCCTTTTGGGTATTTCGGAGATTGCATCTTAAAAGGCAAAAAGCTCTCTACAGAGATAAAGGCCAGGCTGTGGGTTCAATGGGAGATTCAAGGGGTGGCCTGTGCAGTGTGGGCTGGCACAGAGCTCAGCCCTGCTATCTCCCCCGCCCCCCGCAGTTCTGCACACCCCTCAAATCTCACCCCTCCACCCTCAGAGTGGTGGCCTGGGGCCCTGCTTCTGCCGTGGCCAAGGCAGAGCGGCTGGCACAGCCCTGTGCAGAGAGGAGCTTGAGAAAGTTGTGGGATAAATGGTGGGAGGGGCAGGGGAGGCAGATGAGAAGGCATGTGCGCATATGTGCGATCCCGGAAGGCTGGGTCTTGGGTGTCTTGCTCTAGTGCGTGTCAGACAACTCACCTGCAGGCCTCAGTCTCCCCACCTGTGAACGGGGGTTAAGGTTTATCCCCTGCTGATGTGATGGTGGGGAGGCCAGGAGGCGCTGCTGGATGAGCAAGTGCTGGTCTGTCCACACGAGACAAGCCAGCCGGGTTGGCCTGGCTTCGGGGACTGCTGGGCACAGAGTGGGCACTCCCTCCAGGTGTCCGCAGGGAAGGCGGAGGATGCATTGTGGGGCCGGGCCTCACTCACCAGTCCTTCACCACGATGTCAGGCCGGACTGTGTCCATTAGTTCCTCCCAGTAGCCCTCAGCTTTGAGGTCCACCTTCTGGGACTTGAGGCATAATCTGGGGAGCAGAGGAAAAGCTTGCATTCCTAGGTGTGCTCTGTGTGGCCTGCACCCAGGGAGGTGATTCAGGGGACCCAGCAGTGTCCCCTGATGGCTGCAGGACAGCTACTGGCTGGTGCCGACTCTGGCTCCTACCTCGGTGTGGGCCCATGAGAAATACGCAGGGAGTTTGACTCGCTGGTGCCTGGGCAGCACCTGATCCCAGTCCATACGCCCGGGGCCCCAGGAACTCACGTTCCTAGTTATGGACAGCCCACTTCCCCAGGGGCTCCCCGCCCCCTTAAACCGACCCCCACCCGCAGTCAGAGTTTACTTCTGCCCCAGGAGGCAGTAGACTCTGAGCTGGTTTTGGAAACACCTCCCTTGAGCTTCACAGAGGCCCTGCCGTAGGTGGGCCTGGGTTTGGCAAAGGGTGTCCCGACCCTCTTCCTCCAACACAGCCTGCTCAGTCCAGTTGTCTTACCTATAGGATGTGACAAAGTACTTCTTGACCTCGGAGTCAGGAAAATCTTCCCCATGGGCTCCAGGTAAGCTCTCCACCTTCCAACGGTCCCCCCCATTTTGGTCGATTTGCCAGGAACTCATACCCTCTAGGAAAAACAGAAGCCTAGTAAATGTGTAGCCCGGCCCTCCCCATTTGGTATGAGGGTGAAATGCAGGGCTTGCTCATGCTCATCTCCAGGTGTGTACCCCAACTGTGCCTTGGAACACCCCTACAAAGTTAAACTCCAACCCATTCCCACCTCTCCCCCACCTTTGTCCCTGACCAGTTTGACTCCTACATGAAGCTGGGAAAGAACTACCTTTCTTCACTTCCATGTTGCTGATGCCCTTTGGGAAATACCCAAGTTTCAGTTCTCAGAACATTATGAAGGGCCTGTGATGGTACTTCCGTTCTTTTTTTTTTTTTTTTTAATATATTTTTATTGATTTCAGAGAGGAAGAGAGAGGGAGAGAGAGATAGAAACATCAATGATGAAAGAGAATCATTGATTGGCTGCCTCCCGCACGTCCCCCACTGTGAATCAAGCCCGCAACCCAGGCATGTGCCCTTGACTGGAATCGAACCCGGGACCCTTGAGTCCGCAGGTCGACGCTCTATCCACTAAGCCAAACCAGCTAGGGCAAGATGCTATTTTGGCAGCGGTGGGATTCGAACCCACGCCCCCAAAGAGGTACTTTCGTTCTTAAGGCTAATGTGCATTTGTCCCAATGGGGACCACTCAGTTGACAACTGACATTCCCCCCAACATCCTCACTATGTAACTGAGATCTGAAGGGGTGTGAGGGCCGTGTGTGGTTTGTTGCTGGTCATAGGAACCTCTGCCTTGGGTGGGAGGGATAATTGGGAGAATGGGCGCCCTCTGAGTTGGTGGCATGTAGTAACCCCATATTCATGGAAGCATCCCCACCAGGTTGGCTCAACATGTCCTGGTCTCCCTCTTCAGAGAGAGCTGAGAGGAACTTAGAAAACTGGTGTGTTGCTCACCAACGTTTCCCAGAACAATCACGAGGAGAGCTTTTCCAAATTACTCCCCTGCTCCCTCTATAAGGAACCCACATCTATTCCCTGTGTGCCCAGGGTCCCCCCAGTAGAGAGCCAGACGGATAATACAGGGCCCCGTGCAGGCAAGGCTGCAGGCTGGCTCTGCAGGGTTGTGAGCTGAGCTGGTGGCCAGGCTGGGTAGCTTCTAAGGGGCCTGAGGGCCTCCAGCAGCTGAGCATTTCTGGATCTTTGGGCAAGACACGTATCTTGCTTGGGGTCTAACATTCTCATCTATAAAATGGAGCTAACCCTCCTCATGTGGCCAACTCCTGGGATCCACGTGAGGATAGAGAAAACAGACACGAGAGGGATTCTAAGTCTACAAACAATGCCCCTTCATCACTTGCTACCGTGGCCCCAATAAGGAGCAAGGTGCCTGGTATGAAGTAGGTACTGAACAAAGGAAAAAAACTGGGAAAATACAAGAGAAGGCGAGCTACACAGGGAACTCAAATGATGTGATTGCAGTCACCTCTCAAAATCCTCCCTTTTATCTGTATAGTTAGGATAATGGGGAGGTATTTACATTGGTGAAGAGCTCAGGCTAGGGAGCCTGGCCCGGACAGAGAAAGCCTCCTAAAGGTCAGGCAGCTTGGACGGAGCTAAAGGGGGAAAGGTGGACCTGCAGTTGGTTGATTCTTCAACAAACGTTTTCTTGAGCACCTGCTATGTGAAGGTGTAATTGTGGACACAGTGTACTGTGGCAAGCAAGATCCACTAGGCCAGTGGTCGGCAAACTCATTAGTCAGCAGAGCCAAATATCAACAGTACAACGATTGAAATTTCTTTTGAGAGCCACATTTTTTTAAACTTAAACTATATAGGTAGGTACATTGTTATTAACTTAATTAGGGTACTCCTAAGCTGGCCTTTGCTAAAAACTCAAGGGGCCAAAGAGCCGCAGTTCGCCATCCACTGCACTAGGCCCCAGGAACTTGAAGAAAAAAAAGAGATAAAAAGGTAATTCTAAGGTATGAAAAGTGCTATGAAGGAATGAATTGGGGGTGATAGGATTGAGGTAGGGAGCACTGTTTCTGGATGGACCAGGGCAGGTCTCTGAACTGAGACCTCAAGAATGAGGAGGAAACAAGGGAGCATGGTGGGTGCTCAGTTTTGAGAGAACATTCCAGGTGGTATGGGCATAGCAAGTGCAAAGGCCCTGAGGTTCCAGAAAGGGAGGAAAGGAAGCGGCCCACCTTCAGCACATGGGTTGCGTAGGAGGTTCCTGCGGAGGCTGCACAAAAAGTAAAAAATCTTCCAGTCAGACACAGGCTCATCGCAGTCCTCGGTGATGAAGCCCTCACGCAGGCTCTTGCGTTTCCAGAGGGTCATAAGGTCGATGAGGTCGCGCCAGAAGCTGCAGACAAGGCGGCAGTCCAATACCAGCCGACGGGCAGGCACGTATGTGAATACCTCCAGCAGAATGTTCTCAGGCAGTTCATTGATGCTGACCAGGGCCATTGCTGGGCTGGGGTGCACACACAGGCCAGTGTGTGTGTGTGGGGGGGGAGCGGGGGGGCAACAATGGTGGTTATGAGCCCTGACCAAGGAGGTGGATTCCTCAGATCTTCAGAGGCCTGGGCCTCCTAATCCTGCTTCTGTTGTAAAACAAGAGGGGTTAAGACAAGAAGCATTTGAGCATCCTTCCAGGACACAACAGGCCCTCAGAATATGGACTCATTTTTAGGGGGCCTTTCCCCCCATTAAAATAATTGCTTAGTTTTAAGTTGGTGGGTCTGGTGAACAGTAAGATTCTGCCAAGGCCGCACTGTTGTCTGTGAGCTCCGTAAGGGTTTGTGGTGATATTTTAGTGTATGAGTTCACTGTTACAAACTTTTTATTACATCCCCAGACTGTCACAACTTCATTAAGTGGTGGGGCTCGTACTGAGGAATCAACTCTCCACGTTGCTTCTCGTGGCCGGAAGTCCGATGTGATAAAACACCCAGATGAGGAGCCGCCCCACCCATCCCAGTCCTGGGGGGGAGGTGTCAAGCCAGAGCCCACTTTTTAAAAATACTTTTTTTTTAAATTGATTTCAGAGAGGAAGGGAGAGGGAGAGATAGAAACATCAATGATGAGGGAGAATCAATGACCAGCTGCCTCCTGCACATCCCACACAGAGTATGTACCCTGACGAAATACAGTGGTGACCGCCTGGTTCAAAGGTTGATGCCCAACCACTGAGTCACACCAAAAAAATTTTTTTTTTAATGATTGATTTTAGAGGGAGAGAGGAAGGGGGGGTGTGGAGGAGAGAAACAGTGATTTGTTATTCCAGTTATATATGCATTCATTGGTTGATTATTGGATGATGCTCTAACCAACTGAGCTACCTAGCCAGGGCCAGAGCCCTCTCTGAAATGCCCCGAAACCAGAAAGCAGTTTGAGGGCCTGGATTTGAACCCTTGCCTGCAGTGACCAACCCAGAAACTGCATAAAGGTGATGACTAACTCTCCAACCTCAGATGGCCCAGTAAAGAATTCAGCCAGGATACCATTACTAACACTACCCTCAGAGCAAAACCGAAACCGAAACCAAAGCAGTCCCTCTGGAGCACCTTTCTCGTCCTCCATCTAAATTGCACAAGAATTTACAATGTCACTTGCCTGGGGGGTTCTGGTAATACAGATCCGCTAAGCTTATCCCCCCCCCCCCCCCCCCCCCGTGCGTGGGGGAGGGAACCTTCTCCACCCACACCTAGAGGCACTGGGAAAACATCCTTTTCCACAGAGACTGGGACAAAGAAGCAGTTCAGATTCTTCTTTAGGCTCCTGTCCCCCAAAATGAGGGGGCGCAGAGAGGAGCATTTTAGCATGGCAGAGAATAAGGCACTTGTACGGTGTGCAAAATATTGATGGATAAAAACTGATGTGGCCAGATCTAGTTTTTCAGGAGGATCTGTAAACACTTTCTAAAAAAATAGGAAACTTGTGGCCGAAACCGGTTTGGCTCAGTGGACAGAGCCTTGGCCTGCGGAACTGAAAGGTCCCAGGCTCGATTCCGGTCAAGGGCATGTACCTTGGTTGCGGTTGCGGGCACATCCCCAGTAGGAAGTATGCAAGAGGCAGCTGATGGATGTTTCTCTCTCATAGATGTTTCTCTCTATCCCTCTCTCTTCCTCTCTGTAAAACATCAATTAAAAAAATATGAAACTTGTGAATTTTTAAACGTTGGTGGCTTCTAAAAGCACTAGGCAAAGGTCGCTGGGCTCTGAGTTAGGTACCGACAACTCCTCACTCGGGCATCCGAAGCCTGGTCTTTGGCTCTGTCCCCTGTCACCACCCTCCCCACCCTCAGTTTCTGTCTTCGTGGGCCTCGCTGCGCGGTGGTGTGGGGGCGGAAGTGAAGCCCGTCCTGGGCATCTGCGGTGGAAACTCCACGCCAGCCCCAAGGAGCCGCCGCGCCCTTATTGGGCTTCCCACGTGCCTGGCCCCAAGCCACGCGCTGGCCTTTGCTCCGTGGACCCTCCCAACGACTCCCCAAAGCGCTGGTCCGGTGCCCACTGCTCCAAGCGGAGCCGAGGCTGGGGAGAGCCAGGCTCCCGTCCCCGGCGCGAGCGTGGGAGTGCCGGCAGGCTCCCGTCCCCCCGCAGCCGGGGTGCCGCCCGCGAGGTGGGCCCGGACCGGAGTCTGAGTCAGGGCGGATCCCGCAGGGCGCACAGACTGGGAGACCAGCCCAGCCCCACGCCCCGCGGAACCCCACCCCGCGGCCTCGGGACACCCGCGGGAAGCGCCCCGGTGCCCCCTCCCTCCTGGCGTGGACACTCACCCTCTCGCGCCTGTCGCCCCCCTGCCTGTCGTCCTGCTGGCCGCGACCTGAGCACCGGCAGGACGGCCGGCGGGACCCGAGCTGCGCGTCGACCTGGA
The DNA here is from genome assembly GCF_027574615.1 of Eptesicus fuscus. Lineage (NCBI taxonomy): Eukaryota > Metazoa > Chordata > Mammalia > Chiroptera > Vespertilionidae > Eptesicus > Eptesicus fuscus. The sequence continues at coordinate 6,401,094 of NC_072481.1, read as the reverse complement.
GTCGGAGGCCTCCGAGGTTCCGTCCGCTCCCGCCTCGCCCCGCCCCGCGCTGACGTCAATGGATCGCCCCCCCCCCCCCCCCCCCCCCCCCCCCCCCGGAGACCGGCGACGTTAACCTCGGCCTCGCCGCGCTGACAGCAGGACGCCCTCCTTAGCCAAAGGAGTGGGGAGTCCTCGGGACCCGGGCCCTGGTCTCCTGAACCGCCTGGAAGCGTGCGGCTCGGCAGCCGGCACCCATTTCTCCCCTTTGCTTCCTCCTGCCTCCCGGGGAGCCCCTGAGACCCGCCCCGCCCCCGCCGCTCCACTGACCTCTCAGCCTGTTCGCCGAGTAAGGAAGGGAGGTGGGACCGGTGGGCCCTTCCCTGGGAGGTGATTGCTGAAAGTGAAAGTCAGCCTTTTGTTATTTTTAAAAAAATGTTTTTGATTTCCGAGAAGGGAGAGGGAAGATAGAATATCAGTAAGAGACAATCACCAATTGGCTGCCTCCTGCACGCCCCCTACTGGGATCCAGTCACGCCCTGACGGGAACTGAACTGTGACCTCCTGGTTCATAGGTTGATGCTCAGCTACTGAGCCCCACCAGCCACGCTTCAAGTCAGTCCTACCTTCCCTAGGGCTTAACCAAGGGCAGGCCTCAATGTCCTCAAAGGTAAAAATCTCCGCATTTTTGTCAGGATTATATTCATTAACGCTTTCTTCATCGTGAAGAATGATGGAGCACCTGGCGCTGCAGGGAACCACAAAAGGCTGTGCACTGCCCGGGGACCTGGCCAGGTCACGTGAACCCCTTAGGGCTGTATCTTCTCTGCCAACTTGCCACACAGCCAGCGAGGGGTGGTCCCTGCCCTGACTGAGGCCCTAATCTAGCTTGTTGATGAGTGAGAGCATTAAGTTGAACAGTATTTATTGAGCGCCTACTGTGTGCCAGGCACTATTCTAAATGCCTTGTCTTCATCTAACGTCAGTAAAGCTCTTGGCAGATAAGGGAAACACCAGTAAGCAGTGCCTGATAAGTCACTTGACCCAGCATGAGGTGTATGCAGAACCCTCCAGGAGGTACACATGCCCCACCCCAGGCTTGTGGCCAGGCCACAGAGGAAGCTAGCAATGAGAAGGCGGCTGGGGCGGGGTGTTTGCAGCTCATCGAGAGCTCTGTCCTATGGCCCTGGTTCTGCGATTGTCTGGCTCCTGAAATGTCAATTCCTCTGTACCCTGGACAGAAGCCACCCATGTTGCACCTTCTGTATGTCTGGGCCTCCCCTGAAGTTTGCCCTTTCCCCCCCCCAGAGACCACAGGGCACAAGCTGGGCTGGGAAACCCTTTTATTTGGCTGCATGCAGGAGGGGTAGGGTCAGAGCACTGCTGGAGGAGGCAGCGGCAGAGGGCAGGTGGGAAGGGCCTGTGAATGGCAGCTCCAATGGTGGGGTGGGGGCTTGGATTGCTCTCCACGCCACAGGGAGCCTGGTGTGGGCATGGAGGTGGACAGGCGGTCCTTGAAGACCCCCGCCCCCACACTCATCCTATGCTCACACATCCTAGCTCTCAGAGTCAGAGCCCAATCCTGTACCCACCTGCCCTGGGTTCCCCGGCACCGGATTCCAGAGTTCTTCTGGAGAGTCCCACCCATTCTGGCTTTTGGGGCTTCAATGATGGTAAGGACAGTCCAGATGTGGCGTCGACTCCACCCCACCCTGGGCCTGCCCGTCTCAGACCAGGCCTGAGCCTCTGGGCCACAGCCACCTCCCTGAGCAGGCAGGCCTAGCGAGGGCGTGGGAGCAGCAGAGAATGGGGCAGAGGTCAGGCCGGCAGAGCCCGTCCTTCCACTCCCAGATCTGTCTAAGCTACACAGTCGACTCCCAGCATCTATCCAGGGCAGCCCCAAGCTTGCCAGATGTCCTCCACACTGTCCCTCCTCCGAGGGCCCCCAAAAAGATAGGGGGGAAGGCCCAGGAGGGGAAGGTAAAACACAGATCTAGGTTGCCATCTGAGCTTGGACACCCACCCTCAGAGGAGTCTGGGGAGGAACCTGGGGGAACATCCTGTACCTCCCTAAAGGGCCCTGTCTCTTAAAGGTATACACAGCCCGAATCATCATTCAGATTGCACCCTCAGGCAGAGAGCTGGCTGTCTGCAGCATGGGAGGCTCCACAAAGAGGCGACTGGGGGGCGAGGGTGAACTAGGAGATCTGGGGGAGCCTGGCCCACCTCCCCTTCCCAAGCCCAGCCTTTCTCTGACAACAGTTTACCAGTCAGGGTTCTGCGGATGGGGCCTCGGGGGCGTCAGGGCAGCGGGGGGGGCCCAATGGTGATGCTGCTGTTGGTGACCCTCGGGCCGTACCAGCCGGCCCAGTAGTGAGTGTCCACGCCTCCGTGCTGAAACCAGATGTAGCGGACGCCGGGTGGGTAGTTGGAGAACGTGTGTGAGACCTGGGAAGGGGGCAGGTAGAGGGAGGGAGAGAGGTCAGGGGAGCTGACCCTGAGGGGCAGGGGGGCAAGGAAGGGGCTGCTCTCTCAGTGCTGGACCAGGAGCCAGCTGAACTGAATTCCAGTTCCAATTCTGTGATGCTGGGCAGACCACCTCCCCGCCTCTAAGCCTTAGTTTCCTCATCTGTAAAATGGAGTCGGTTCCTGGAGGGGCCACTCCACAGGATTATCTAAGTGTGGCGCAGAGCGACTGAAGGAAATTTTGCAAGCTGACGAAGGATGTCCAGTACCGTCATCACTGGGCACATTTAGCTATTTAAGTCAAATGAGATGAAATAAAAAATTCAGTTCCTCGGTCACATTAGGAACTGGCTCTCATTAAGTATTCGATAGTCACATGTGGCTTTTGGCTACCACACAGACAGTGCAGACAAACCATTTCTGCCACTGCAGAGAGCTCTACTGGAGAACACTGGTCTAGGTCAGGATTTGGCAAACTACGGCCTAGGGGCCGCCTGCCTGTTTTTGTAAATAAAGTTTTATTGGAACACAGCCATGTTCACTTGCTTAAGCTGCTTTCACAACACAACGGCAGAGTTGAAGACTTGAGTAGTTGTGACAGAGACAGCACAGCTTGCAAAGCCCGAAATGTTTCTATCTAGCCTTTTAAGAAAACGTTTGCTGGCCGCTGGTCTAGATAATAGTAACAACCGATATTAGTAATTCATAATAGTGAACCTTTTTGAGTGTGGCTTGATCAGCATCACTTCACTGAAGTCAGAGCAGCCGAAGCCCAGGTGAGAAGCAGCAGAGCTGGGATTTGAACCCAGGCCTGTCTGGCTGTCGTCTCAGTCTTGGGCAATGTGCCCACTGCCCCCCTCCCGCCCCACACACCTCTCTCCACTTGGCATCGCTCTTCTGCTGGATCGTTGCTGGGTCTGGCTGGAAGGTCCCCAGAGGCGCATGCGCTGATGACAGGAGCTGAACGCACAGCTGGTACTTGGACCCGCAGTCTGGCCTTGCTGCGAACCTGCAGGCAGAGAGAAGGCCCATCAGGGCCTTGGAGATGGGGGGCAGGGTGGGGGTGGGGCACCTGAGTGGCAGGGCCCACCCCCAGGCCCTCGCCCCAGGCACTCACCAGTCCTTGACCTTGATGTCCGGCCGTGTCGTGTCCATCAGCTCCTCCCAATACCCTTCGGCCTTGAGGTCCACCACCTGGGACTTGAGGCAGGTGCTGGGGGCAGGCGGAGGGTGGGCTGGGCTGAGGCTCAGCACTAGGGCACTGGGAGGCTAGCTGCTCTCCCAGAGAGGAGAGACCCCGGGGGGCGGGGGGCAGTGACTGGCTTCCCCCTCACCCCAAGACCCCCTGACCTTGGATCTTACTAATAAGAAGTCACGAAGTATTTCTTGACCTGGTCATTGGGGAATTCCTTCCTCTGGTCTCCGGAGAGGTCTTCCACCTTCCACTCATCGCCTCCATTCACATCCAGGCTCCAGAACTCAAATCCCTCTGGCAGGAAAGCACAGTTCGCCTCAAAGGGAAGCCCCTCCGGGGTCCGCTTCTCCCAGGGGCCCTTCCTCCCCGTCCTCCCTGCATCTCAGCAGTTGCCCTCAGCCCGTGCTGTGGAACTGCACATCCATGGCGCCGGCCCGGAATCAGGTGCCTCCTGTGTGTCAGGCACCACGGGAAGTGATTTCCCCTGCGAATCCTGAGACACGTGATGACGTGAAGGACCAGATTCCTTCTGTGATGCACAACGCTCTGCGGCTGGCCAGATCTGGGGCTAGCCCTGCCTCTACCAAGACTGGCTGTGTGACATTAGGCAAGTGGCTTTCTCTCTCTGAGCCTTGGTTTTGTCCTCTGGGGTCAAAGAATAGGGACTGGCAAACTTTCTGTAAAGGGCCAAAATATTTTAGGTTTTATGGGCTATATATTGTCTTATCGCATAGTATGTTTTTTTTTCCTTTTTAAAAATAACCCTTTAAAATGGTAAAAGGTATTCTTAGCTCCTGGGCCAGATTTGGCTCATGGACCACCGTGTGTCAACTGCTGGTGAAGAACATGGCTGTTGGGGAGTCACGTGAGGCAGGCATCTGAAAGTCCTAGAGAGCCTGGAGCTGTTTTATCATCATTTTGCCCAAGAATTTGGCCACATAATGGAGAATGAGGTTCCCATCCCATCCTATCCCAGTGTCTAGCTGATGAGTTAACATAGCGAGGGGACAAGGAAGCATTGGATGACTGTAGAAATGGCTGAAGTGTGCTGGAAAGAAGACTGGACTTCTCATTCTTCCACAAGCAAAGTCCCCTTTGACCTCTGGGACAGTCCTAGTAGGCCTAGCCCTGGAGTCTGGGAACCAGGCCAACAAAAACACGCTGACTTCCTGGTCTTGTGCTTGGGACATACTTAGTCCTAACTAATCAACATTCCTTCTCCTAGGAAAGGTCACTGGGGATATCAACTTAAGGGTGGAAGAAGAAATGCCACTCTTGGCCTCAGTTTGCTCATCTGAAAAATGGGTACACTACCAGTACCTTTCAGGATTACTGTGAGAGGATTTACAGTTGTTAGGCCATTCAAAGTACCTAGCTTACAATAAGTGCTTAGTAAATGTTAGCTGGTATCCCGACAGTGTGTGTGTTGGGGGCACGCCAGACCCACTCTGCACCCCACCTTCGGCACACGGGTTGTGCAGGAGGTTCCTGTGGAGGCTTCGCAGGAAGTAGAAGATCTTCCAGTCGGCCACAGGCTGGTCCCAGTCCTCGGTGATGAAGCCCTCACGCAGGCATTTGCGCTTCCAGAGGGTCACGAGGTCTATGAGGTCACGCCAGAGGCTGCAGACCAAGCGGCAGCGCAGCAGCAGCTGGCGGGCGGGCACGTGGGTGAACAGCTCCAGCAGGATGTTTTCTGGCAGCTCGTTGATGTTCTCCACGGCCATGGCTCCTGGCTCCCGGACACTCCTGTGGTTATTGAAAAGCGAGGCTACAGACCAAGCCCTCTCCCTGGGCCTGGTGTTTGCGGCACCCCGTGGTGGTGGAGGTCCCCAGCCCAGGTTTACAGTCTCAGGAAAGTCCCTGGGCCTCTCTGGGCCTCAGTGTCCTCCTCTGTAGCAAGGGGCCAGGAACAGCACCTGCCACCCCCTGGCAGGTTCAAGGAGCCTGTGACACAGCAGAAGCTCAGTACAAGGTGAGTTGGGTTTTTTTTGCTTTTATCTGGCACCTCACACAGCCTCTAGACTAGGGAGGCCTGCGGAGAGGCGGCTGGATCTGTCCAAACTCATGCGAAGGCCTCTCCTGCACCCCCACTCCCATCCCATGCCCGTGGCTGGGCTCCAGCTCCAGGCCCGCTAGGAGTCTTCACCCTTCCATTCCTCGTGGTGTCTTTACAATGTCCCCCAACGTCGGGGCTCGGACCCCTACGCGTCGAGCGAGACCCCAGCTCCCGTTTCCGCTTGCACCGCCGCAGGAGGCCGCGCCACGCAGTTCCCGCGGGCGGCCTGGGACTCGTCCGCGCCGGCCTCCTGGGCGCACAGCTGCGGGGCCGGGAGCCGCCGAGCCCCGCGCCAGGCCTCCGGCCGCCTGCGCCCCCGCGCCCACTCCCGCGGGTCACCTGCACTCGGCCGACGCCGCGCTGTCCCGCTCGGAGGTGAGGCGGCCGCTGCTGGCGCTCCCGGGGATGCGGCCCCGCCCCCGCCCCGCTGGCCCCGCCCCCGCCCCGCTGGCCCCGCCCCGCCCCGCCTTCGCCGCCCGCCCCCCTCTTCAAGCCGAGCGGAGCCGAGCCGCGCCGTGGTGCGTGGGGCCCGGGACGCGCCCCCCATCGGGAAATAGGAAAATTACTCCGGTTGCGGGTGCTGGGAGGAGCCTCTGCCCCTCCCCTTTGCCTGGGCTGCCCGCCCCGCACCCTCCGCATGACCCAGACTCCCTGCCCTCTGCCTCCTCCTCCCAGCAGCCACCCCCTGAGGGAGCGGGGGGAACCCTCCGATCGGACCCCCTCTCCCCCATTAAACACATGCACACACAAAACTGACTCCTGACCTTTCTCGGCCTCCTGGGTCCGCCGAGGAACCTGCAGCCTCAGGCCTCCTCCGACCGCTCCGGATTGCGGGGCGACCGGGCGCGGGGCCAAAGGCGGGGCGGGGGCGGGGGCGGGGGCCTTTAAGAGGCGCGGCCGGCCGGGGCCAACCCAGACGCGGGCAGCACCTAGCCTTGCCTACGCCGCGGGACTCAGGCAGCCCCGCAGCGCTCCGGCTTCTCCTCTCGGGATCGCCCTCCGCAGCGATGGACGGAGACGGGGACCCAGGTAGCCCGGGCCCACTCGCTCAGTCTGGGAGGGGAGACCGGGGCAGGCAGGCGGGCGAGCGCCAGAGAGATGCGGGGTAGTGGTGGGGAGGTGGTCAGCCAAGACCCAGCGCCGCAAACTTTTCCCTAAGCAAAGTCCTTGAGACAGTCTCAAGAGTACAGTCCTCTGTCTGGTACCTTGGTTTGGCCGGAGGCCTCAAAGGGTGACAGGCAGGGAGGGAGGGACTCCTGGTCCCGTTTATCCAGGAGACAGCACAGGCGCAATCCCACGTCCCCACCTCCAGCTTTCCGAGGTCTATAGGGCTGGGGCCTGGGACGCATCTGGGATGGGGGAGACTGCAAGCCCTCTTCTTCCATCAACTTCTTCCATTTGCTCGCCCTGGCCGGTGAGCTGCCTGAATCCCAACCCCATGGGCTTCTTGGGGTCACCCGCCTCTCCCCACCCCATCCCAGCCTTCCTCCTGGGTTCCCTTGTCTGGAGGGGCCATCCTTCATCTGGGTGGCCAGATGCCCAGTGGGGACCAGGCCAGCAGTGAGGGAGGTTGGAGCAGCAGCTCTTGCCAATGTTCAGGGCCCTCTGAGACTGCCCAGTCATCTTCTCTGGCACGAGAGACCCCCCTCCCCATGCTTTGAGCTGGCTGGGCCTGGAGGGGTTGCCAACTGAGTCAGGGTGGGCCAGAGCAGACTCCCCCACCCCTTCCTCGGCAGGCCCACCTGAGAGTGGGCACTGCGTGGGGGAGGCCATGGGAAATAGACGGATGCATGCTCAGGTAGCCCAGCCCCCGCCTCCCAGCCCTTCAGCTCCCACTCCCAATCCTCTGGCCCCCTCGCCACACCCTTTAGAGGGCCCCAGAATGGGCTCCTGCTTTTTCTCGGGGCCCAGCTATTCCCTGGACTCCAGGGCCCAATCCAGGTGCGTGAATCAGCCTTAGAGGCAGTTTCCAGGGGCCAGATAGCTTTCCGACAGCAACAATGTGGGGAGTTGTGTGTGCCCGAGCGGGGGATGGGGGGCCGTAATCAGATCTGGGGCCTCAAGTGCCAGGCCTGGGGCCAGGAGAGGGGACTGGGCGAGGTGCACCTTTCCGGGGAGCATCAGGTGTCCACCAGGGCCAGGGCAGGGGTGGAGAGGTGAGGACACTGGGCCCTGCTCCCCAGAGAGCTGTGGGCAGCAGGATGGGCAGGTGACATGGCTTCAGGGCCTGGCATTTTCCTCTCTGACTGACCACTCCTCTGCAGTGTGACTTGGGCAAACCCAGGAAGTGTCTCTGGGCCTTAGTTTTCCTCTTTGCCAAAAGGAAGGCGGTAAAGCCCCATATCATAAAGATGTGGCAAAAAAAGAAAAAAAAAAAGCTAATGATGAAGGGAATAATAAGATTCACTAAATAAGATCTACTGAGGACTCACTGAGCGCTCTGAGCTCTGAAGAGGTAAACCCTGATTCAGTTATCAAGAGTCTGACTGTGGGGAGGGGGAAAATTCTGCATGGGAGGAGGTAGAAGGCTGGCAGGCTGGGCAACACCCAGTCTTGGGTCCAGGCCCTGCCTGTTCCCTCCCCCAGTGCATGGGGTATTTTGAGTACCACCTTGGCTTTCCAGGGTTCAGCCCTTAGGAACCCCCCATCCTATGACAGAAAGCTGTGCCCCCCCCCATCACCCAGAGTGGCCCCATTTCCTCCCCACTGTCTCTCCCTCCTCCAGAGACACTGGGCACTTGGTATCTGCTTACTCAAGGCTTCAATGGCCTCGCTGGGGCCGGCTGGGATCCAGGACAGTTCAGCCTGAAGCTCCTGATATCTGTCCACCTAGAATGCCTTTGTCCCTCCTCAGGGGGCTTGAACAACAACACTGTCTGAATGGCCTGGCATCCCCATTTTATAGATGAGAAAACTGAGGGCCAGAAGTGAGAAAAACCTTCCTATCCCAAACACTTATTACATCTCCCTGTTTGACACACACACACACACACACACACACACTCACTCACACTCACATGATCTCTTTTAATGAGTTCCCCTGCCCCCATTCCCAATTCCAAGATTCCTGTCCCCTTCCCCTCGGGCCTCAGATTCCAATGTCCCCTCCCGAATACTAGCAGGGTGACCTTTGGCAAGTTCCTTCACATCTCTGAGCCTGAGCAATTTCATCTACAGAATCAAAATCATAATAGTGCTTCCTAATTCAATGAATTATTTTTTTTTGATGTGTGATGGTGGCTCTGGGGCCAGGTGCCTGGGTTCAAATCCAGGCTCCAACCACAGTGTGCTCCTCAGCTGTTTCACCTCTCTGTGCCCGAGTTTCCGAATTTCCTCATCAGTGAATCAGGGACAACAATAGGAAAAAACCTCAGAGGTGCTTGGGGCTATAAAGAGTAAATGGCCTTGGCCGGTTTGGCTCAGTGGATAGAGCGCTGGCCTGGGGACTGAAGGGTCCCGGGTTTGATTCCGGCCAAGGGCACATGCCCGGGTTGCAGGCTCGATCCCCAGTAGGGGGCATGCAGGAGGCAGCCGATCAATGATTCTCTCTCATCATTGATGTTTCTAACTCTCTCCTCCCTTCCTCTCTGAAATCAATAAAAAATATATTTAAAAAGAGTAATGAACTTAAAATGCTCAAACAGGGCCTATACTTGCTAAGTTCCCAATAAACATTAGCTGCTGACAGTGTGCCAGATGCCAGGCACTGGGGATGAAGCAGCGAGTTTCCCAGACCTTGTTCCTGCCCTCATGTCCTCAGTCTAGTCCTAAGAAAGGTGTTTTATAAACCATCACACACTAGGACAAAACCTGGGAAGGACTGGAACTCCGGGGGTGAGAGGATATAACGGGATAAATCCAAGAGGGCTTCCATGAGGAGGTGACAGGAGCAGGGATCTCAGAGGGTGGTTGGAAGGATTAAAGAAGTTCATATGTGAAAGTGAAACGTGAGGCAATCCTGTTAATAATATCAGTTGCTGTTATCTGCTCAGGTATGGGGTTGTACTGGCTCTGTAGGGGAAACTGAGGCCTCTGAGGCGGGCTCTTTGTACTCGATGCTGGCCTGTGGGTTGGTCCCCTGGGGTCTCCTCCACTGGGCACCAGTTTCTGGTCTCAGGATCTCCGGCCCCAGCTGCGGATTGTCCGAGGGTGGGTGGGGGGCGGATACCTGCCACATCTGGGTTCTGGGCCGTGCCAGGGGGACAGTCTAGGGGGCGAGTCGCCACCTCCTCACCCCTTCATCCCCGCAGAGAGCATGGGCCAGCCTGAGGAGGCGAGCTCGGATGAGCAGCAGGAGGAGGGGTGCGTGGGCGCCCCGGAGGCGAGCGGCGGGGAGGAGGAGGAGGCGGCGTACCTGGACGAGCTGCCGGAGCCGCTGCTGCTGCGCGTGCTGGCCGAGCTGCCGGCCGCCGAGCTGGTGCAGGCCTGCCGCCTGGTGTGCCTGCGCTGGAAGGAGCTGGTGGACGGCGCCCCCCTGTGGCTGCTCAAGTGCCAGCAGGAGGGGCTGGTGCCGGAGGGCGGCTCCGAGGACGAGCGTGACCACTGGCAGCAGTTCTACTTCCTGAGCAAGAGGCGGCGCAACCTGCTGCGGAACCCGTGCGGGGAAGGTGAGGGTCAGGCCCTGTGGCCCCGCGGCTGGGGGGCTCAGTTTGCTCCTCCGGAAAACGGGCCCCGTACAGTGCCCGCCTGCTCGGAGGGTTAGATGAGATAAAGCGCTAGGCACCATGCCCAGCACAGAGAGCCCCATAAACTCTGTGTTATCAGCTCCCCGTCCGCCGGCTCCCTCCGGGGGTCTCTTGCCCAGGTTCTTCCACGACCCTCCCAGGGGGAGAGAGAATCTGGGACCCACAGGGAGTGCCTGCCATTCAACCCCACGGTACCAACTGGCCCAGCACCTGATTCAGGGGCAGGAGCCCGCGCTGCCACACCCTCAGCGGGGACCGGTGACGAGGGTGGGCGGTCCTGTTCCCACAGAGGACTTGGAGGGCTGGTGCGACGTGGAGCACGGCGGGGACGGCTGGAGGGTGGAGGAGCTGCCCGGGGACTGCGGGATGGAATTCGTCCACGACGAGAGCGTCAAGAAGTTCTTCGCCTCCTCCTTTGAGTAAGGAGGGGGGGTGGGCGGGGAGGGGGAGAGGGGGGTGGGCGGGGAGGGGAAGGGGGAGAAGGGGCCTCCACTCCCCCTAACTCACTCTCCCCAGGTGGTGTCGCAAAGCGCAGGTCATTGACCTGCAGGCTGAGGGCTACTGGCAGGAGCTGCTGGACACCACTCAGCCGGCCATTGTGGTCAAGGACTGGTGAGCCGCCCTGGGGGACTTGGGGGGCTGGGGGGTGGGGAAAGAGGAGGGGACTAAAGTGGCTACCCTGCTTCAGGGCCACCGCCCCCCAGCTCTAGTGGTTGTGGCCATGTGCGCCGGGTCTCCAGGAGAGGGGGAAATCCACCTTTCCTCCTGAGTTCAAATGTTGGCAAATACATTTATTTATTTATTTATTTATTTTTGGTTTTAATCCGTCTACAGTCCAAACAAAACACGTCTTTGGTGGGCTGGCTTTGGGCCCAAGGTTGGGTCTGGCCCACCTGGATTTTAGTCCTGGGGTTTGGACCTTGGAAAAGTTACTTTCTCTCTCTGACCTCAGTTTCCTTATCTGTAAAATGGGGACACTCAGTAGGGTCTGCGGGGCGGGGTGGTGGTGGTGGTGGTGGTGGTGGTGGTTACCCTCTGTAGAAGCCCCGCCCACCGGCTGAGGCCTCCGCTCGCTCCCGCCCCCGCAGGTACTCGGGGCGCAGCGACGCCGGCTGCCTGTACGAGCTCACGGTGAAGCTGCTGTCGGAGCACGAGGACGTGCTGGCCGAGTTCAGCAGCGGGCAGGTGGCCGTGCCGCAGGACAGCGACGACGGAGGCTGGATCGAGGTGAACTGGGAGGCGCTGCGGCGGCGAGGCCGGACCGGGAGGCGATGGGCGGGGCTGGTGGGAACCACGCCCCGTGGGCGGGGCGGGCGGAAGGGCCCCCCGCGGTGGGAGAGGGCCTGGGGCTGAGAAATCGAGTTGGGGCTGGAGGCGAGTTAGTGCGCAGCGTGTCTGACCCCTCCTCTCCCCCCTCCCCCCCCCCCCCCAGATCTCCCACACTTTCACCGACTACGGGCCCGGCGTTCGCTTCGTCCGGTTCGAGCACGCGGGACAGGACTCCGTGTACTGGAAGGGCTGGTTCGGGGCTCGGGTGACCAACAGCAGCGTGTGGGTGGAGCCCCCTGAGTGACCCCGCCTCCAGCTCCCTCCAGCTGCCCTGCAGGGGCAGAGGCCTGGGGCAGACAGGCCTTAGCGGTAGCACCCTCCCCTTCCCCTCCCCACGCACTCCCCTCCCGCCCCTGGCTCCAAGCCCAGCCCCACACAGGGAGAGAAGGGTTTTGTGGGCATGTATTTGCACCTGGAAACCAAGATGGGTGAAGGCTGGGGCCTGGACCGGGCCCACCGCTGAATCCCCCACCTCTATCTAGCACAGTGCCTGCCGTAAAGCGGACTTGCAATAAATATTACTTGTTCGAGGGAGAAATGGACAGATGGATGCATTAACACCCCTTCCTTTGCACCCTTCCCTGCCTCCCGGGGCCCCTGGCTCAGCCTGGAAAAATACTTGGTGGGGCTCCAGCTGCTTTGGTTTCCAGGGCCCATTGGGCCAGGGCAGAGCCAGCCAGGCCTGGGCCGGTGGACAAAGGCTGCGATTGTGAGGCCAAGGGGTGGGGAGCTGGGCCTGGCGCCTGACTGACATCCAAGCTGCCCAGAGGCCGGAACGAGGGGGGACGCTGTGCGTGGGGCCACCCTCCAGGCCTTTCTCGATCCCCATTCTCATTTCCTTCTGGAGGCAGGTTGGTGGGTGATGGCAACACCTCAGATAGGGATGCCCAGGGCCTGGGCTGGGGGGTGGGGAGGGGAGGGTGGGAACCACAGGAAGGGCCAGCTTGGCGTCCCTCTTCAGCTCACGCCCACTTCAGGCTGTCCTCCCTGCCTTGCTATTGGATCGGACAGGAGTCGTTAGCATCTGGTCTCACGGGTCACTTTCTAAGCCTGGCCCAGGGGCTGGCCCCTGGCACTGGTTTGAGGGAAGGGAGGAGGGCAGGGTGTGGTGCCCGGTTCTGTGCCAGCAGAGGCCAGGCTCTGGCCTCACCAGCAGCTCTCACACCGGCCCCTCCCCAGGACTCTCAGCTGCTGGTCCTGGGCCGTGGAGGGTCCGGAAACATCTCTCTCCGACGTGGGGACCAATAAAACCTGTGCCCTCCAGCTTTCCTTTGATTCTGAGCCCGGATGCCACCTGCTAGTCAGGTGGGATTGCAGCTGTAAGCTGGGCTCATTCACGCACTCAGGATTCCTGAAGTCCCCATCACGGGACAGGCCCTACGTAGGGCCCCGAAGTGACAGGGGCGAACAAGACACTCCTTGTCCCAGGAAGAGGTGTCGTCCCGGCTTCACTGAGGAGGGGGTACCCGGGAAGGGAGTCTCCAGTCTAAGGGCGGAGGCCTGGCCCCTGCTCTGGGACATGCTCGGTCTGAAGGCGGCGGCCTAGCCCCTGCTCCCAGTCCTTTCTGGGAGATTTCACAGTCTGGTGGGGAGGGCGCCATCCACACCCACCTGAATTGCCAGGCGGCAGGGGAGACAGTGCCGTGCGCTGGGGGCCCAGTTTGATGAGGATTCGGGGAGGAGGAGGGTCAGCCCATGAGCTCCCGGGTTTAAGTATAGGAGTAACCTGGGAAGCTTTGGGGTGAGGGACGAGGATGGGCACGTGGGGAGCCAGGTGGGGATGAGCTGGGAGAGGACTCCTTGGGGCTGTGGGTGGAGTCTGAGCGATCAGTGGGCCTGAGAGGCCGGGATCCGGGTCCTGGTGTCTATGAGGACTGGATGTCAGGGCAGGGGTATGGGGTGTGGAAGGTGCTGCAGGTCGGAAGCTCCCCTCATGGGGATTCAGAAAGGAGGCCCAGGAGGTGTCTGGGGTCCTGGGAGTGGCAGTGTATGTGGCCAGCAGTCAAAGATAAGGGCACTGGTGAGGGCCCAGGGAACCTGGTCTCTGGGGCCTTGATGGGGGAGACAGAGCAGCCAGGGAGGGGGGTGGGGTGAGTAAGAGGGTGCAAGTCCAGCAAGGCCACCTCCAGCCAACTGCCTGCTCTCAGAGGAAAGATCCAGAAATCCAGAGACCAGATTCTTTCCCAGAGCCCGCAGAGGAGAGCTGAGGGGCTCAGATAATGGGGTGGTCCAGACCCACTGTCCCCGAGCGTCTGTCACTGGAGGTCCCATTGGGTAGACTGGTGGTGTTTAGCTTGGGAAGACAAGACAGCTGCTGCTGAGTTGTCAGGGGCTGACGCTGGGGGGTGAGGGTGGGGGCGGGAAGGTGGGCCTGCAACGCTCACTATGCCCAGGGGGCGTCCTGTCACACCAGCCCTGTACCCTAGCCGGAGGTGGGGAAGGGGGCGAGGGCATTGTTACTCCCCTTCTTCACATGACAAGACTGAGGGTGAGAGACTTTCCTGGCAAATGACACACAGAGTAATTGGAGAAGCACAAGTTCTAAGCCAGGTGCATCTTGCTCCAAAGGGCTTGCTCTTAACCCCTCAGCCTCATCGTCCCTACTCGAGAGGGCAGAGTGGATCCCCAGGTCCGCACAGTTATGGGACTGCGCATATCCGCTTCCTTCAAGGGAAACCTACACACTGTCCAGCAGGGGGCGCCCTTAGGGCCTGCTGGACACAGGAGTGTCCAAGCCAGAGGTAGCTGACAGGTAAGCCAGCCACATAGCTTAATGGCCTGTGAACACTGGCTAAGGAGAGAGAGGCCTGCATGTCCCCTTCCTAATTAATCCATATTTATTGAGCACCCACTACCTGGCAGGCAGGGATAAGACAGACAAGGACTCTGCCCTCCTGGAGTACACAGTCTAGATGGAGACACTAAACACAAGCTGTTAAATGAATGAAAAAGAAAATTACTAACCTGGTATAGCACTTAATATCCACGACAGGCACTATTCTAAGAGCTTTATGCACATTAATTCATAACAGCCTTATGAAGTGGGAGCTGTTATTGCTTCCAGTTTTGACAGATGAGAAAACGGAAGCACACAGCTAATAAGCGGAACTGGAGTTCTATTCAGCCACGTAGGCTCTTGGCCTCCACAGCATAGGAAACAAAGCGGAGAGTGAGCGTGGGGGTGCTATTTGGTCCAGGTGATCAGGGAGGACCCCTCTGAGGAAGTGACGTTTGAATGGTAAGGAGACACCTGCAGATAACTGGGCGAAGAGCATCGCAGGAGCAGCGAGTGCAGAGGCCCTGAGGTGGGAATGGACTTATTTACAGACCAGAAAGGCAGCCAATGTGGCTGGAGCTCCGTGAGCAATGGGGGAATGGTTTGACACGAGGTTGGACGTGTGGGCAGGCAATTCTGAGAGTTTCCTGAGCACCTACTGTGTGCTCCGACTTATAAGGTGTAAACGCTATAGGAAGCAGATACGATATCGGTGTCCTCTAAGGAAAAACCTTCCTTTGTCTAACAGGAAGGAGCTGGGACAGGGAGCTAGAGACCAGCAGCTGACAGTCTAGTTGATGAAACCAAATTTCCCAAGAGTAGCAGGATGAACGATGACGAAGACGACGATGATGGGGACAAGGACAGGCACTTGCTGAGGCCCTATGGGTGCCAATTCCTGTGCTCAGCTCATTTAATCTTCTCCTCAGCCCTCTCTGGTAGACACAGATATTCCTATTTTCAGAGAGGGCCTCCCTGAGGCCCCTGACCTCACCCATCTCCATCCCAGCCCACCTGGCACCCTCCCCTGCATTCCTCCCCTCAGGGGATGTCTCTGTGGCCTGTCTCAGCCTCACTGGCTCCATTCCAGAGAGGTTGGGTAGGTCATCCAGGGTCATCCAATGAGTAAGCAGTTGAGGCTGGGTTTCCAGCTCCCGTCCTAGCCATGTCACCATGGTACATGATCAAAGACGGGCACATGCCAGGGGACGGAGCAGGGCAGCAGTTTGGGGATCCAAGAGGAGGAGGAGTGAAAGAGCTGGAGGTGGCAAGGACTGTGGGCTTTAGGGCTTCCGTGCATATCCTTGCCCCAGGAGGAGGGGGAGGTGCCAAGTGTTCCCGGGCCACCTTGCTTAAGGGGTCAGGGCCTGAGATGAATTTTCTTTTAGATTTTCAGTTGCAAAAGTCCCCTTTCGGCCCTGGCTGTGCAGCTCAGTTGGTTAGAGCGACGTCCCGATACACCGAGATTTCGGGTTCGATCCAGGTCAGGGCACATACAATCATTAATGGGTGCAGAAATACGTGAAACAACAAGTCGATGTTTCTCTCTATCTCCCTCCCTCTAGCTCTTAAAAAATCAATAAAAAAGAGAAGAAAGTCCCCTTTCCTCGTTCTGATTCATTTACTGTGTAAATCTGGATTTTTGTATGTATGGTACGTTTCCTAGTGGGCCTAGAAGGAGCAGGGAAGGAAGAACTAGTTCCTCTCAGCACCACTAGGTGGCAGCATCGTCAAGGCAGTACCCAGAGTGGGTTGGTTCTACCCGGTTCTTCCCAGAGAAGGGGGCTGCAGAAGGCTGAATTTGAACCCAACGCCTGATTTCTTTCCATTGCTTGAGGCTAAGTCTGGGTCTGAAGAGCTTGGCCCCTTGCCCTGCTCTGGGGCTCGGGAAACATTTAGGAGGCTGGGTCCTTTGAGGTCTAAGTCCTATCAGACTAGGAAGGGTGGGTGGCCCCCAGGGATCTAACCCTAAGTGGGTCTGGGTCCTGAAACCCCCAGTCTGTCCCGCTGAGGCAAAGCCCCAGGCCTGCAATGCACACAGGCCACCCAGGCGATCAGATCCAATCCTGATCTCCTGGTGAGTAATGACTTTGCTATTTTTTACCCCATAAATTAGACCTAATCTTGTGTTGACTCTGCTGAACGAGAATAATGAGGAAGATTAAGATGAGATGGTATTCATTCTCCTCCAACAAAAGCCAATTACTTGTCAGCAGGATGACTGCCCTGAGCCAGGAGCTCTGCAGACCGGGTAGGCAGGGCCGGGGTCTGCAGGGGATACAGCAGGAAAGATCCCAGTTAGATGTGAGGAAGAACTGCCTGGGAGAGGGAGGGGGCTGGAGTCAAGGAGGGGGATGTGAAGGTCATGGAACCGCCCACCCAGGTGATGTTTGTGAAACATGGAGGGGGCTCCAGGGGAATTCCTGAACCCCTGCACGACTGGGCATTTGCTCCCTGAGGCCCCTGACCTCACCCATCTCCATCCCAGGCCACCTGGCACCCTCCCCTGCACTCCTCCCCTCAGGGGATGTCCCCGTGGCCTCTCAGCCTCACTGGCTCCATTCCAGGGTCACCTTTGATAAAGGAACCTGCATGTAAGAAGTCTCCAACCTCCTCCCCACGCTGCTCCTCCCTTCCTCTCCTAGGAACCAGGGAAGCCACAGGTCCAGGGTTAAGAGCCTGGATCTGGAGACAGAAACACTTGGGTTTCACCTGGCTTTGTCCCTTGTCCCAGCTGCAAAATGGGACCTGCAGCCCCGCCTGCCAACCGGTTCTGCTGTCCCGAGGAGCTGAAGTGCCCAAGGTTCCCAGACACAGCGCCCAGCACCCACCGGGCTTTCTGCACAAGATAGGAGGCGAATGGATGGGCCGACTGCTGCGGGGCTGGGGGAGCTAACACGTGTTGATCGCTTATCCCGGCTATGTTATGTCATCGGCTGCCCACGGCAGCCCTTGGGGAGGCTTCATTCTGTCACCCAGTTTATGGAAGAGGAAGCGAAGACTCCGAGAGGAAGGTCTGGTGGTTAAGATCGCAACGCTGTGACCTGCAGAGCTAGCTGGGCCGGGGCCTGGGTCTGAGAGGCCCCACAGCTGTGCCCCTCCCTGAATCCATATCGCTTCATGAACAGGAAAGGCATTTATCATGCGCTGGGCTGATGAATGAAACACCCGTCAAGTGCTGTTTCTGGTCCAGTAAGTCCCTGTTTCAGACTCTCCCACGTCTTGGTAACTCCCAGAAGGAAATGGATTGCGCGTGATTTACAAAATCCTTCTTGGTGATTCTCGGCAACTCACCCAGCTTGCCTCTACTGTTAAGAAAAATCCACCCTTCCCTCCTCGTCTCAGAGCCTGCTACATTTCCTTTGTTATTTTCTGAGTCTGGCAAAAGTAGCCCCATCGTCCATACTTTATCACCCATGCTATTTTACACCTACTGTGTGCTCACTATGTGCACACTAAGGTGTGTCAAAGCACCGCTCAGACATGGTTTTATTTATTTATTTATTTATTTTTTATTTATTTGAATATATTTGTATTGATTTCAGAGAGGGAGAGAGAGAGAAACATCAATGATGAGAGGGAATCACTGATCGGCTACCTCTTGCACGCCCCACACTGGGGATCGAGCCCTCAACCCGGGCATGTGCCCTGACCTGGAATCGAACTGGGACCTCCTGGTTCATAGGTCGATGCTCAAAGACTGAGCCACACAGGCCAGGCTCGAACAGGGTCTTATTTAATGTTCCCAGCACACGTAAGTACTATCATCCCTGTCTGAGAGACTGATCAAACCAAGGCTGAGAAGTGCCGTTTCGCCCAAGGTCACACGGCTAGGACGTGGCCAGGCTGCAATCCATCTGACGCTTGGAGTTCTCCCCACCCCAATGGGCTCCCCACCAGGATGTGACTTTCCTGGGGATTCCTGTCCCGTGGGAGGTAGGGCTGGTGGAGGGCAAGGGCCTCGGTGTTCAGTGGAACCAATGGGATTTTAAGCTCAGCCTCGGCGGCAGACCTGCGGTTCATACGTGAAAGCACTTAGTGCCAAGCATGTATTGAGCGCCCCTGTGTGCCAGACACCGTGCTTGCTCCCAGGATGCAACAGTGAGCTAACGGGGTCCTTATCCCCTGGGAGCTCATCGGCTAAAGGGGGAGACAGGTCTGAATTCCCTGCCTGTGTGACCTTGACCAAGTCACTTAACCGGGAAGTGTCTCAGTCTCCTCACCTGCAAAATGGGGCTGCTCACAGTTGCTACCTTATACGGTTGTTATGAACAAGCCAGGCAACTACAGTCCCGCAGGACAAGGACTGTGAGAGGGGAGCCCCTGTATTTCGGGAGCCCAAAGGAGGGGCATCTAACCTGGGCCACAATCAGGGAAGGCTCCTCGGAGGAGGCAGTGAGTGGACCCTTGACCTGAGGAAGGGTAGGATGCTAAATTCCTTCCCTAGCCCAGGAAGCTTCCTGTCCGTCGCAGCTGTGGCCCTCCCTGGCCTTTTCCCAGGGCGTCTTGTCATAATCCATCCCTGCACTGAGCACCGAAGTGGCATCTAAATTCGAATGGAAGTCTCTGTCCTCAGGGACCCAGGTGGAGGGGGCTGGGTGCAGGGCGTCCCGAATCTTCTCTGGGACCTCGGAGGAAGGCCTCGACAGGCCGGCAGGTGCCGGCAGCCTCCGGCCACCTCCACCGTGGAGGCTGCTGCGAGGCCCTCCAAGCCATAAAGACAAAGATGACTCTGAAAAAAAAAAAAAAAAAACCTAAAGAAAAAAAAAGTAGGAAAGGGAGAAGCAGGCAGGGAAATGATTTTTCTCGGCTGGCCTTCTTGGGGAATTAAATCTTGTTTTTTGTCACCACCGAGTGGAATAATCCAATATATTAAAGCAGAAGCCCCCTCCTATTTATTGCTATGACTTTGGTCTAAGAGTCTCGGGCTGCATTTGGAATCAGATGGTCCTGGGGGGGGGGGCGTGGGGGGGCGAGGGCGGGAGAGAGGGAGGGAGACATCAGCCCCCTGGATCAATTACTCTCCTCTCCAACACCGGAAAAATGAATTATTCCCCGAAAAGCAGGCTCCTCATCCGATGAATTCTGCACTGCAGAGCCGGCGGAGTTAGACCAAATTGAATTTGGTCTTTGAGACATTGAAAACCAGGTGGAGTGTGTGTATTGGGGCGGCGGGGGGGGGGTGGGGGGGAGGGGGGCGGGTCTGACTGCCACCTTGGCCTCTGTCCCTGGCTGGGGAGGCCCCTGCTCACAGTCCCCTCGGGTGGACAGAGGCAGCCATCCTGCCTGCCCGAGGCTCAGAGCAGTGCGGTGGCTTATCCGAGGCCACCCAGGGACATGGTAAGCAGGGCAATCTGTCACCTTTTTGTCCCTTGTCCTCGGCTCCGTCTGAAAGTGGCCTCGGCGTACCCCCTCCCTCAGGGAGCCTTAGATGGAATAAGTTGGAGTTGGGAGCTTTTCACTCTGGACACTGGTTCTGCCCATCTGTAGCTGTGTGACTTAGGGCAAGTAGCTTAACCTCTCTGGGCCTCAGTTTACTCATCTGAAAATGGGGTTTACTAAAATCCCTGTTCTGGTTGCCCCTATGTCACCGACACATGACAGAAATGCAGTTCAAAGTATTTAATTAAAAAGCAAATTTGGGGCTCACATGACAGAAAAGCCCAGTGCAGGTTTCTTTCAGGGATAGCTCGATCCAGAGGCTCCAAGGTGCATTCAGAACTCAGCTCTTCCCCTTGTTTCTGTGTGGCTTCATCCCCAGGAGGGGCCAGGCAGGCCCCCATCATGTCTTTCCAGAAGTAAATCCAGGGGGCTCACATGCCCACCTCTGAACCTGTGGTGAGAGGGACGGCCGATGCCCTGATGGGGAGGCCTGGGGTCCAGACACCCAGTGAGAACAGAAAGGCTGAGAGAAGGGGGCAGATGCTGTGGGCTCGAAGAAGAGGGAGTGGGTGCTGGGACAAAAAGCTAACACAGAGTCCCCGCCTCACAGGCCCTGGCAGGGATGAGGGGGTGTTTGGCCCAGCGCTTGGCACAGGGCGAGCTCTCAGCTAACCAGGGCCCTGTGGACAGCGATTGCTCCAGGGTTCACTGACGGGCCAGTGTCCTCCGGGGCAGGATGCGAGGGCTCTGCCCAGACTCCCTCTGCCTCCCTCATGGTTTCCGGCTTCCTCTGCTCCCCCAGCCCACCCCCAGGCCAGATCCCAGCCTTCAGCCCTCTGTCTGCCCTGGGGGTCCCTAGGGAGGGGCCCTCGTCACCCCCGCGGCCCTGGGCGCTGCAGAGGCTGCCCTCTCACTAATGATGTGGGGAAGGGAGGGAAGAGGAGCTCCTCCTGGACCTGAGCAGGCTTTTCAGGGCTAATGAGCCGGGGCCCAGGGAGATGCTGGGGAGGGGGCTTCTGGTCCAGGCTGGGGTTCTGCAGGGGCTGGAGGCCTGGGCAGGGAGAGAGGCCTGGGGGCCTGAGGAGGGGGCGAGGGGGCTCTGAGTGAGCTCACCCCTGCCCTCCTCCTGCCCCTCCCCATGTAGAAAATACCCCAGCGTCCAAGACAATTTGGCCAAGTTGGTCATCTCTAGTCTGCACTATGGGAACCCTGGGTATCTGCTTCATTTCCCCCAGATAATCAAGTCATGTTATAATATTGCGATGGCCCTTGCATATCCCAACCCCGTCTGAGAGATTCTGACCCCCTCTAGCGGTGGCCACCTGCCCCAGGGATCAAGGCGGGGGCAGGGGCGGGGGGCGGAGAGGAGAGGAGGGAGAAGATGAGCACCCTGGTTTGCACCCACCACAGAGTGGGGTGCCGCTGCCATGGTCTGTTTAGGGATTGCTCTGCAGGCAGCCCCTACCCTGCACCTTTCCAGTGACAGATGAGGAAACTGAGGCCATGTTGGGGGAGGGGATGCATGTTCCTCTTCGAGGGTCAGTGTGCTTGGAAGAGAGTCAGCTAGGAGCTGGGTTCAAATCTGAGTTTTACTGTTAGCAAGGCTGGCAGCCTCGGGCAAGTGTCCACCTTTCTGTGTCTCCATGACATGCTTTCTTAAATGGACATAGCAATGCCTACCCTTAGGGTTAAGTTGTTCCTACATTAAGCTTCGGGCATACACCCAGTGCTCACTGAGGACTTTGGTATTGATCTGGTTTTTGACATGCAGGGAGGGGGCTCAAATCCGCCCCCCACTGGGTCCAACACATAGAAGAGAGGAGGGGGGGCTGTAATTGGGGCCTTGTCGGTCACAGCCGCCCCTAAGACTGTGGCTTGGAGGACAGAGGGCAGGCAGATTAGAGCTGCTGGGAAGGACGGAAGTAGGTAAATTACCTGGGAAGATGGTACTTCAGCCTTACCTGAGGCCAGGTGTGCCCAGGCTGGGAAGTGCCCTCTTGAGTCCGGCCTGAATCCCGCTAGCGTCAGTTTCAGGCCCCATAGATTTTCCCTGAGAGGACACTGGCCCCGCCTATCCTCTGCCAGCTCCCCTTCCCTCCCCAATAGGGTGGCCTGGGGCATGAGGAAAGGAGCACGGGTGGGTCTATGCAAGTCCAGAGGTCAAGTCCACGCTGCTGCTCTCTCCCAGGGTGGCCTTGGTCAGGTTACTCCACTTCTCTGAACCTCAGCTTCCTCTCCTGTGAAATGGGATCATAGTCCTTACCACACAGAACTTCTGCCAGAGCCAGGGAGGCAAGTGGTTGAGAAAGTGTGTTCTGCAAACAAGGCCCTGCCAGTTTCCTCCCTTATAAAACCCGCCCTTGGAGATCTAGCCACACCCCAAGCACGCAGCCTTGGAGACACTGTTATAACCAGATTCTGGGCTGCAGCCTCCTGCCCTCCACCCCACCCCTGGCCAGCTTCTCACATCTGTGGGAAGACATTCACCTGGTCTGCTGGTGGCGGGGCAGACTGGAGCTTTAGGCCGGACCGACACGCTGGGTGGGTTTGTAGCTTTCTCCGGGTCTTTGTTAGCTGGCCTGTAAAGGGGGTGCTAACCTCTGCCTTCTCCTTCTCTCAGCCCTAATCCCACCCAATCAGAACCTGAGCTGGGGGAGAGGGGCCACGCAGTCCATGCAAATACACCCTAACGGGCCAGTTGTAGCGTCTCCAAAGCCGGCTTGCCCCTGACATGCCGGAACCAGGACACACGGTGGCCAGAGGAGGCGGCCCATCTACACCCTGTCCGTAACCTGAAGGGAGAGCCGGGACAACAACACCCTCAAGCACAGCCTCCCAGAGCCCCGCAGCAGACTTTGCTGGGCCGAAGGTGGGAATTTTCTGTGTCAATCTGGGTGGGGAGGGCGGGGTCAGGGTCCAGCCACACTGTTCCTTTGGGTGTCTCTGCCCCCCGCCTGGGGTTCACTCACTTTGGAATATGGGGAGGCAGAACCTTCAGGGAAAACTTGGGTCTTTGTCCCCCAGGTCACTCGCAGGGGCTGCCTTGGGTGGGGTGAGAATCTCAGAACAAGCTGACCAGGCTCGGGGCAGGGAGATAGAGAACCCATCCAGAACTGGTTGGTGTGGTTCAGCACCACGGACAGCACCCTGGCGCCCAGCAAGCCAGAGACCCCAGGAGGGGGAATCCTGAATGGGGGACCGTCAATCCCGAATGGGGTGATAGAGTCTAAGGCAGGACAGAGGGAAGGCACAAGGACTACTGGGCACTTATATCAGCCAGAACCAGTGCTGGGCACGAATACATTATCCCAGCGCGGCCTCATCTTCCTTCTCACGTGACAGCTGAGAAAAGGAGGCTCAGCAAGGTTAAGTAAGCGGCTCCAGGCCACATAGCTAGTGAGTGGCAGAGCATGGACCTCCATCCACGTCTCTCTGAGTGCAGAGTCTCTTAGTGTTTCTCTATCAGAGGGAGGCCCACAGCCTCTGTACCCTGGGGCAGCGGTGACGCCGAAGCGGCTGGGTGTGCACGCGGGTGAATTCAGCGGAGGCCGTGCGAGTCCCCGTGGGAGCCAGTAGGTTCGAGTAGGTGTCACGTCGCGGAGAACCTCCCTCTCCTGGAAAGAGCTCTACAATTCACTGCTGGCTTTTTCTTTTTTTTTTTTAAGCACTTAAAGAACAGACCAGAACTGATAGCTAAATTAAACCTGCTGAGCGCGCCTGTTTAATTGAAAATGCCATCTGTAATTTAAATGTCAGAATCGGGATGGTTATTATGGCTGCCTTAAGACTAGGGCTCATTTCACAGTTTCAAAACAGACCAAGAAAAGCAGCAAATGGACCATGGCCTGCGGCATCGTGGAGCGATTAATAACTTCTCGGGTCCCGCGGAGCTCCGGCTCCCACCGCAGCCCCCACGGAGGGAGTCTGGGAGCTGGGAGCGTGGGGCTCCAGGACTCAGCTTCCTGCCGTGTCCCCTCTTCTCCAGCCTCCGCTCAGATGCGGGGCAACCTTTCCAAAGCGCAGGGCTCCTTTTGTCCCTCCTCAGGGTCTCCCTGGCACTTCTGGGATGAAATCTCAACCCGTTAGCCTGGCATTCAAGGCCTCAGGAAGACAAGGCCCTGCCCACCTCTCCAGCTTAAGCTGCCACCTCCATCTGTGGAATGCCTCTAGGCCTTTGCCCAGGCGGAGCCTGCTGCCTGCAAAGCCATTATGGCTACTTTTGTCCACCTGGTGAGCACCACTTACCATTCCTGACTCAGCCCTGGTGCCATCACTTACAGGAAGCCTTCCCTGACTGCCCCCTGCGTCTTTGAAGCCCTGAGCCAGACGAGGGTAAGTGCTATCTTCTTGGTCTCCCATGGCCCGTTAGTCACCCCCCTGCCTTGCCACTCACCATTCTTTCCTTCTTAACCCTTCTTTCTTACCACAGCGCTGTCTTTCCCCCATTCCTTATGCTATGAGCTCCTCAAAGAGTGTCATATATCTTGACACCTTGTGCCCTGTCCTGAGCAATCACAACAGCTAACACGTATTGAACACCTACTGTATACCAAGCACCGTCATCAGTCCCATTTTAGAAATGGGAAGACTGAGGCCCGGGGAGTAACTGTCATTAGCCAGCTGGTTACCGGTGGCAGAGCTGGGACTCGGATGGAGGTGGTCTGCCTCCAGAGGCCAGGCTCCTAACCCCTATGCTATAGCGCCTCACGCTGGGCCCTCAGCTTAGAGAACGTTTGTTCACTGAACGCACGGAGAGCTGGTCAGGTGTGTCCCAGTCTATCTCAGGAGAAGATGCCATGACAAGGTGATTGGGCACAAAGTCCAAAGGGGTTTAAGCCAGACCATGACGGTGTCCCTGTTCTTGGAGCTCAGGCCTGGTGCCTTTTCCTCACATGAGGGGCCTGCAGGAAGGGTCCCTGTGCCCCAGGCCCCCATGGCTTCAAGACGGGAGTCCTTGTCTCCTCTTCCATCCCTCTATCAGCAACTCTCTGCCTGTCCATGCTCTGCCTATGACCCCCGCCCCCGTTCAGTTGCACTGAATGAAGGAAGCAGTGGGGTGTAGTGGGGGTGCAGTGGGACCACTAGAGTTGGTGTCCAGCATCTTACTCACAGCCATGGGATCCTGGGCAGGACATTTGACCTCTGTGACCCCACTGTCTTCATCTTTGAAATGGGGTCATACAAGCACCTAACTCAGCGTGTTGAGGATTCAAAGAGAACACGGAGGTATAGCGCTTCACAGAGGCACATAGCAAAGGTCCAATGATGGTAGCTGTATCATTCATTCATTCATTCATTCATTCATTCATTCATTCACTGTTTCCTTCTTAGCCCATGTCTGGGGGAAGAGACTGTGCTCTATGTTCCTGGGTCTCTGACTTCCAGCTTCGGGGGATTTTAAGCTGCTCAGTGGAGAGAGAATTTCCAAGATCACTTACTTGTTCCGTGACTGGTGCTACACCACCATGCTCTCAGCATGGCCCCACCCTCCCAAGCCCCTCCAGCCCACATCCCATCGTCCTGCTCCGTCTGCCCTCTGCCTGCTCAGTGCCCGGACCTTCTCCTCCCTGGGGTCGTCACGCAGCCTTTTGTTCCCTCTGCCAAGAGAAAAACAGAGAAACTCATTCCTGATTAGATGGGTCTCCGTCTCCCCAGGTCTTCACTTCTTGCATGTTCTCAACTTGCTAGAGGAAATCGTATATTGACACTGGTATTGATTTGCATAATTCAGATATAATTAGGAGACAGATCTGCCAGAGTGGCAGACAGTGGGGCTGGCGCTGCTGTAGCCTGCTGACCTCGGGCAGAACTTGGAACTGGGCCTTTCGCTCTTACCAAGTTCACGGCTCCCATTCTCTACAAGGTCCTGGAGGCACTCGTCCCTAGAAACGTGCTCCTCCATGAAGTTCCAAGGCAACAGGAAAGCCCTCTTGCCCCCAGAGTGGCTCCTTGCCTGGTCCAGCATCTGGAGTTCTGACCATGAAGGCCATCGCAGGGGGACGGCAGGGATGCAGAAGGCCAGGAGGTCAGCGGACACGGGCCAATTTGCTGAGGATACCCACCATCTGGCGGGGGGTGGGGGGGAGAGGACTTCAGCGGGGTGACCTTCTGACAGCAGGAGGAAAGGAAGCAAAACCAAGCGGCACTTTGAAGCAAGAGACTAGAAGTGAGTGTGAGCCAGTGAATTGCGTCGCTGCCGCGATGGAAGTGGTGGTGCGTCCTTGGAGAAATCAGGAACAGAACGAGGCGGGGAAATCGCCGAAAAGTGCACACCCTGGCCCGTTCTGTTCTGTAAGCACTTCTTCATGACTTTGTTGACCCACCTATTCATGCAACAAATATTTATTGAGGGGCTGTGATGTGCCAGGCCAACGGCAAAGCACGAGGTGTCAAAACTCTGGTCTCTTATCACTGTAACTGGTACTCATGCTTCCACCACTCCAGCCTAGGAGGGTGGATTTTGGTCCAGGATTTAGGGCCGGAGGAGGGGGGCGGCAGGCTCTGGGAAAGGATGGGTTCTGCTTCTGTCTCAGGAAGGCAAGCCATGGCAGGGGCATTGCCAATCAGATGAGAACCTGGGAAGCGACAGCACAGAGGGTGGGGCTCCCCATCAGGTGGGAAGCAGGAGGATGGGCAGGCAGTTTTCTCCATACCCACCCCCTGCCCCCACTCCTCCTCAAAGTCACCCCCCGCCTCCCACACAGCCCCTGCTGCACACCCCCCGCCAGGAACTACATCCGGTTTCCCCAGGAGCAATCTCCAGGCACCGATTCACTCCCTCGTTAGCTGTCACCACGGGCCCTGAATAATAAGGCCTCTTCCTGCAGAAAGGATATTAGAGGCTGAGGTGGGAAGGGCCCGGGCAGTGTGACATTTATTTCCTGGGCATTTGCTGCCATTAATCACAGGGCTGTCTCTAACCTGCTCTCACAGGCCCATCCGCAGTCCCCAAGGCCCTTTCCCAGCGCCCCGGGGGCTGCTCGCCTGGGAACCCACCACTGCGGCTGCCTGGCATGCGTGTGCGTGGGCTGAGCTAGGGAGAAGGCTACCACCCCCCACTCGGAGAGGACTCTCATTCATTCATTCATTCACTCATTTGGCAAACAAGTATTAAGCGTCTGCTGTTTATCGCTGAGCACTGGGCCGGGGGCTGGGCATACCCGGTCCTGGGGAGCTCAAGTTGTGCTACACTTTCCCTCCATCTGCTACCACTCAGTAGGCGAGACTCTGTTCGGGGCTCTGGCTGGGGGTGGGAATTCATCCCTACATTCTCTGGCCGCGCCCCCCCCCCCCAATACCCTCCCCACCCCGCACCTCAAATCCACCCACACCATCTCTGCCCAGATGGTTAAACAAGACAGCCAATCCCTAAATCCTCCGATGATATTTCCCAACTTTGCACCAGGACTCCTCTGCGTTCCTCGGGTGGGAGAAAGAAACCCTTACTTAACCCGCACCAACCTGGGTCAGGCCCTTCCAGATGGTAATGGTTACTCACCTATCTCATTCAACCCTCACTTCACAGATGAGGCAACTTGCCCAGGGTCGTACTTAAAGCAGTGATGTGCCCAGCAGACTTCTTACCAGCTGGGCCTTTGCTGACGTCAGGTGGGTAGTTTGCAATTGGCCCTGGGGGGAGTATTTACACCATGGCAATTGGCAGGTGCTACCGTACAGGGCTTTCCCCCTTGAGAGCTGGCTGTCAAGCATTTATCAGCGCACCACTGCAGGGAGGCCGGGGTTCCCGGCCTCTGTCTGGCCACTTTTCAACATCACAGACCATTCTGGGAATCAGGTGCGGTTCCCACTCCCCTCCCTTCTCACATCCAGGCCGATGATGGAGTTAAGACCTTGCAGCTAATTGAGGTCTTGCTCAAGGTTAACCTGTGCTTTTATTGGTGTGAGTGATAGCTCATTGCTTTGCTATGAGGACGAGACCGGAGTCTGGTGGAGGGTAGACACTGAGGCCCCTTCTCAGGGATAAACACAGACCTGTTCTCTGAATACCCTTTTTGTACGCCTGGAACCCCCTGCCCCGCACCCTTTTGGTTTCAGCTTAAATGTCACCCCCTCAAGGAGACGCTGACCATCCCATGTACATAGTGCGTTCCTTTGCACCCACAGTTTCCCCTTGTAGTTTACTTATTTCTTTGTTTCTTTCACTAGAATGCAGGCTCAGTGAAGATGGGAAACTGAGGCAAGAGGGCCTCAGCAATTTCAGATGTTTCTTATTCCTCATCAACGCATCTTGTTTTCCAATTCCTTATCTGGAAATTTACCCCCAGCTGTTTTTTTAAAAAAATAAGTTTTTATTGATTGTTAGAGAGAGAGGAAGGGATGGGGGATAGAGCAATAGAAACCTCAATGAGAGAGAAACAATATTGATCAGCTGCCTCCTGCATGCCCTCCACTAGAGATCAAGCCAGCAACCTGGCCATGTGCCCTGACCAGGAATCGAACCAGTGACCCCCTGGTTCATGGGTCAACATTCAACCACTGAGCCATGCCGGCCAGGCTCCCGGCTGTTTCTATAACTCAGCTTGGGTCAGCATTAAGTCCCCGGCTCACAGTCAGAGCCCTGATTTGTACCCTGGTTTTGGTGCTCATGAGCTGTGGGGTCATGGGAGGGAACAGAGAAGGACAGCCTGGAACAGAAGCTGTGGAGCCAGGGCAGCCACGGCCCAGGCCCCAGGCCAGCGCTGTGGCTTCGTTCTCCCAGGCACAGGTTTCCTAAACACCCTAAGGCCTTCCCTGCTTTAGATTATTTATATTGTTTTACTTTTGATATTATAAAAATAGTGCTTTCCAGTGGAGGAAATTTGGAAAATACAGAACAACATTAAGACAAACGAAAAGTCATATATATATATATATATATATATATATATATATATATATATATATATATTCCTAATATGCAAATATACTGAACCGTGGAACAACTGAACAACCAGACAACTGGTCGCTATGACATGCGCTGACCACCAGGGGGTGCACGCGAAACATGGCGGGTGTCAGCAGCAGGAAGGTGTCTGCTGTGGTGGGATGGTGGAGCAGGTGAGCAGGGGGCACCAGACCAAGGCGGGGTGCCGGTCATTGTCATCGGGGTGAGCCTGTAGTGGTTACTGAATTTTCTTTGCTCCCGGGCGCCGCTGTCCTGCCTGGCGCTTGCACCTGCTGCCGGCTCCTGGCACTGGTCCTGATCCCTCGGTGCTGTCAGTGGGTGTGAGTGGTGGCTGCCGGCCCCGATTGCCCCTGAGGGCTTCTCCACCTCCCCCTGCTCCTGATGGGTGATTGGGGCAGCAGCTGCTGCTTGCACCCGCTGCTAGTGCCAGCTCTAATCACTCGGCGCTGTCAGTGGGTGCGAGCGGGGCTGGTGCCGTCAGTGCGTGGGAGTGGCAGCAGCGGGAGCCGGGCTGCAGCAGACAGGGAACCGGGGGCCATGGTGGGAGGGGCTGGGTGGGGGGTGCAGAAGATGGGTGGAGACCTGCCCCTGTGCCCACTGTGGCCCACAGTTCCTTTCAAGGTGCACGAATTTGTGCACTGGGCCCCTGGTGTTGTAAATAAGAGAATCACTGCAGTTTTCCTGAATTGGCCCTGCCCACCTGAGCTCAGGACCCCTCCTCCTCCAGCAATTAGAAGTAGCATTAAAACTGCCTCCTGGACCAAGTTATTACTTCCAAGAATCACAGTCTCTGTTACTACAAGGAACTAATTAACAGTATGCAATGAGGGGGAAAAATTCAATTAATTAGTGGCTTAATAAGCGCTGGCAATGACTCTGGCCTTGGCGTGGGAGTTGGTGTGTGTGGGGGATGAAGACCCTCCAGAGGGCCAGGGGTGGGTTTGAGAGGTTGGGGGAGCACCTGGTTTGGGAATGGGGTTCTTGAGAGGCTGTGAAAGTGTTGTCACAAGGAAAGAACCCCGTGTCTGGTTCCGCCAGTTCTTTGCTCTGCCTTCTGGGCTGAGGCCCCGGTTAGCATGGCTGTGTGGCGCGATGGTCTTAGTCTCGTTCCAGTGTGGGGTTTGGTGGCTTCAGGGGAAGTGAGGTCAGACTTCTTTGTCCTGTGGGCTGGGGGTGGGGAGGGAAGGCGGGCACACAGGTCCCCTCTTCCCCCCTCACAGTTCCTGCTCCTGGAGCCCCGCCCCTTGCAGTCCTCCCATCTCTCAGCCAGAAATCTGGAGTCACCCCTGACACCGCCTTTCCTTCAGGCCCCACCTCTAACCTGTCCCCAAATCCTGTGGCTGCTGCCTTCTAGGTGGTTCTCCCCTCCCCTCCTCCCTCCCCCCTTCCTAGCCTCCATGGGCTCTTCCCTGCCCATGGGGCTCCGTCAGGCTCTTCCTGGGAACCTGCAGTAACCTCCCCACACCAGGTCCTCCTCCTCCTCCAGCCCCTCACCACCATCAGCTGCTGTGACCTCACCATTAGTGGCCTGGACGGGGTGGGTTAGATGAGTTCAAGGCCCCACTTTGAATTACAAGGCCCTGCCTGGTCTGGCCTGCCCCCTCCCCTAGGCCCACCTCGTGCCCCCATCAACCCTCTAGGCTCTCTGTGCCCCAGGCACGTACCTGTTTTGAGTTACCTCAACAGGGTAAGTGTGGATTTGCCACAGCTCCAGCACTCAAGGCTCAGGGCTCTGCTAACGTAGACTGCAGCCTATGACCTCTGTCCACTCAGACTTCTCCATCTTCCTTGCCCTGGGGGCAGGGGTGCTGGCGGGGCCAGGCAGTTTTGGAATCCATCTAAGGCAAAGTGGAGTGGGGATTCATTTAGTGAGGGTTCAAGGGGACTTACATACATGGTTCAAGGTCTCTGAGACTAGTTAAGGAGCATTCCTACCCCCTGCCCATGACTCATCCAAGGTCATGACGTGAAGACATAAGGCCAGGGGTCAACGCATGAGATGCACCTGTCCTTCAGTCCCAGCCCAGAAGGTTTGCATAGGCGGAGTGGGAGCCACTCCGATGTGGAAATTTTTAAGTGGAGGGTTTGGTTTTCAGCGAGGCCTTATCCAAAGAGGAGTGTGTTCTCTCCAGTCAGGAATACACATGAGAAGGCATCATCCTATATAATAAAGAGCTAATATGCTAATTAGACTGATCAGCAGAACAACAGTCCGGACGACCTTCCAGACGAAGCCGGGGCTGCGAGGGCCAAGGCAGCCAGAGCTGCAAGGGCCGAGCCCCTTGCACGAATTTCGTGCATCGGGCCTCTAGTTTACAAATAAATGCAGTTTGTGTGTCTGTGTGTATTTCTTTCTTGATGGTAATCATGTGACATAGAATTGATCAGAATTCATGTGTTTGTAGGTGTATTAGTTTCTTGTTGCCGCTGTAACAAATCACCACAAACTTAGTGGCTTAAACAATATACATTTATTATCTTAAAGTTCTAGAGGTCAGAAGTTCAAAATGTGTCTCAAATCAGGGGCTAAAATCAAGGTGCCAGGACTGCATTCATTGCTGGAGGCATTCGGTTTCCTGGCTGTTTCCAGCTTCTAGGCTGCCCACATCCCTCGGCTTGTGGCCCCCTCATCTGTTGATGTCGGACAGAATACTGCTCATGCTGCCAGCTCTCTGCTTCTCCCTCTTCCACTTTTAAGGGCCCTTGTGATGATATTGGGCCCACTTGGATAATCCAGGATAATCTCTCTATTTTATGGTCAGCTGATCAACACCTTTAATTCTATCTGCAATCTTCATCACCTTTTGCCATGCAACCAACCTGACATGTTCACAGGTTCTGGGGATTAGGGCATAGATTTCCTTGGAGGCCATTATTCTGCTGACCAGAGCGGGCATTATCGTTCTATCTTCTCTGTAGAAAATGATGTTACAAAATCTTGACATATGAAGAGGGAATCCAAGAGCATGCAGCCAAGAAGGTAAGAAGAAAATATTGTAGAGTTGCATTAAGCAGTCAATAGAAATATTTCCCCCCTGGATTTTGTGATGTTTGTGTCATTTTTTAGCGTTGAAAATGTAATTTACTAACACTTTTAAAAACTTCTAAATAAACATTAACTTTCATGCCCCATTTTGCATTCTTTTGAATGAAGAATTCAATTTTGCATCTTTTATATTCTTTTTTTTTTTTTTTTTAAAAAAAAGCTCCTGCCCTCACCCAAATTGTATAAACTTCAGGTCCCCCTGCTGTTCCAACCCCAGGGCCTTTGCACATGTGCCTCCCTATGTTGAGAGCTCCTTATGCGTCCCTCACCCTCTCCTCTTGGTTCATTCCTCAGCTTGAGCTTTAGTTCTTCACATAAACCTCTCACTGCACGTTCTCCTCCCCAGTTTGGTTGGGTTCCTGGGCTTCTCCTCTGCAATGACAATCAATTATTCAGGAAGTTGCCTGCCACGTCTGTCTCCCCATTGGAATGGCAGCTCCATGACCCTGAGGACCTGGCTCACTGCTGTTTCCCCCAGGGGTTAGCATGGTCTGGCACTCAGTCAGGAATGTGCAACGATGTGCAGAATTTGAGGATGGATGGAGGGGTGGATGGATGGTACTCCCGGGGTGGGTGGGAAGGCAGATGCCCCTGAACACAGATACCTGTCCGAGGTCATGCCTGACTTCATGAGCTGGACTCACATTCCAAACCCAGAGCTTTGCCCTGTCAGTATATATCCAACCACACCACCCATTTGAGGCCAAAGGCCATGTAATGGGTGCCCACGTGGTGGGTGGCGGAGATGTGTGTCAGCAATTCTGAGGCAGGAAGTTGGTGAAGAGCTGGGCTGGATTAAATCGTGGGGCTGATGGGGAGCCACTGCAGGTCCCGGAGCTCTATGGGCTGTCAAGGTCTGCCCGTGCAGGAGCCTTCTCTGGAGGAGGACCCCTGACCTGGCCCCGTCAGCTTGGGCTGGCAGCCCAGCCAGTCTCGCCCACCTGCAGCCTGCCTGGTTGCACGGACCCCTCTTCCCAAGGCCCCTCCGTTAAGCCTATCAAAGGCAGCCCCTGTGGGCCAGCAGTTTGCAGAGGGAGGCCGATAAGGCATTTATTGAATTCATGATTTTAATTTATGACAATTCTAATCCTATTATGAATTCCCTTTTGTCTGCAGCCTGTGCGGTGACGGAGTTTAATTATAGCCCAGCAAGATTCCCCCCTGCTCGGGGGACCTTTCCTGCCAGTCCCCCAGGTCCAGCCAGAGTTGCTTGAGGGAACTGAGTGGCCCTGGGGCTGGGGGGACAGGGGCGGGGAAGGAGGGGCGCCCTGGTCTGTGGAGCGGCAGGCTGCTGCAGCGTGACCTGCAACTGGCAGCTGCCTTGTGTAGGACGAATGGCAATGCCTGGTGAGTGACAATTATGACTGCAGCAAGCGGGGGAAGGGGGGGCGGGGAGCATGGGGAGGGGAGGGGGCGTGCATGCGCCACCTGCACAGCTGTATGGACAGCGCGGTATCCAGAGATAGGCAGCGTCCTGGGGAGGAGGAGGAAGGGGAGCTCAGGGATCTGCCAGGACCTGTGCAGCAAAGGTGCCGGGAAAATGACTGTCTTGGAGTGAGTCCAAGACTCCACTGCCCACCCAGAAAAGGGGGTGACTCCCAGGTGGTGAGGGTCCCTGGAGGGAGGTCGAAGCAAGGGGAATGGTCACAGTGACATCACAGCGTCCTTCTTGGCTTCTGGGCCGGGCGGGGGAGGTAGGAGGGGGCAAGCGGAGTGGAGCGGGAAATGCGGTTAAGAGGGGTCAGGGGTCAGGGATCAGGTGCTGGTCTCAGCTCTACCGGGAGCAGCTGTGACTTGGATCACATTTAGCCTCTGTGATGCGCCTTCTTCAGCTGGGACATTAGGGGCAGAATCAGGCCCAGCCTGGGCCGGAGGGAGGATGTTGCTGGGGTGGGTGTGAACTGTGTGTAGGGGGTAAGAATGAAGGGTCCCAATCTCAGAGGAGGCGGGTTGAGGGGGCACCAGGCTCAGGCTACCTGTGGCCTGTGTCCAGGTGAAGGCAGGGGGACGAACAGCAGAGTCAGAAATCATGAGAGGGAACCAGCTGTGGCTTGTGGGCAGGGAGACCTTGGAAGTGAGACCCACCTTCTCACCTCGGTTCCTTCATCTGCCAAATGGGTATGAGAACAGCACCAGCCCCACCTCCCCCACAGGTAGGAAGGGGCGTGGAGACCTTGGTGGGACGGCTTAATGACCGGGTGAGGGAGGAATGTATTTCATGGCTCCCTGGGCCTCAGCCTCTCCATCTGGAACGGCCGGGTTAGGACCACATGACCCCCAAGACCGCTTGCAGCTCAGGCATTTGCAAAGCTGATGATTAAACAAGGAAGGGTTCCTGGAGGAGTGGGTCTAAGGACGGAGGAGAGCGGAGCCCTTTGCAGACCTGCAGGTCTCAGATCTAATTCCTTAAGAACCAGGCGGGGGTGGAGGAAGCACAGGGGAGGGGCAGCACGGTGTAGGAGCTGAAAGCTCAGGCACTGGCTGGGGTGCAGCAAGTCACTTAAGTGAGCCAGGCAGACAGGGTGTAACACAATAGGGGGCGGTGCGGACTGGAGTGTGCAGGTTCCACCTCAAGGGGCAGCCATTTCTTCTCTGCTCCAGTGAGTATTGCCACGTGAGGGTGCTGATTCTGGTTGTCAGGTGGTCTCAGTCTTCCCAAGTGCCCCATCTGTAAAATGGGCATAAGGATAACACCCGTCTCATGGAGCTGGTGTGAGGACCAAATGAGCTAATAAGTGCAAAGTGCTCAGAACAGTGCCTGGCATGTGGTAGGTGGCAATTACTTGTATCGACAATGACTACAATGATCATTCTCTATCCTCACAAGAGACTACACACTCAAGGCGGGAAGGTGGGGGTGTCTAATCATTGTGGTTCGGCTGTTTGGGGTCTTTGGAGCGATGGGCTTCCTGGCTGGCCTTGGCCGTGGCCTGACTGGCTACTGTGGACGAGAAATGTTTGTGCCCAGGGGAGAAAGCAGGCACTAGCAATGCCGCTGTGCACAGAAGCCTTTGAGTCCAATGGAATCACTTCAAAGGGTTTTTATGTTATTTGGGGAGGTTACGCTGAGCCTGAGACATGCGCGTTACAGGGAGGATTTGTCTGGCTTCGCTGGGCTGTGGCTGAAAGGCTCGGGGAGAGGGGCGTCACGTGGTGAGGCGCGGAAACAATGCCAGTTGGAGGAGCCTAATCGTGTCCCTAAAGGAGGTTCCCAATTGCGTCCAAGGACAGGGAGGCAGAAATTGGGAGCGGGAGTGACAGGGTAATTGACTAGCCGGTCCTCTCCACACCGCACGCATTCCTAATTCTGCCACCACGTGTGTGCACATCCATGTGGGTGATCGTGCGAGGCGTGTGTGCACATGTGAGGCGTGTGCTCGTGTGAGGCGTGTGCCCATCTACCCGCTGCCCCACCTCCTGGAAGACCCGCTCTCCGGTCTGCACGACACCCTCTCCCAAGTCTTGATTTCCAGGCCTGGATCTTCGGAGAGCCAGCTGTATGTCCTTGGGTGAGTCGTTTACCGTGCCGCGCCTCAGTTTACCTATCTGGAGAGAGGGATGATTGTTTGGGCTCTACCTGCTCCAAAGAGGTGTGGTCAGGAGGCCGTGGGATGGTGTTTTTGAAGTCTGCCTTTGGGTTGGATATGCCTTGTCTTGTGGGCAAGCCCTCGTCGTAGTTTAAGGCTTTTTTTTTTTTTTTTTTTTTTTCTTTTTTTTTAAATTTCTTTATTGATTAAGATGTCACATATTTGTCCTCATCCCCCCATTCCCATCCCACCCCTCTCCCCACGCATGCCCCAATCCCCTGTTGAACTTAACCGTTGGATAGGCTTATATGCATGCATACAGGTCCTTTGGTTGAACTCTCCCCCTCCCCCCACCCTCCCCCTACCCTCCCCTATCCTCCCTCTGAGGCCCGATAGTCCGATCGATGCCTCCTTGCTTCTGGTTCTGTTCTTGTTCCTCAGTCTATGTTGTTCATCATTTCCCCTAGATGAGCGAGATCATATGTCACTAGATATATACTAATAAGAACTGAATGTGAGACGAGCAATAATAGTTATGCTGACAGGCGAATGAATCAATCTGTAGCGAGCTTCCCCCTGGACCAACAGTTCTTTTGAGACCCAATTTCAATGTCCAGTAGTTCCTTATGTGTACATGTCAGCACTGACCCCTCAGTTCTGGATGGTGGACAAATGGTGGTAATGGAGGTCCGACTCCCTCTGGTTTGGTCTCGGCCGAACCCAGGGGCACGGCGTCACCCGGACTAAGGGGCACGTGGCCTCACCCATACCCAAGGGGCGCGTGGTCTCAACCGGGCCTGGGACCCAGCCTCACCCGGATGGATCCAGGGGCGCACGGCCTCACCCGGACCCAGGATCTGGCTTCACCCGTACCCAGGGACGCTTGGCCTCTCCCAGACCCAGGGCCACTTGGGCTCACCCGGGCCTAGGTGTACGAGGCCTCACCCGTATCCAGGGACACATGGTCTCACCCGGACCCAGGGACGCTTGGCCTCTCCCAGACCCAGGGCCACTTGGGCTCACCCGGGCCTAGGTGCACAAGGCCTCATCCGGATCCAGGGACACATGGTCGCACCCGGACCCAGGGACGCTTGGCCTCTCCCAGACCCAGGGCCACTTGGGCTCACCCGGGCCTAGGTGCACGCGGCCTCACCCGGATCCAGGGACCCATGGTCTCACCCGGACCCAGGGATGCTTGGCCTCTCCCAGACCCAGGGCCACTTGGGCTCACCCGGGCCTAGGTGCATGAGGCCTCACCCGGATCCAGGGACACATGGTCTCACCCGGACCCAGGGACGCTTGGCCTCTCCCAGACCCAGGGCCACTTGGGCTCACCCGGGCCTAGGTGCACGAGGCCTCATCCGGATCCAGGGACACATGGTCGCACCCGGACCCAGGGACGTTTGGCCTCTCCCAGACCCAGGGCCACTTGGGCTCACCCGGGCCTAGGTGCACGCGGCCTCACCCGTATCCAGGGACACATGGTCTCACCCGGACCCAGGGATGCTTGGCCTCTCCCAGACCCAGGGCCACTTGGGCTCACCCGGGCCTAGGTGCACGAGGCCTCACCCGGATCCAGGGACACATGGTCTCACCCGGACCCAGGGACGCTTGGCCTCTCCCAGACCCAGGGCCACTTGGGCTCACCCGGGCCTAGGTGCACGAGGCCTCATCCAGATCCAGGGACACATGGTCGCACCCGGACCCAGGGACGCTTGGCCTCTCCCAGACCCAGGGCCACTTGGGCTCACCCGGGCCTAGGTGCACGAGGCCTCACCCGGATCCAGGGACACATGGTCTCACCCGGACCCAGGGACGCTTGGCCTCTCCCAGACCCAGGGCCACTTGGGCTCACCCGGGCCTAGGTGCACGAGGCCTCATCCAGATCCAGGGACACATGGTCGCACCCGGACCCAGGGACGCTTGGCCTCTCCCAGACCCAGGGCCACTTGGGCTCACCCGGGCCTAGGTGCACGCGGCCTCACCCGGATCCAGGGACACATGGTCTCACCCGGACCCAGGGATGCTTGGCCTCTCCCAGACCCAGGGCCACTTGGGCTCACCCGGGCCTAGGTGCACGAGGCCTCATCCCGATCCAGGGACACATGGTCGCACCCGGACCCAGGGACGCTTGGCCTCTCCCAGACCCAGGGCCACTTGGGCTCACCCGGGCCTAGGTGCACGAGGCCTCATCCGGATCCAGGGACACATGGTCGCACCCGGACCCAGGGACGCTTGGCCTCTCCCAGACCCAGGGCCACTTGGGCTCACCCGGGCCTAGGTGCACGCGGCCTCACCCGGATCCAGGGACACATGGTCTCACCCGGACCCAGGGATGCTTGGCCTCTCCCAGACCCAGGGCCACTTGGGCTCACCCGGGCCTAGGTGCACGAGGCCTCACCCGGATCCAGGGACACATGGTCTCACCCGGACCCAGGGACGCTTGGCCTCTCCCAGACCCAGGGCCACTTGGGCTCACCCGGGCCTAGGTGCACGAGGCCTCATCCAGATCCAGGGACACATGGTCGCACCCGGACCCAGGGACGCTTGGCCTCTCCCAGACCCAGGGCCACTTGGGCTCACCCGGGCCTAGGTGCACGCGGCCTCACCCGGATCCAGGGACACATGGACTCACCCGGACCCAGGGATGCTTGGCCTCTCCCAGACCCAGGGCCACTTGGGCTCACCCGGGCTTAGGTGCACGAGGCCTCACCCGGATCCAGGGACACATGGTCTCACCCGGACCCAGGGACGCTTGGCCTCTCCCAGACCCAGGGCCACTTGGGCTCACCCGGGCCTAGGTGCACGAGGCCTCATCCGGATCCAGGGACACATGGTCGCACCCGGACCCAGGGACGCTTGGCCTCTCCCAGACCCAGGGCCACTTGGGCTCACCCGGGCCTAGGTGTACGCGGCCTCACCCGGATCCAGGGACACATGGTCTCACCCGGACCCAGGGATGCTTGGCCTCTCCCAGACCCAGGGCCACTTGGGCTCACCCGGGCCTA
The DNA here is from genome assembly GCF_027574615.1 of Eptesicus fuscus. Lineage (NCBI taxonomy): Eukaryota > Metazoa > Chordata > Mammalia > Chiroptera > Vespertilionidae > Eptesicus > Eptesicus fuscus. The sequence goes on along the minus strand of NC_072481.1, from coordinate 6,362,740 downwards.
GGTGCACGAGGCCTCATCCGGATCCAGGGACACATGGTCTCGCCCGGACCTAGGGGTGCGTGGCCTCTCTCAGACCCAGGGGCACGTGGCCTCACCTGGACCTAGGTGCACGAAGCCACCCGGACCCAGGGGCGCGTTACCTCTCTCAGACCCCTGGTCGCGTGGTCTCACCCGGATCCAGGGGCTCACGGCCTCTCCCGTACTCGGGACCCAGCCTTACCCGGATCCAGGGGCCCACGGCCTCACCCGGACCCAGGGTTCAGATTCGCCCGGACCCATGGGCACATGGCCTCACCCGAACCCGGAATCCAGCTTCACCTGGACCCAGGGGCGTGTGGCCTCACCCAAACCCAGGGGCGTGAGGCCTCACCTAGACCCAGATGCGTGTGATCACATCTGAGCCCAGAGGCTCGCAGGCTCACCTGGACTCGGGTCTCAGCGGAGTTTCGTCTTCTTGATCCCAATTCCTGTTGGTCAATTCCCTCTCAGCAATTCCTTCGGTCATTTTCTCAGAGCTCCAGGGTGGCTGCCGCAGAACTCGTTGGGCGGCGGGCTCGGCAAGGCTCCGGTGTGCCCGGTGCCCGGCGGTGGGCTGGTCCGGTGTCGCTGCGTCGGCCCTTGGGTCTGCAACGGTGGCCAGACGCTGAGCGTGCGCACCTGGCCACTTCGGGGCATTGAGATTCTTGAAGGACTCGGAGGTCAGCAAGCACGGAGTCTCCCTCCCCATGTCTCCCAGGGGCTCGTCTGTCTGTGCTCGGCAGCGAGTGGAGCCGTCCCCTCAGCCGGAGACCCCCGGGGGAACTGCGCCGAGCACGTTCCAGGCCACCATTATGTCGCCTGAGCCATAGTTCTTAAAGTGTGGACTTTGGGTCACCAGCATCAGCATCATCCTGCGTACCCCTCTCTTTTATTCTAGTTGTAGAGCATCTGCTCAGCCAGCCCCCCGGTCTTTCTGGCTGGTGTCTGCTCTGCTCTCCCGTCGTAGTCTCAATATTGTTGTGGTAGGCAACGATCAGGCTGCCGCCCTATGTCTCCATCTTGGTCCTCCTTTGTACAGTTAAGTCTTGATTGTTGTTGGTGTCACTGGGAGGAATTGTCCTCCAGGCCAATTGGCCGTGAGGACCCTCTTTGTCCATATAGGAAGAGTTGCTGTGCAGGAGACATGTTTGTGGGCCGGGTCTTGATGCAGCAATGCCTTGGCGCTCACTGAGTCTGCCTCTAGAATGCCTCCCTTATGCAAGTGATTGAAATCTGGTGTCATCTCCCACCAACCACTAGATGCCCTCGTTTCTGGGTCTCCAATGCAGTGTGGGTCAGCCACTACCTGAGGCACTCAGCAGGAAAAAGCTTCTGCTCAGCTTGGCTGGGGCGGAGCTACAGGGTGGAGCCTACAACCTTGGCTTCCTGTCAGCCCCGCCCTATGAGGCTCCTGTGTCTGTGTCCCTCTGTATTCCTTGCAAACACCTCTGAGAGAAACGTGCCCTGGAGGTTCGCCCACTGCCAAACAGTCCAGTCCCTCCCCTAATGAATCTGGACTCCCAGATTCTCGCCTGGAACTGGGTTTCAGTGCAGTTGGAACTGAGTCTCAGCGCAGTCTGGCGTCCCTGTCTCCTTCCCAGCAGGGCCACCCAGTGGCGCAGGCAAAAGTCCGTCCTCTGCGCACCTTCCAGTGCGCGCGTCTGGAGCCGCCGCTTCTCTGTGCCTCCGCCACCACAGCCCAAATTCATTCCCCCAGCGTGCGCCTGGCTTCCCAGGGTTTCGCCCGGAACTGGGGTTCAGTGCAGTCGGAACTGGGGTTCAGCACGGTCCTGAGCTTATGTCTCCTTCCCGCTAGGGCAGTTCAGTGGCGCAGGCAACAGTCCGTCCTTTGCGCCCCTTCCCGTGCGCGCCTCTGGAGCTCTGCCTTCCCCCGCTCCTCTGTGCCTGCGCCTCACAGCCCAGATTCATTCCCCCAGCCTGCGCCTGGCTTCCCAGGGTTTCGCCCGGAACTGGCGCTCAGTGCAGTCGGAGCCGGCGCTTAGCGCACTCCGGAGCCTTTATCTCCTTCCTGCCAGTGAACGCCGGCCAGGCCGTCAGCCACCCGCTCCTCTCCGGCTCCATCCTCCCCGCAGGCGCGCGCGCTCGTGTCTCCGCCAGTTTCTCCATACCTCAGGCTTTTACGGCTCCCCCGATTGTCCCCGTGGCCCTCTCCTTCCCCCCAGCTGTGGGCATTTCAGTCCGCCAGCTCTCCTGTGGTTCTGGACGATGTCCATTCTGACCTCTAGTTGTGCCTTTGAAATTGTTGTGCCCGGCTGCAGGTTAGGTGTTTCACCTATGCCGCCATCTTGGTTTCTCCAGTTTAAGGCTTTTTAAGGCACAATCACATCTCATTCCTGCCGAGACCCCGTGAGGCAGCGTGGGTGGATGCGACCCAGGTTGTTAATAGGGAAACTGAGGTTCAGGGGTCTTTAAAATACAGTGTGTTATTATTTAGGCGTGGCGTTCAGGAGGCAATTGCCATTAATAACACAGTTTGTTACTTACAAGTCCCAAGAGGAGGAGGCGTGGTGATGGGGGGTAAGAACGCTGACAGCTGGGTCCAGTCACTCACCCACCGCATTGTGTGTGTGTGTGTGTGTGTGTGTGTGTGTGTGTGTGTGAGAGAGAGAGAGAGAGAGAGAGAGAGAGAGAGAGAGAGAGAATGAATGTGTTGCACAGAGCACTGTGACTAAGCTCCATTAGGGCCTCATGGACCAGGGAGGGAGGGAGGGGCAGAAACAGGCACTATCTGTCTCCTTCCAATATTCTTCATGCCCCTCAGACACTTCGCCAAGGTCCTGCCTTCAGCCCTGAGCGAGGACTTCCCGCTGTTCCCTGAGATGGCTTAACAGAAGGGCAGGCGTCTCACTCTGGGAGCCAGGGCACCTGGGTCTGAGTCACAGCACTGCCACTGAGCCACCCTGTGACCCAGGAGAAGCCCCAGAAGCCTCAGTTTTTGCATCTGTACGATGGGTGGGCTGGGCCAGAGATGCCCAGATTTGACCCTGTGTGAATCAAGTGGCTCCCAAGCCTGCTTGCCTGAGTGGGCAGGGGCTTTTCAGATGCGGATTCCTGGGCCCTCTCCTGGACCTGCCAGATCACACTCTCTTGGGAGTGGAGCGTAGACAGCTGTGTTTTTGAGGAGTGGTTCCGATGGAGCTGGTTCCTAAGCTGGCATTTGGGTACCACTGCCTACCAACTCTGGGTCCTCAAAAGGAACAAGGCGCTAGTTTCTGTTTGCGGCACCGCCGGCCTCCCCTGCTGGCTGGGCAGCTAAAGGGCCCGTCTGGCACACAATTGGAAGAGGCGGTACCTGCTGAGCCCAGATGCGATCAGAAGCCCCTGGCGGTGACTGCCCTGTGCCCACGGGTGGAGGTGGCCCACATGGGACCAGGCCTGCCAGCTGAAGTCTGTTGGAGCATCGTCAGGAGGTCTCAGCCCATGCCAGTGCCTGGGCATGGGATGCGGGGAAGAGATGAGGCTGTGGGCTTGGGGTGGGCCCCCGGAGCCCATGGCACAGGCTGCTTGAGTGGAGCGGGAAGTGGGAACAGTCTGTGAACTTGGGCAAGTCAGGGCATCCGCTCCGGGGCCTCAGTCTCCCCACCTGTAAAATGGGTGTGGGAATGGATGAGATGACTTGCCAGGGCTTTATGGCTCAGGCATTCTGATTCTAATCTAGCCCTAGAGAGGACTCAGTTGGGAGAGAGGCCACAGTGGGGAGCTGGGGGAAGGCGATGGGAAGGTTGCTCATGTGGGAGAAGGAGGGAGGGGCTCAGCCTACAGGATCCAATGGGCGGCTCAGCCCCCCAGCCAACCTGCTGGGGTGGGTGTAGGAAAGCAAGCGCTCAGCAGAGGAGGCGGGTGACGGGGGAGAAATGGGAGAAGCCATAGGACGCCTCCAGGATCCACAGCTCCAGGATCCCCTTGTCACTGCCAGAGGGGGCGGGGCCAAAAGTACAGACCCCAGAGCTTCTCTTTCTGGTTCAAACCCCGGCTCAGCCTCCCCGCAGCTGTGTGACCTTGGGGAAGCCACTCCGCCTCTCTGTGCCGTTTCCTCACATGTACAGTGGGGGGATGGTAACACACCTTTCTCGGGACCTAATGAGGGCCGAGGCCTTAGGACAGTGCTCAGTGAGCACTTCGCTACTCCTGGCGTCGCTGCCAATGTACTCGTACGAGGGCATGTCCCCGGGTGGTGATGGAGGCTGAGCCACTGATAGGCCATGTGACTTTGATGCCTGACCTCCCCGGGCCTCAGTTTCCCCACTTCTAAAAGGAGGAGGACAGTGTCTACTTTTTGGAGTGAGTCTTCAGCGAATGTCCAGGTAGAGGGCTCAGCACAGTGCCCAGCCCGTGCAAATGCCCTGAAGAGAGCAGGTCTCGCTGCCGGTGTCACTAACAACAGAGGCGAGCTGTGTCAGTGACGTCCGTACAGTCACTGACTGTCCCCCAAGCTCCAGGGCCGGTGGAGGTGGGAACCGGCCCTCCCGGCTGCCCTGGGCCCAGCCCGACTCCGTGTGTTTTGGTTCAACCATCAGCCGTCCTGATGTCTGTGCCCTGGTATGACGCAAGCGCTGAACGTTGAGTCCAAAGCCTGGGTTCAAGTCCCAGCCTCGGCCCAGGCCAGGACTGGCCCTCGGCTAGTCCCATCCTCAGTTCGCAGATCTGTGAAATGTGAGGATGATGCCCTCTTGACCAGGAGGCGGGGCGGGGGAGAGAGGGGGTGGCTTAAAGGAGAGGGCAGCGGGGAGAATGAACCAGCAGAGACAGCTGTGCAGACAGAAGGGGCTGATGGCTAGGTGGCCCGGCCTGGCATGCAATCAAGAGGACTTGGATTTGCCTGGCAGCTCTGCCACTCACGGGCAAGTCCCTCTCCCTCTCCCTCCTTCCCTGTCCCACGTACGGGTTTTGTGAGGCTTGTCATCCCGCCTCTGCGTCTCCACGCGCTGCCTCTGTTCTCTCCCTTCCGGCGTCGCAGCTCCCCTTGTTAGGATGAGGCTTCATCAAGGAAGCATAGATCAGACTGTCGGACCTCAGAGGGGAGGTAGGGGAGGGTGTGGGTAAGAGGGAGAGATCAACCAAAGGACTTGTGTGCACGCATATGAGCCTAACCAGTGGTCATGGACAACAGGGGGGTGGGGGCATGCGTGGGGAGGGGTGTGGGATGGGAATGGGGGGATGAGGACAAATATGTGATATCTTAATCAATAAAGAAATTAAGAAAAAGGAAATATATATATATAAAAAAAAGATGAGGCTTCAGCGTGTCTTGAGGACGTGGGTATGACACGCTGGCGTCTTTGCATGCTTCTCCCCTGCCAGCCTCAGCCCCCGACGTGGCTGCCCGCGCTCCGATCTCCGGCTGCGGTGGATGCACAGACCCAGGTCCTGCTGGGCAGACCCGCAGCTACATGGGGGGGGGGAGGCTGTTTCCCTTTTGATGGGTACTCCTCATCCCCTGTGCTCGACATGGTCTCCTTTTCCTGTGATGTTCAAGATTTTAATTAAGTGGGAAAAGCTTTCTCCCTCCTTACAGTTCTCCAGTTATGCATAATGATTCCGGCTCATAAGTGAAAATCACTTTACTGTTTAAATTCTGTTTTTGTTTTTTTTTTTTTTTTATATATTTCATTGATTTTTTCACAGAGAGGAAGAGTGATAGAGAGGATAGAGAGTTAGAAACATCGATGAGAGAGAAACATCGATCAGCTGCCTCCTGCACACCCCCCACCGGGGATGTGCCCGCAACCAAGGCACATGCCCCTGACCGGAATCGAACCTGGGACCCTTGAGTCCACAGGCCAACGCTCCATCCACTGAGCCAAACCGGTTTCGGCCTGTTTTTGTTTTTTTAACAAAGGCATGAAGCCAGGGCTCCTGGGTCACTTGCAAGTTATTAATTTCAAGCGGAGCGCTTAGCTAGCTTATTAATGGCGAGGATATTGCAGCTGAGTTAAATGACCTGGGTATTAATTACCTTGCAGGCTTTTATGGGTGGGAAATGGCTTATTTCCGTGTTGGCGGGTGGTCCAGGTGGGAAAACATGACCCCGCTTCTGGAAGGCCTGAGAGGGAAGTGGGTCCTGGGCAGAGGCTTGGTGGACACTGGGTCCCATGGCCTGGTGCTGGGACCTTTTCCAGGGCCTGGAGGATTCTGGGAAAGGTGGCTGGACCTGCCACGGTCCCTGGGCCACGTGTCTCAAAGCCAGACACAGGTGGGGGAGTCAACACTTCTCCGTAACGCACGGGACTGTGTCCTTTGCCCTTCACCTTCGCCGAGGGCAGGCCTCGTGGAGGCGGGTCGAATGCAGGCGACATTTCGCTGGATCCAGGGTTTCTAAAAGCTCAGTCATTTCAGTTCTGTTTGGGCCACATGGACATACCGCTTGTTCTTATTATTTACTTACCAGTTTCACCACTTCTAAATAAAATGGACTCACTTTAAAAATACTTGGATTTCGTTGACAGGGAAACTTTATATCACCGCCAGGAATGGCCAACCAGCGCCCTTAGTCATAAATTCAAAACAACATAAAAACGAGTCCCTGGGTTTAAAATGACAACCGTCCGATTGTGCACCACATGGGGAACCTGGGTCAGTTGAAGGAGGGACTTCCTGACCACAGGGTCTGGGCTGCCCAGGGTCGGGGTCAGGAAACAGGTCGGGGCACAGGGCAGTGGGCAGGTGACCAGCCCAGAGGAGCCAGGGCCCCCTGCGGTCCTCCCGAACAGATGCAGCTGACGCTAGGATGGGAGGGATTTCTGTATATTCTGACCTTTAGGGAACAGCATGTGAGTGTCACACCAGCCAGCGTCTGTTCTCCGGCCGATCACTCAGGGTTGACACGGTGGCTGCCCTACCTGCAGCTCCTGCTCTCATCTGGCCCTTGGCTTCCCAGGGGCCACAGCAGGAGTGAGGGGACTGTGCAGAGAGCACTGGCCTGGGAGTCAGGAGGGAGGAGCCTGGCTCTGCTGCTCCGTTGCTGAGTGACCTTGGACAAACCACTGGGCCTCTCTGGCCCTCTGTGTCTTCGTCTGCACACAAGGAGGACTAAACAAAATGCACCTGGATGATTTATTTGATGTGCCACCTTGGTTGATGGCAGTATCCAGGTCATCCTGGATGTTTCTGAGAGGGCATTTTCGAATGAGACGAGATTAACATTTAAATCAGTGAACTCGGAGTAAAGCAGAGGGCCCTCCATACTGTGGTGGGCCTCACCCAACCAGCTGAAGGTCTGAATAGAACAAAAGACTGACCTTCCCTGAGCAACAGGAAATCGTGCAGCAGATGCCTTTGAACTTGAGCTGCAACATGGGCTCTTCTCCGGGCCTTCAGCCTGCTGGCCCATCCTGCAGATTTTGGATTGACAGCCTCCATAATCATGGGAGCCAATTCCTTAAATAAATCCCCTATATTGTATCTATTCGCACACACCCTACTGGTTCAGTTTTTCTGGAGAACGGCAACGAACACAGGCACCCGTTAGCACTGGCCACCTTTGGCGTCAGAGTCTCAGGGAGAGCATGGATGCTGGTCTCAGTCCCCTCAGCTTTCCTGTTGCCCTTAAACAAATGAAATAGAAGAACCCAGTGCAAAGTGGCGTAAACCGCCGAGGGAGAGAGAGAGAGAGAGAGACAGAGAGAGAGACAGAGAGAGAGACAGAGAAACATCAATGATGAGAGAGAATCATTGATTGGCTGCCTCCTGCATGCTCCACATTGGGGATGGAGCCCGCAACCCGGGCATGTGCCCTGACCAGGAATCGAACTGTGACTTCCTGGTTCATAGGTTTGTGCTCAATCCCTGAGCCCCGCTGGCCGGGCTAATCTGGAAAACTTTCAAACCGATACAATAGCAAAGACAATATTATAATAATAAAAGCTATATATGCTAATTAGACCAGACAACCTTCCAGACGTCCTTCCGGATGACCTTCCGGATGAAGCTGGGGCTGTAAGGGAAGCCCAGGTCCTGGGTGCCTGCCAGGTACCAGAGGGAAGCTGGTGCCAGCAGCTGAGGGAAGGAAGGCCTGCTCTTGCACAAATTTTGTGCATCGGGCCTCTAGTATTATAATAATAATAAACCTCCCCTCTCTCCATCACTCAGATCAATTATTCATTCATGACCAGCCTTGTTTTATTTGTAGCTCTACCCACGTCTTCTCTGTATCGCTGTGGAACAAAACCCAGACGTCTTGTCATTTAGTCTGTAGATATTTTAGCATTATCTCTAAAAGATAGAGAGACTCTCCCCCCCAAACATAACCACAGTGCGATTACCACACCTGAGAAATAAAGCGCTATTCCCTCGGTATCATTCAACATCCCCTCCGTGCTCCCATTCCCCCCCGGCTCAGACATTTATTTTGTGCCAGCCATGTTTCCATTTACTTTTATTGCCTTTTTCCTTGGAACACCGCGGCTTCCTGCCCATCGCCGGATTCAGGTGGCTTCCTAACTCAACTAAGAATTCTCTCACGTTACCCTCAGTTGGGACTTCTGCCCCATTTGCTCTGTTTCCTTCGAGAACACCGGTCATATTTAGGTTACAGTCTTAATGATTTCCATAATCACTCGGCTCTCGCATTTCTCGCTTCCCCACCCTTCTCCTCTGCATCCTCGGGGGACCTTTTCCGAAGCTCGGTTCCGCAGCCCCGTTTAGTTTCCCACAGTGACTCGTCTGCGCGCTCTCTTCCATCCAGGCCTGGGTCATACATCTTATAAAAGAGTGTAAATAGTTTGTGAAATAACTTTATAGGATAATCTGAACAGTGCAATTGGTTGATCTGTCTCTTAAGCCTTATTGTAGGTTAACCTATCATTTCTCTCTCCATCTCCTCCGCCTCCTCTTCATCCCTCCCTCTCTCCTCCCCTCCCCCCTCCCTAACCCTCTCTCCTCCCTCCTCCCTTCTCTTTCCTTCTCTTCTTGTAATTGATGTGGTGAAAAAGCTGGGTTGTGGCCGGGCTGGTGTGGCTCAGTTGGTTGATTGTCATTTCGCGCACCGAGAGGGTCAATTCCAGGTCAGGGCATTGCCTGGGTTGCGGGTTCTATTCCCCGGGGCGCGCGCACACGCAGGGGGCAGCCAGTCGATGTTTCTCTCTCATTGATGTTTCTGTCTCTCTCTCTCCCTCAAATCAATAAAAACATATTTAAAAAAAAATCTCCACCTAGTGAAACACAGCTACGATCTGGCAGGATCAGTATATTAAAACAAACAACAAAAAAACTGAGTTGTGTATATTTTAGAGTTTCCAGCCGTCTAAAGTTTGCTGATTGCATCTTTAAAGGTGTTGTTGAACTTAGTCCCTTGTCCCTACAAAATGGCAGTTGATTTAGAGGCTTGATGAGAGGCAGGGAGATATTTCAGCAAGAAAAGGTCAAAGCTCAGCACCTGTCTAAGGGACCGAGGGAGGTCCCAGGATGCGGGACTTTTGGTTGTAAAACCAGGACAGTCTGGGGCACACTAGGATGCTATGGCTACCCTGCCTTTTCCGTAGTAGGTGCTCATTAAATATTTATTAAATGCATTCATGCAGACGGGAGGTAGGTGTGTCTCGTTTGATCTACACAGCATCCGATCAAATGTACTTTAATTAGATAACTTTTTACAAACCAGAGGATCTCGTATAAAGATCTGGACTCGTGCTTTCTGGGAAATTAGATGTCCTTGCCACCTGGGGCCTACATTCCACATGGCAGCTGTCAACTGGAGCAGGATTTTGGCCATCTGTGTAGATGGGCCTGTGCTCGCTAACTCCCAACAGAAGCCACTACCAGGTGCTGTTCCCCCCAATCCCCATCTACTCAGCCCTGGCAGGTGTTTGCGATTTTTGTGGCCTGATGGCCTGGAGTTTGTTTCACAGCCTTTGGAACTAGACAGATTTGGATGCAGATTTTGGGCAGGACACCGACTAGTGCTGCAACCTTGGCTGCCCTTCCCTGCTCGGGGCTGGAGCCTGCACCCGGGCGTGTGCCCTGAGCGGGTCTCCTCCACGTCACCGCCTTCTCCTCTGCTCGGGGCTAAGGCGTTACTGATTCTAGACATTCCTGTTACCATGTGAAGGCCTCACCAGATTAGAGGATGCATTAATCCATATTCCTCCTTTCCTGGCCTCCCCTCCAAATCAGAGCTGGCCCTGGAGGACCAGTGCGCCCCCCCTCCCCCAATAGCCTTTGAGAGACACTGAGCTTTTGCAGGCTCAGCCAAGGCTGGGGTTGCTGTGTAAGACCCAGTGTGCTCCAGGCCAGTGTGGGGTTACCATGGTGATCTCCCCAGAAGATGGGTGCGGGGTCTGGAGACCAGAGGGAGGAAAGGAGAGGAGGCTTGGCGGGGGGTAGGCAAGCTTCCCAAGGGGGCGAGAAGGGAGAGTGAGCTGACCCCGGGGGGGGGGGGGGGGGGTGGGGGGCGGTGTTTCCTGCTAGGCGCTGATCCCTCTTAAAATGCACCCTCCCCCCCAGGAGGCCTGGATGCTGCCTGCTTTCAGTTTCTCATGCTGCTGTGCAGGGGGCAGAGCTGGGGCCCGGCAGCCAGAACCTGGGGACTTAGACTCCCCCTCCTCAGGCCCATTGACCCCGTGAGTGCTGCAGCCAAGACAGGCCTCAGGGGCGGGGCTTCCCCCTCCCAGTCCCTCAGGGACGCCTCTGCCCGCCTGGCTCCCGTGGAGCTGACCGAGGCACTATCCAGTGCTCTAGGCTTCCTCTCACAACTCCCTCCTCCCTTCCCAGCTGAGCTGTCCCCTCCTCCAGGAAGTCTTCCTGAAGACTTCTCCCCAGACCTGGTAAGGTCTATCCCCTCCCCATGTTTCCTCCGGCAGAGCGTGGGCCATTCTCTGTGCCTGCCCCACCTGTCTATCTCTCCAGCAGCACTGTGAGCTCCAAGGGCCCAGGGCTGAGGTCTGCCTGGGTGGCCGCGGCGTCCCTTCCACCCTCCGCCTGCGTGCAGTGGATGCGAATACACGTGTGTGCGTGGATGGAGGAGGACACGGTCACTACTGCACAGGCCAGCCGGGGCTGTGAGCGGGGCCTGGGCGCTGCAGGAAGGCCTCAGAGAGGACGAGGGCTTTCCCCAGCGGGACAGACAGGGGCTGGCTTGCCAGAGCCCACCCCTGCTGCCACCTTGCAAAGCGCTCCTTGGCAGCTCATGACCAGTGTGGGTGGGCATGCCCCCTGCTGGGGCAACAGTCAAGGTGCTTATTCCCAGAGGTTGTGGCCTCTGGTTCCTCCCCCCGGGGTAAGGGAAGGAGAGGGAGTCTGTGTGTGTGTGTGTGTGTGTGTGTGTGTGTGTGTATGTAGCCAGAGCCACTGGTCCCATCTGCCATGGATCATCCAGGACCCAAGCTGCCACTCGGAGGTGGAGAGGTCTGCCAGGGGCATCCCCTTCCTCTTCTCTTCCCCTGGGCAAGTGCCAGTGTCTTTGGCCTTTTCTCCCAAATCTGCAGGGCAGGGGGCACTGGTCAGTTCTCATCCTCCAGCCCGCGGGCAGAGGAGGCGGCAGGCCCAGTCACCTTTACTCAGGAAAGATGCCTGGAGGTGGGGGTCGGGGGTTCTCCCCGAGGTCTAACCCAGGTCACTCAGGCTGCACGCGTAAACACGTCCCCACTGACCTTGCCCTTGACCGGACTGTGGCGTCCACAGCTGTGCAGCTCTGCCCAGTCCTGCCGCTCTCAGTGGCTGGAGGTGCAGGCCTTTCCCCTTGCTTGTCCCCCTTTCTCTCCATGGAGGTCGTACGCGCGGCAGGTTCATTACCTAGAAAGTACATGCCCAACCCCACAAACGAAATTCAGCTGGCTGCAAAATAGCATTTTTTATTGCTTTGCTCTTCATGGGTGAGAGGGAGGTCTTGGTCTCCATCTCCATGAGGATCTGAGCGTCGCTCCATCCCAGGCTGCAGCCTCCGTTGTGCTTGGCCTTGGCGTTGCTGCGGGGGGTGGGGGGGGGGGGGGGGTGGGCCAGCTCTGCAGGACACACTGCTGGCTGGGAGGGCCCCGGAGAGCAGGATGGGGAAACCGAGACCAGGCAAGTTCAGTTCCTTCTTCCGGGCCACACTCGCTCTTCGGGCCGACGAGCTCTTCAGGGTCCTGCTAACCAATCCGGGACCTTAAAATATTTATTGGCTACAAAACGGGCAGCGCAAACGGTGAAATGGACGTTAATAAATGTTAAATGTCTATAAAACGTGACATTGGGTCAATTGCATGAATTACGGCATTTAGATTCATAACGATGTCATTGCCCGTGAGAGCGAGGCGCCGGCTGTATTTCCTCCCCGGGTGAGAACCCCCGGGTGGGCAATAGAACACACGAGAGGACAGCCCACTGCCGCCGGGGAAGTCAGTCCCTGAGCCAAACGCGTCCGAGAGCCAAGGTATAAGCACCCTTTAAAGATGGCTGGCAAAATGCCCCGATAGAGGGAGGGGGTTAGGCGTCCTCTTGTCCTGGGCTCGGCCAGGACCCCGGCCTGCCCTGGGCATGTGTGAAGCCCCTGCCGGGGCCTTTCCGGCACCTTCACCGCCCGGTGTATTTTGGAGACAGAGCTCAGAGGGCCAGCCAGCTGGCTGCAGGGGGCGGGACAACGAGAGGAGTGGAGGCTGGTGCCTGAGCAACCGAGCCCGGAACGGGAGGGAGGAAACTGAGATTTCTGGGTCGAACTCCCACCCTACGGAACATTTCAAGCAGGCGTCTGGATCTATGAGGCAGGCGCTCGAGGGGGATGTCGGGGCTGGAGACCTGAACGTTAGTTGATAAACGGGTGGCCAGCCCCCTGCTGGTTCTCACGCTCAGCCGCTCGCTCATGTCTCTGCCTCCCATTGGACGGTGAGCCCCCTGAGGGCAGAACTGGGTCTTATTATGGTTATGTCGCCAGTGCTTCGGGGCAGAGGCCACTCAGAAAATTGGTGAGGGATGAGTAAGAAGCATAGATACCTGTTTCACGTGTTCACTGGGACACACGCTGTGCCTGGCTCTGTCCTTGGTGCTGGGAACACAGCGGTGAGAGACAGCGTCTGGGAACGTAGGTGAGCCTGGCTGTGACCAACCAACGAATATATAATGTAAAGAGAAAAGGAGGGAACCCCCACCCCTCAGGCAGGACTCTCAGCCCCCAAGGGTTTGCTCTGGAATCCCTTCCTATCTGTCCTTGGGGGAGGGTGTGAAGGAAGTTCAGTGACATAAAGTACCTTAATGGTAACGCTGAATAATAATAGCCCGGTGCCTTCATAGAGCGGTTACCTAGAATCGTAGAGGCTCCTCCACGCCACAGTGCCTGAGAGTGCCGGAACGCCTTCATCCCAGAAAGCTTTCACCCCAGTTCTGTTATTTTAGCTTCACAACATTCCCACACAGAGGTGGGGGACAGGAGCAACCCCCCCCCCCCCGCCCCCGCCGTTTAGCAATGTTGGCTTTAGGGGGTGGAGACAGGCCTGCAGTCGGAGCCCCCAAACTCCCCACTCTGCTCCTCCTCCTTCCCCAGCAACCTCCAGGTGTTTTGGGGACACTGAGGTCGCCGTCAGCTCCCTGTCTCGGCAGATGTTTGGCTCATTCCTCATTTGTTCTAAGCCCCTCCCCTCCCGCCCCAGGCCTGCCTGTTTCCCACAGCTGGGATTGGCTGGAGGGACCCTGTCCCGACATCCGGGCAGAGGGGAGTGGGGTGGGAATGAACATGTGCAGTGTCTGGGGAACGGGCTTGGGTACAGGGCCTCCCAACCTCCCAGAAGAAAACATCACGTTGTCTGTTGGTAACTGTGACTCTTCGACGATGCGGTCCCAGCTCAGTGTCCTCATTTCCCCCTGGCCACGCCTCTCCGGGAGCCCCTGCCCTCGGCTCTTTGTGTACAGCCACGTCCCCTCTAATCCTGCCCTTCCCGTCCCCGGGGCAGAGGTCCTGGGGGTGGCTGGACACTCGGGCTGAGAGAGACAGCTGTTCCCAGGGATGGAAGTCACAACCAGGCACAGAGCACCCAAGGGGACCCGGCGGAGGCGTCTCACCTTTTAGGACCGAGACGTGGAAGTCCTGGAGCATGGCTTCCGTTGGAGCCATCCCAGAAGTCCTCCAGACTCAAGGAAGTAGGACTCAGACCCCATTACTCAGGGGAGGAGTGTCGAGGTCACACTATAGGAGGGTCATGTGGGATGGGCGATTGTCTCATCCCTCTTTGGAAAATATTCCTCCCACACTCGGCCACCAGTGTGTTTTAATAGTCAGGGTGGGTGGGGCTCTGCCATGAATCCCAGTGGCTTCACATAGCGAGCCCTCTTTCTCACTCTAGTTGTCATCCATGCAGGTTTGCCGACACCTGTTGGCTGCCCTCCTACACGCAGGAAATAGGGATCCTGGCTCTCTCTGCTGTATGATGCTGCCATCTTGAACTTGTACCTTTGAAGTCAGCTTAGAAGCGGGTGGGAAAATGTAGATGTTACCTGTGGCATCCAACACTCATTCTGCATCTCATTGGCCAGAACCCAGCCAGGCCCCAACCCAACTGCAAGGGGAGCTGGGAAATGTAGTCTTCCTGTGTGCCCTGGAAGAGGGAAAGGGAATTGGAGAGCACCCAGCCGGGCTCTGCCACACTTGTCTCCTAAGACCTCACCTAGAGAGCACACGGATTGAGGGTGTTTGGTTCCCTGTTGTATCCCCAGCACCCCTCATTACCTGGCACGTGGAGGTGCTCAGTAAATGAGTCTTAAGTGAATGAATGAACAGAGAAATGCCTCTACTTTGGCCCTGGCTTCTGAGCGTTGGGGTCAGGTGCATGAGGCTGAGGAAACCATGCTATTGCTAAGGTTTGGGGAGTGGTGGTTCTCATGGGAGATGTAGAGTTCAAGTTTAAGCCCACCTTCACTGACCCACAAAGATCCCTGTGGAAGCTGTGCTCAGGGTGTGGCTGGAGTGGCTGCCATGCCTCCGGGACTTGGTGCGTGGGTCACAGGTGTTTGCATGAAGCAGCTTTGGCTATCGAGGTAGTGGCATGCATGGGGCACCAACAGCCTCTGTCAGAAGGGGGTAGCCACAAGGGGTGGGGAGGCTTGGGAGGGTTCCTAGCATTGAAAAGTCTTCAGAAAGGTAAGAGTCACACTGGAAATGTAAGGGATCCTGGTTAAAACACAGACGCCCTGCAGCTGCCTCCACCCCGACAGCGCAGAGTGACGGATCCCCGTGCAGCCATCTGGCCGCTGCCTCTGGCACAATGAGGAGTGAGGTCTTGCTTGAGTTCCAAGCGAGAAATTAGTTTCCTGCACCTGGGAACGGATCCAGGCTCCCGCCTGGGAGACGCGGCTGCTGCCAGGACCCTGAAGGGCTGTAGCTATGGGGTGCTCACCTGTTCTCCTGGGGTTTTGGAAGTCTACGCTCCAACTTCACCCCGTCCCTTCTCCCAGCTCTTAGTGTTCCCAAGCCATGGATGCTGGAACCACTGGCAGAGCTGGAAGCCAGGATAGCAGCGTTGCGGGGAAAAGCTGAGAGGAGGCAGATGTGGGGACATCAAGTTTCAGGGGCGCCCTAACCGGTTTGGCTCAGTGGATAGAGCATCGGCCTGCGGACTGAAGGATCCCAGGTTTGATTCCGGTCAAGGGCATGTATCTTGGTTGCGGGCACATCCCCAGTAGGGGGTGTGCAGGAGGCAGCTGATCGATGTTTCTCTCTCATTGATGTTTCTAACTCTCTATCCCTCTCCCTTCCTCTCTGTAAAAAATCAATAAAATATATTTAAAATTTTAATAAAAAGTTTCAGGGGCTTGGAGAGCATCCAGTTGTAGGTGGGTTACCAAGTAGGCGGTGAGAAGACACTGGATAGACTCTCCATTAATTTGGGGAGAACACAGGAGAACATTGTAAAGCACCTCCACAAATGTTAATGACAGTGGCAACAATGAAAATAAAAACAACCGCTCAGTCATTTACGGAGCACCAAGCTCCGCCCACTTATAGTGATTCCAAGTCCCTTGTCATGCGTCATCTCTCTGAGGTCATCAGGGCTGGATGAGGAGGTGGTGGCGGTAGCGGCCTGTGCTTGACCCTCAAGGTTACCTGATTGGTGTCTGTTTTTCCTGCTGAACTGTCAGTCCCGAAAGCCTGAAATCAGTGTCTGGTTTTCTCCCAGTTGTATCTTTGCTGCTCACATGACGGCACTTAATTCATGTCTGTTGGATGAATGAATGAATAAATGAATCAAAGAATCCGTTTCTCCAGGACCTCTGACAGGCTCCCTTGGACCTGGGAGTGGTGGGTTTCACGGAAGATCTAGAGGTCAAGTTTAACCCACATTAAACTCCGAGGGAGGGGACTGAGTTTAGCTTTGACTTTCTGACAATGGCTTTGCCTTCTTTGAAAAGTCAGTTATATGGCGATTATAAATTGCTGTGTAAGAAATTTCCCCCAAATTTAGTAGCTGTAGAAGTCAGCTCTTCGGGGAAACAGAACCAATGGGATATATATAAGAAGATTTATTCTAGGAATTGGCTCCTGTGATTATGGAAACCGAGTTCTACCATCTTCTGCCTGCACGCTGGAGACCGGGACAGCTGGTGGCGTCACCAAGTCCGGTCCGAAGGCCTGAGAGTTGGGGGCCGATGGTGTCAGTCCTGGTCTGAGAGTGAAGGCCCGAGAGTCAGGAACACTGGTGTCCGAGGCAGGAGAAGACGGGTGCCCCACTTAGGCAAAGGGAGGGGCTGTGCCCTTCCTCCGTCCAGGCCTCGGAGGGGTGGATGGTGCCCACCCCCCTGGGGAGGGTGACCTTTACTCAGTCCACCCATTCAAATGCTGATCTCTCTTGAAACGCCCTCACAGACACACCAGAAATGATGTCTTACCAACTTTCTGGTCAACCCTTAGCCCGTCAAGCTGACACAGAAAATTAGCTACCACAAGTTCACCCTTTGTCAACTTGGCACCAGACACATCCCCTGAAACCAGGGGTGGGGAACCTTTTTCTGCCAAGGGCCGTTTGGGTATTTATACCATCATTTGCGGGCCCTACAACATTACCAACTTAAAAATTAGCCTGCTATATTTGGTTAAGCATTTAATTCACTCACCCCTCATGCTGTGGCAGGGCCCGGCCAAATGATTTTGCAGGCCCTCTAGGGCCTGTGGGCCAGACATTCCCCACCCCTGCTTTAAGCCATTCTTCGTCTCCAAATAAAGACAAGATCCTACTCCCACCTCACAAGATAGAACTGTGCTGTGAACACGGAAGCCATGTTAACTGCTTCCCCAGTAGAGGAGGTAGAGTCCTTGGGTGATGTTTGCTCTTCTCCCGATATCCCATGGGTTAAATTCTATGTAAAGTGAACAATACGTGAACACTGACATGAAGTCAGTGCATCTTATGTTACATGATCTATACTAATAAAAGAGAAAGATGCAAATCGACTGTACCTCCACAACACCCACCAGCCAATCAGGAGTGCATATGCAAATTAACCCAACAAAGATGACAGGTTAATTTGCATACAGAGGCACCGAGCGAAGACTGAAGACTGAAGGCTTGGCTCTGCTGCGGCCCAGGTCCCAGGTGCCAGAGGAAAACTGGTGCCGGCAGCCAGGGGAAGGAAGGCCTATTGCACGAATCTTCGTGCAACAGGCCTCTAGTAAGGGAATAAGAGAAGAAAGAAAACAGATATCTGCTTCGTGTATGTACATATGCACACAAACATGTTCATAACAAAGAAGGGGAAATAGTCATGACAATTACAGCCCTGATGTTGGTAGCTGGTCATGTGGTCATAGCGGGTAGTATTTATAAGTCCCTTCTCCTACTACCTGTCAATGTGCCCTTGGCCTTCGGAAAGCACCGCAGCTGGTCATGCTTCAGATTCCAGAAGGGCCCAGGCGATTTGCAGTCCTGCTTGAGTTGGGTTGTTGTTGGTTTTCACTGACTTCATTCATTAAGAGACATCCCAAGGGATCTCCTATCCCCCACTCTTCCTCACTGCCCTCGTGGAGTGGTAGTCCAGCATCGCCCTGGTCGTCTGGATCTATGGTCCCAGCCAGCGCTGCGACTCCCTTTCTGTCTGTTAGCTCAAGAGGCTGGAAGAGCTGGAGCCGTGAGTCCGGGCTATTGGAGAAATGGCGCCCTCTGTTGGACACCGATCCAGAGCACAAACCACTCTCGGAGAAGTTTGCCCCTGCCCTGCCCTGCGAGGTCTCGCCTCAGAGCTGACACTGTAGATGAGTCTTCAAAAGGCCATTCCACGGTTCTACCAAGCCAGCTGCTTCAGAATGGGGGGCGGGGGCGAGGGGACATGGTGAGACCAGGAAGCCCAGGAGCTGGGCCCGTGGCCACACTTGTCTTGCTGTGAAGTGAGTTGGGGGTCTCTGCGCTGGGGTCAGAAGATCCAGTCCTGGTTTTGCTGGTCACCCTTGGACAAGTGTCTTGACCTTTCTAGGTCTCAGCTGCCCAGGTATAAAGGGACAAACGTGGACTAGATGATCTCGAAGGTTCCCCTGGCACCCATGCCCTGGGCTTTGCTCCCCGATGCACAGGCTGGCCCTCTCTCCGGGCTGGGTCTCTGGTGAAGTAGGTGGGCGGGCTGCCCACTTCCAATCCCGGAGCCCCTGACCCCCAGCTGGGCTCCTGGATTCCTGGGAACAGCTGGGGCTCCAAGTCCTCAGCTTCGGAAAAATAAATCGCCCTCCCCAGCCACCTCTCGCACATTATTCAGGAGTTCATTACTGTTTAATTTAATCACCAAATGTCATCCAAATGCCATTTATTCTGCCTTCTCACCGGAGAGTTACCTATTTGTTTTACATTTCAAATGAATGGCTCATTATTCTGTCATTTGGGGCTTTATTTTGTAATTCATTTGGCAAGTTCCGACAGGTTGAAAATGATGCTGTATGGAGCACAGCGCCTTCTGGGCCCCTCTCAGGCACCCAGGAGGCCAGCCCCAGGCACCCTCCACCTTGCTGATAGGTAATGGAGAGAGAGATGCAAAATTCTGCTCTTGCCTCGAGTCCAAACCCGGCATCTGCGAGACTCTCAGGTGTGCGCGCTGAGGGCTGAGGCAGGTAAATAAGAAAGCTCAGAGTCGCTCTGCAGTGAGCACACCTCGGTGAGAGTCCTCATTTTGCCTGGGCCTTCATTCCCTTGGGCAAGTGGCCTACCTTCTCCGAGCCTCAGTTTCCTCATGTGTAAAATGGGGTGGTAGTAGGTCAGCACCTACAGGGTTGATGTGAAGGTTCAGGGGGGTGAGGCTCGTCCAGCACTTCCCCGGTGCCGGGCACACAGCGCTCCCTACGTTAGTTATGAACTCATTTTATCCTGAGCTCAAGGTGGGACCTGATGGCCCAGACCAGCTCTGGCAGGAAGCAGGGGATAAAGGTCAGAGGGCTCGAGGCGTTGATGGCAATAGGCAGTTCTGGGCGCCTTTGGTGTGCAGGGCCCGCCGGGGTGGGGGCTGACCCGGTCGTCTTCCCCCCACCCCTCCACTCAGGTCTGGCTGGGCGGCTCCCCAGCAGCCCTCACTTCTTGCCGCTGCCCGAGAACTGGCTGCTGAGCCAGCAGCCCCGAGGGGCCATCGATCTCAGAGACGGATGACACCACCGCCTGGAAGCAGAGCCCAGGTCTGTATATTAAAGCCTCGTGGTGCCTCCAGGCAGCTTTACGGGCTCTGCGGCAAGGCCACAGGCTCTGGGCACGGCTCCCCTCCAAACCCCTGGGGAGCCCCCACCCCGGGATTCAGACCCCAGAAGCCAGGGTGGGGCCTGGGGTGAATCTCAGGGTTCTCAGAACAACGGCCTCTGTATGTCCTTCTCTGACCTAGAAGCTTTGCAGGCCTCTTGGATTCTTTTTAAAAAACATATATTTTTTTTATTGGTTTCAGGGAGAGGGGAGGGAGAGAAACATTCATGATGAGAGAGATTCATTGACTGGCTGCCTCTTGCATGCCCCCTACTGGGGATCAAGGTTGCAACCTGGGCATGTGCCCTGACTAGGAATCGAACCGTGACCTCTTGGTTCATAGGTTGACGCTCAATCACTGAGCCACGCTGGCCGGCCCGCTTGGATTCTTAAAAGAAGAAAATCATTAGGTGGCTGATGATAAGATCGGCACCCGTACAATGGAGACTAGGAAGACAGAGAAACCCCCTTAGAGGGAAATGGTCAGCCCGCTCCCTAGAGAGCGCTGACGTTTTGGGACTGACTCTGTCTTTTGTCTATGACACATGACGTCGTGCTCACATCTACTGTGTGTCAGCCCACGAAGGGCTCCCTCTTTGGTGTCTGGCCCTGTCCTCCGGTGTTGGAAGCTGCCCTTCACTAGCAGAGCGGTGTGGACAAGGAGCCCGGAAGGCTGGTCAACCTTGACCTCCACTGTCTGGTGGAGACAAAGGGAGCTGAGGCAACTTCCACCGTTTAGTCTCATGTAACTCCTTAGGATAAGAGAGTCTGCCTGTTACTGGAATTGCCTGCCTAAGGGCTGTGGGTGGATCCCAAACCGGAATGAAAGGGATCCAAGGCCAGAGCAAAGCGGAGTCCTCTCTTGGGCTTCCGCCTGGCCCCCAATTCCCAAATTAGTATTTTCTTGTCTGGTCTCTTTCATTTGTGTGCGGCCTCCTCCAGAGCCCGAACCCTGAACCTGAACCCTGAACCACGCGGGACGTGGGGGGATCACCCTTGCACTCCAGCCCCCCTCTGGGCTGGCTCAGATAGCCATCCTCTCTCTGGCAGACTTGCCCTCCCTCTCCTGGACCCTAATTTCTGGCTTGTACCCCCAGACTCCCCGTCCGGAAATCATTCCCTGGACCCTTTGTCCCCCTCAGACCACGTACCATGCTCCCTCTTTAATTCACCGCCAACTGTCTGAATTCTCTCCCCACATCCCCTCATGTCCCCTGAATCTAGTCACTCCCTGGACCCCAAACTCAGGCTCCCCGCATGCTCCAGGGCAGTGCCATCCAGTAGAAACAGGATGCCGGCCACACACGGAATTTAAAACCTTCCCCCAGCCACAGGCAAGAAGTACAGAGAGACCGGTGAGATTGATGTTAATAATATATTTCATTTAACTCAATATATCCCAACTATTATCGTTGCAACCTGAAACGAAATCAATAGAAAAGTTATTCATGGGCTACTTCACATCCTTTTTATTTTTATTTTTGTACCAACTCTGCAGTCTGGTATTTTTACACGTAGAGCACATCTCGATGGGGACTAACCATCTACCAAGTGCTTAGTAGCCACGTGTGGCCAGTGGCCACGGCATCGGATGGCACACATATAGGGGACCCAGTGGGCAAACCCTCCATCTCCTCTTCTCAGGGAACCGATTCATAGAGTTTGTTCCTGTGTCCCCCGTGGCTTCCCGTGCCCCCCACGGCTTCCCGTGCTACCTCTTATTTCGCCTTTATATGTTACACCATTATTTCTGAAACTTCTTTATCCATCACTAACACACAATCATTTCTAAATATCAGACAAATCCAGAGATGGGGTTCTCGGTCTTTGAAATAAGATGTTTGTGACTTTCTGTCCCCACAGGCCCGTGTAGACACCTGGCCCTGGCCGGGCAGAGGGCTCACCTTGCATCAGGACTAATTATGGCCGGAGCGCAAGGAGGCAGGAGCGGTCACTGTTGGAAGTCACTGTTAGAATGGAAAGGGAAGGCGCCCCGGGAAGCTGGGTGTGGAGTTTGCGCCATAAATATAGACAGAGCAGAGAAGAAGTGCAGGCCCAGCTCTGCCTCCCTCTGCCCAGTGAGGGGTGAGGACACTCAGGCCAGTATCGGGGTGAAGGCGCGTTCTGCAGGGTTCTCAGTGGCCCAGAGAGTCGTTGGGGGCTGAAGGCCCAGATTCCGGTCCGATTCGTTCAGCCGCAAGCAGAGCTGGGCCACCAACAGGGAGAGGCTGTCGCTCCTGTGGAGATGGAAGGGCTGCTCTTACAGCTGCCGGTTCCAGACCCACCTCTGCCACCGTGGCCAGCGCCACCGCCACCCCGACCCAGCTGCTAAGTCGGGACGAAGCTGCCACTCTGAGCCCTGCCTCGGGACTCCGGGTCACTGGAACTCTCCATAAATGGGGCTACAGCCACCAGACAGAAACGGCCAAAGCAGCCACGCCCCGTGGAGGGCGATGTTTAGAAGAGGAGACCTTGAAGACGTGGGAGGGGAATGGCTTGCCACATAAAACCCAGAAATGCACATGCATCCGCCAGCTCAAGCTGTTATAGCAAAATACGATAGACCAGGCGGCTTACACACAGACATTTGTTTCTCACGGTTCTGGAGGCTGGGAAGTTCAAGGTCAAGGTGCTGGCTGATTTGGTTCTTGGTGAGAACTCCCTACCTGGCCTATAGACAGCCACCTTCTTGCTGTGTCCTCGTGTGGCAGACAGAGAGCTGGAGAGCAAGCTGTCTGGTGCCCCTTCTTATAAAGGCACGAATCCCATGATGAGAACCCCAACCTTATGACCTATGGTTGGGATTTTTGAGAATTCAGGTAGACCATTCCCAATTTTCCCTTATTGGAAACAAAATGATGAAGAACATTTCAGAAATGAAATCTAAGCATGAATGACGGAGAACCAAATTACTGGAGAAGGGTGTATATGTTTCGAAGACTTGGAATACACATGGTTAACTTGCGCTCCAGAAAAACCACATCAAATTACACCCAACAAGTCGTGTTCGGGAATGTATGTTTCCCCATGTCTTCAACAGCACTGGGTATTGTCATCAACTTTTTTTTTTCTAATTTGATAATGAAATATCTTCCTACCAGCACCTTCTTTTCTCTCCGGACATCCCTTTGTCAATTTGAGTGAAACCAGCTCAACCATCTCTGTCTGGCGGCCATCCACTCAAAAGCCCCCGGCGTCCTGTCCATCTCCTCCTTGGCCCTAAATCGATATGTGACAAACGGTGAATGAGCAATAACCCTCCTTGTTAAGACTTGCGGCCAGAAATGGCGGCGCCATCCTCAGCCCTCGTTAACGTCTCAGTGACCTCAGGGGAAATTGCTCACGCTCAGTGCAGTCAAGTTGTCACCAACAGGAATAACACAGAAAGCTGCATCTTAAAGATCATCTCGAAAGCGCTTTCCTGCGGCTTCCCGGGAGCCCCGGGCAGATGGGGACCAGAACGAGGCAGTAGTTCTTAGCAGGCACATCCCCAAAGGAGGAGGGCGCGTGGGCTGCAGACCCCGTTATAAAGACCTGCCTCGCCCTGGCTGGTTTGGCTCAGTGGATGGAGTGTCGGCCTGTGGACTGAAGGGTTCCCGGTTCGATTCCGGTCAAGGGCACGCGCCTGGGTTGCGGGCTCAGTCCCCAATGGGGAGCGTGCAGGAGGCAGCCGATCGATGGTTCTCTCTCATCATTGATGTCTCTGTCTTTCTCTCCCTCTCCCTTCGTCTCTGAAATCAATAAAAATATATTTTAATAGAAGACCTGCCTTACGATACCTTCAGGGATGTATGTGCTTGGTTCAGTCCACCCGAACTAGGGTCTGAGCAACTTATTTCTGCTTCTAAAAGTCTTTGGAAAACCAAAACCAAACAACCAAGAGCCCAAAGCCCAAGCCGGTCTCCTCCGCCTTCTCTCTTGAGCTGTAGACTGGACATTAACTGGATGTTCTGCTGGGACCTCAGACGCAAGATGTGACCACATTGTTGCCTGATCCCCTTCCGACTGTTTTGATAGCTGACGTTGATGGCGTCTCCCCAGAGGCAGGGACAGAGACACAAATGCAAACAGTGCATTCGAGGGTGACCCTAGGAAGCGCTGGGTGGTAGGAGTCCAGTTGGAAGAGGTGGGAGGCCAAACAGGGTGTGTTAATGAGCAGGAGACCACTGTGGGCCCCTGGGCTCGCTCCCCTGGGACCCGGGGAGCCTTCCGAGAGCACACCTTAGAGGTGCCCCAGGGGAGGGGCCAAGAGCCAGGTGTTTACCCGTCATCCCTTCAGATCGGGCAGTGCTCGGGCAATGAGTGAAGCCTGGGGCAAGGACTGCAGTAGGAAGCCATTGGCTTTTGCAGGCAGGGGAGCGCCGGTGGGCCTGGAGGGGCGCCCACAGCATCCTCTGCCAGGGCCGCCTTCCTGCCAGCATCCCGCTGTTTGAGCACCATCTCCTAGTCACACCCGCAGCCAGGGGAAGAGGAGAGTCTGGTGGTCCTGTTTACCGGAGGCTTGGCGATGTCCATGGACTGGCTCCGGGTGACACACATCCAGGAGGGGAGGAGGCTGGGCTTTGGACCCAGAGCCTGTGCCGTCCTACGCCTCCCGCCTCCTGCCTCCCATCCCTCACCCGGCTGTGCTCCCTCGCGCCAGCCCGCTCCTCCCGGGCGGCGCCTGTGAAGAAATGGGAGGCAGATAGAATCAGGAGCTTATTTACCTCCCACGCTGCGTGTTTCCTTAAATCACAGGCCGCTTGCAATTTTCTGAGCTGTCGGTTCCCCACGTGGCGGACTTTAGACGCTGCGGTGGGAGCGCTGCCCGCGGAGCCTGCGGAGGCCAGAGCACCGGGAGGGACTCTGGTCAGCGGGGTTTTGATTAGAGCGAATATGTGTGCGTGCGGGACAAGCCATGATGCTTCTTTTTCTTTCTGGAAAACAACCATTTTCTTGCACTTTGAATCGGTTCTAAAGAAGGACCCTCTTCCGCCTACTGGGTTCAAAATGTTGGTTAAGCACAGGGGAAGGAAAGCATTTTCATTCTCTATTTCTCTCATCTCTCCACTCGGCTATTCCCTTAATATAATAATAATAATAATAATAATAATAATAATAGCAGCAGCAGTAGTAATAGCAATACCTATTATTGAGGAGTGTTTACTCCATATGCAAAATGATATACAGATGTGCTGAATTGTATAAGCATTTGTATATATTACAGATGTATATACGAGTAGCCTGCACATGAATCCGTGCGCCAGTAGCTCTCCGCCTGCTGCCCCACCCTCCTGCTGATCCGTGATTCGGTCGTTACATGGTAGATAATACAATGTTTAGATATTTACATTCATATATTTATGTATAATCTATATATGTGTATATATATATATACACACACATAAATATATGAATGTAAATACATATTACATCTTTATTATATAGGATGTATTTATATATATTACTAGAGGCCCAGTGCATGCATTCGTGCATTGGTGGGGTCCCTCAGCCTGGCCTGCGATCAAGGCTGATTGGGGCCGTGGGAGGTTGGCTGTGGGAGTGCACTGATCACCAGGGGGCAGCTCCCGCATTGAGTGTCTGCCCCCTGGTGGTCAGTGTGTGTCATAGCGACTGGTCAACTGGTTGTTCCGTCATTCGGTCACTTAGGCTTTATATATATATATAGACTAGAAGCCTGGGGTCCCCAGGGGGTTGGGGGGTGGCCTGGGACCGATCGGCCCTCCAGGCGGGCAGTGGGACACCCTTGCTGGCCTGGGTCCCGGATCCGTCCCGCTGACATTCACGCTGGTTGTCAGGAGTCAACTGGTGGCCAATTTTATATTGTTTCTTCCTTGTGGAACATCTAGGGAGGGGAGGCAGCTGTGGTGCCTGAGAGAAGGCCGGCGGCACTGGTCCATCAGTGCGTGGCCCTTTCTCAGGAGATTGGACCTGCAGGACTACTGAGGAAGTGAGTGGCTGCCGCTGGGCTGGTGGGTCACCAGGAAGGGTCAGTCAGCTGAGCAGCGCTCCCACTGCGGGAGTGCACTGACCACCAGCGGGCAGCTCCTGCATTGAGTGTCTGCCCCCCTGGTGGTCAGTGCGTGTCATAGCGACTGGTCAACTGGTCGTTTCGGGCATTCTGATCATTCCGGTCATTTGGTTGTAACAGTCGCTTAGGCTTTTATATATATATATATATATATATATATATACATATATATTATACATAAATATATGAATGTAAATATCTAAACATTGTATTATCTACTCTCCACAATAGCCTGTGAGATAAGTGCATTCACATTTTGCAAAGGCTGAAACGGAGGCTCAGAGAGGTTAAGTAACTTCCCTGAGTTCACCAGCCAGGAAGAGTGGAGCTGAGATCTACTCCCTGTCTGGTGCCCTCCCTGCTCCCTCTCATCCCACTGCAGCGCCTGCCTCTTCCTGGATGAGCCACCCGTGTTTCAGGCTCTGGCTGCTCTGTCCCTCTCTCCACGTGGGACCTACGTGGAACTGCCACAGCTCAGGTGGCGTCATCTGCAGCGAGGCTGAGAATCCGGGGGCGCCCCTGGACCCGGCCCCCTGCTCTGTCCTTGGAGCCCCTGCCCACAGCCCTGTCCAAGGCCTGTCCTCGCAGATAAATATGTCAGAGCGTGATCTGTGGAGCGTCTCAGGACCAGGGGTGCTTTTTTTCACCTTCTGTTTCGATTTCCATTATTCTTGCTATCGTGTAGAGGCGATGAAAAATAAGTACCACAGGCATTGATCTTCTCCTCTCCTGTTCTCTCTCCTGGCCGCCTCCCTTCCATCCTTTCTCCTCCCGTGGCTTGTCTGGATGTGAATGTCCTTTTGCTGGCCCCAGCAGTGGCACGGAGCCATTCCCCACCGCCTGAGCACAGCTCTGGGTGGGGACTGTGGTTCTCCCTTCACCAGATGCTCCAAGAAAATCTAAAGGGAAGTGGTTCAGAAACGATGTGCTAAACATCTCACCGGCCACAAAATAAAAGGCTGGGAGACCCAGATCCGCGCCTACTGACTGAATGGCTGTGGGCACATTACTGACACGGTCCAGGGGCGAGAGGAGAGGAGGGACCGAGCTGACCACGGCTTCTCTCCCTCCAGGCTCTGCCGGGTCATTCTCGCACTCAGCAAGCATCCACTGAGCACCTGCCATGTTCCAGGCACAGTGTTAGGCACAGGGTCTGTATAGTGGGCAAGCTCCTGTCTGCATGGAGCTCGGTCTCTGGCGGAGTGCCCGGCTCTCTGGAACCTGCTGTCACTGGAACAACGCAGGTCTTTTCATCGCTGCGGTTCCCTGGCGCCATCCACCCCGCCCCCGAGAGCATCACTGCATCGCCCATCGCCGCCTCTGCAGCCTGCCTGCTGCGGGCTCTCTCCCAGGTTGTTACTTAACCTCAGCGACCATGACCACAAATGCAAGTCTGACCCCGCGAGTGAGTGAGATGGCATTTTGGGGAAATGTTTGGACTTTCATGGCACAACATGGAACACCACCTCTTCCCACCATGTCGTCTCCTGAATTCCTGGGCTGTCGTCATTGCATTCCTGGGATGCAATCTCTTCCATGGGTGACAGTACCCCTGCCTCCCCTACCATCACAGCAGGGAGAAAGGCAGGGGCCTGGGACGAGCAAGGACAGAAGTCCCTTCTGTGCAGGGAGTGTCCGGCCTTCGTGCAGCATGGCTTAAGACTGGGAGGGCACGATGTCACCACATTGTCGGACAACGAGAGGACAGCGACAATAGGACCCATGGGCTCATGGAGCAATGGTCCCAAAAGCCCTTGGAGGACACGGGCACAGCCACCCCCAGGGGACTGCCTGACCCGTGGAGTCCATGCAGGGGGACGGGTGACTGACCTGGGTGCCAGGGGCAGGAGCGACACAGGGGCAGGGACATTTGCTGCCAGCCCCGCAGCCAGAGGCAGATGGACGAGAGCTCAAGCCCAAGGGTGGGGTGAACCGAAGGTAACCCAGCGCCCTGAGCTCATCCTGTGTCGGAGTGAGTCACCCTGAATCGGCGTGTCAGCACCATTCTAGTGGCCTCATCTTTTTTTTTTTTTTTTTTAATATATTTTTATTGATTTCAGACAGGAAGGGAGAGGAAGTGAGAGATTGAAACATCAATGATGAGAGAGAATCATTGATCGGCTGCCTCTTATACGCCCCACCATGGGAGATCAAGCCCGCAACCCAGGCATGTGCCCTGACCGGGAATGGAACCACAACCTCCTGGTTCATAGGCTGATGCTCAACCACTGAGCCCCACCGGCTGGGCTAGTGGCCTAATCCTGCCAAAGGAAGTATCCCTCCGGCCAGCAGGAGTAGACTGCCTGCCAGGCCACCCTCCTAGAACCAGGCCCAAGGACAGACAGGCTGTCACACTTTCTTGTGAGGCAGCGTGGAGTAGAGGCCCAGGGGCATGGACTCAGCTGCCGGCCTCTGTCACCTCCCAGCTGTGTGATCCTGGGAGGTCATGCACCCTCTCTGAGCCTCGGCTCCCTTATCTGTACCGACTCCACGGAGAACTGCTGTGAGCGTTTCAAGGATTAATATTGGCAACGTGCCCGGCTCGTGGTAAGGACTTGGTAAGTGTGACAGTTCAAAGTAACAGACAAACTAGAGAAAATGTTGGAAAGAGAAAAAAGTTAAAACCTCATTACCCTAACAGAATAATTGGTTTGCTTTTTCAATTGTGAGACGCGTCCAACTGAACAGCTAGAGAGTCTCAGGTCTAGATGGGGTCAGCGACCCCTGGTCCCTTTACATGAAAAAGCCCTACATTGGAGGGGACAAGGGTGGGACTCAGGGTTGATGCCCGGCCTTGGCCAGAGCTGCCTGGGGGGCGGGGGGAGAGTGTGGAGGGGTTAGCTCCAGGTGTTCCAGAAGCAGGCTGTTTGCACCCCCCACCCAGCCTCCTGGTCTTTTCAAGCTTGTGATTTCCCTGCGTCTCCTTTTAACCCGCACCACCAGGCGGCTATTTCTAAGGATCGTTTTGGTTCCGTGTGGCCCAGACTTCTGCTCCTGGGCAAGTGTGGTCCCTGCTGTGGCCACTGGAACAGGCTCAATGGAGTTCTCAGAGCTCACGCACGACCCTACGGCCACCACTAGAGGCTCTGAAAGGCGTGGTGGCAAAGGTCACCTCTGCCCGAGGTATGTCTGCCACCCCCCACTCAGGCTAAATCACCACTGTATTTTTCTTTTTATTGATTTCAGAGAGGAAGGAAGAGGGAGAGAGAGATAGAAACATCAATGAGGAGAGAGACACATTGATTGATTGCCTCCTACATGCACCCCGACCAGGGCCAGGATCAAGCCTGCAACCTAGGTATGCGTCCTTGAGCAGAGCTAAGCTCCCCACCCTACTCTCCCCTCTGGCCCCCCTTCAGCTCTATCCACTGAGCCACCGTTTCTAAGGAAAGGCCCGGGAGAGAGAGAGAGAGAGAGAGAGAGAGAGAGAGACAGAGAGAGAGAGAGGACTCACACAACACGACTCAGCATCCCGGTACATTAATCTGCCACCCGGATGTTGAAGCAGCCACTG
This sequence comes from Eptesicus fuscus, assembly GCF_027574615.1. Taxonomy (NCBI): domain Eukaryota; kingdom Metazoa; phylum Chordata; class Mammalia; order Chiroptera; family Vespertilionidae; genus Eptesicus; species Eptesicus fuscus. The sequence goes on along the minus strand of NC_072481.1, from coordinate 6,333,555 downwards.
ACCCGTCTCCGCCTCCATCGGGAATCAGGGCCCTGACACCTGCCTCTCGGTCGGCCACAATTCACTGGAACTGCCTCTCTGCTCGCGCTGGCTGCCCCCAGATTCGCCGCCACCCTGCCTTTGTCCGGGGAGCTCACAGACAGAAAATGGTCACGCAGATCATCATGCGGACCAGGCTCTGTGCTGTGCCTGCACGTGGGTTTTCTTACTGAATTTTTACAGGACACCTGGGCTGCGCGAGGGCACTTCATTAATAATTGTTGAACGAGTGAATGAATGAATGACACTATGAAGAGGGTTCTCTTATTATGCCATTTGTTAGACGGGGCTCAGAGAGGTTTAGTAACTTGCCCAGGGTCACACAGCTCAGAGCTGGCAGAGGTGAGATCCAGACACAGGCAGCCTCTGCTCATAAGTACCACCCTGGCCTGGCCTGGCCCGCTGCCAGCCTGGAGAGGCCCGGGATGAGGTGGGGCTGCACCTCGAGTGCCTGCCCTGGCTCCCTGGGCGGCAGCCTGCTGGGCCTGGCTCCCGGGCTGTGTCTGGCTGAGTTGCCTGCTGAGCCCCCTCGATTCCCACGTCCGTTCTCCCAGACAAAGCGTGTTCTGGGTCGCGGGCACCTGTGATTGAGCCCAAGGCGCAAGTGTACTTACAAATTGGCCCAGCTCCACGGCGCAGGTCATTACCACAGAACAAGCCGGAATGTTCTGCCTCCTCCTTTCATCAGGGCGTGACACGCAGCTCCTCTCGGGATGCGCAGGGCCACGCACACGCGCTCCTCTGCGGGGACAGAAAGCCAGGGCCCTGAGGGGGCGGCTGGGACCCTCCCCTAGAGGGCGGCCATGCTCTCTGCCGCTGCCAGGCCTTTTCACAGGATGCTCCCTGGCCTGGAACATTCTCAGCCCTCCCCTCCCCCGCCCTGTCACCTGGCTGATTCCTACATCCCCATCCCCCACCTGGAGATTTCCCAGAGCACCGCCCCCTCCCTTTCCTTCCTTCCTTTCTTTTTAAAAAACATATATTTTTATTGATTTCAGAGAGGTAGGGAGAGGGAGAGAGAGCTAGAAACATCAATGATGAGAGAGAATCATGGATCGGCTGCCTCCTGCACGCCCCACACTGGGGATCAAGCCTGCAACCCAGGCATGGGCCCAGACTGGGAATCAAACCCTGACCTGTTCATAGGTCGATGCTCAACCACTGAGCCACACGGGCTGGGCCGTCCCTTCCCTTTCACCGGCCCCCTGTCATCTCCTCTTCAGTGTCTGATTTCCTTACTAAACTGCGAACTATGGGAGGTTGTGTTACAGCTGTTTCCTCGGAAGCCAGCTCAGGGGCGATTCAAAGAAGGGGCCCCTTCCTCAAGATACTGCCCCCTGGTAGACAGTCATCCTAATTCACATCCAAACCGAGGAACCGGACGTGTGAGCAGAACCCCCAAACGTGGGCAGGGCCCGGCCCGCACAGCTGTCCGGGGCGACCTCTGAGCAGCCTGCGTTTGCTAACGGACTACAGCTGTAATCCAAAGGCTCAACTATGCACACGAAAGACTTCAAATAACACAGTTTGCGCCTGCCTGGGGCGGAAGAGAAGCGGCCCTGGCTCCCAGGGAAGAAAACTGGGGCAGCGAGAGATAAGCATGAAGAGGCTGCTCAGCAAGGCGGGGCCCAGAAGTGGGTCAGGGCTGGATGCCGAGCAAATTGGTGACTGTTTACTTAGCGACGTTTCTCCATAGCGTGTGTGGCCGCACAGTTGGAGGCTTCACTCACCTGAGGATTTTGCTTTAATAGAAGAACGGCATTTCCTTTTGAAAACAGCTTTCCCTCCTGAAAGGGAACCGATTTCCACGGCGCCAAGGCTGGGGCCCACATGCGGGGCGTGCCGGCCCAGGGGAGGGCAGGAGGAGAGAGTAGTGACCTCTGATTCCCACCCTTGTGCTTGCCCGTTCCCTCTGCCAGGTCAGAAACAGAGAAGGTGGGAAAACGACCCTGTCTTTCCCCATCCCCCGGGGGTCCTCTGACTCTCACGTTGCAATGGAAACCTGGGTGCCTACATTTCTGAGTCTCTAAGTCTCTAAGTCGGGGGCTCCTACACAGTCTCTGCAGCCTACTCTTCTGGCCTCCCCCCTTTCTAACGAAGGCCTCACTAGCATGGGAAATACGGTCTTTAGTGAGACAGAACGCTTTCGTGCCGAAACAGCTGTGCAAGGTGATAAAGGGGATCCAAGACCCTGGGTCAGAGGTGAGCCAGCCTCTGTAACAGCTGGAGAGGAAGTGGCTGGTGGTCTCTGTTGGAACTCCAAGGCTCTCATGGTTTGACAGCAGTTACAGACGAAATGTAAACAAACAGGTGTGGCTGTGCTCTAATAGGACTGGACACTGAAGTCCTGATGAATGCATAGAATTGTCATCTATTAGGGTCCTAGACGGGGCGCCCTGGGTCTCCCTGCGCTCTCTCTCCAAGAGCCGGCTTCTGCCTGGGGCTTCCAGGCTGAGGAATGGGCTCAGGCCTGCCCCCCAGCTCAGGCAGGAAGCATCTGTGGGAGCTGGCCAGATCTTGGTCAGGGAAGGCTGGGACCTCATGAATCTCATGTTCCTATCAGCCTGTGGGTGGCAAGGTGGAACAAGCCCAGGGGGTAAATGACTGAGTCTTTTTCTTTTTCCTTTTTTAAAAAATATATTTTATTGATTTTTTACAGAGAGGAAGGGAGAGGGATAGAGAGTTAGAAACATCGATGAGAGAGAAACATCGATCAGCTGCCTCCTGCACACCCCCCACTGGGGATGTGCCCACAACCAAGGTACATGCCCTTGACTGGAATCAAACCTGGGACCTTTCAGTCCTCAGGCCGACGCTCTGTCCACTGAGCCAAACCGGTTTCGGCAGTGTCTTTTTCTTTTAATCATAAAGTTTGTTGCTGCCGTGACAAAAACCGTCACATTCAGGGCGGACATTTTGGGAAATGTAGAAAAGAAGGAAGTAGAGAAGGAGAGCACCCAGCACCCAGTAACCACCATCATTAACAATTTTTGGAAAATTCCTTTTGTTTTTGTATTCCTATGTGTGATTTTCATTTCACAGGGTGGATACAGTTCACACAATTTTGTATTTTGCTCCCCCGCCACACACACATTTACTTTTATAGCATACTAGAGGCCCAGTGCATGGATTCGTGCACCGGTGGGGTCTCTTAGCCTGGCCTGCGGGGATCAGGTCGAAAACAGCTCTCCAATATTCCCCAAGGGGTCCCAGATTGTGCAGGCCAGGCCGAGGGACCCCACCGGTGCACATGCACCGGGCCTCTAGTATGCATATAGGATATTTGGTTAATCTCTTCCCGCCCTCCCCCATCCCCCTTCTCTCTGAGATTCATCAGTCTGCTCCATGTTTCCATGCCTGTGGTTTTCGCTCCTGTGTTGAGTGGTGGTCATTGTGTGTCATAGCTACCGGTCAGAGGGTCTAATGGTCAGCTGGTTGGCTGGTCGCTTAGGCTTTTATATCCTACTAGAGGCCCAGCACACAAAATTGTGTGGTTAGGGTCCCTAGGGCCTAGCCTCCTGCAATCAGGGCCATCTCCTGCCCGTTCACCAGTCCCCAGGCCGAACCCTGCCTCTGCTGCCGTGCTGTCAGGCCGTTGGGATCACCAGCTCATCCCCGCTGCTCAGGGGCTCAGGCCTGTGGGAAAGAAGGTGCTGGCAACTTCACCTCCATGCACATGTGCCAGGCCGGCCGCTGATGGAACACGCTGCCCACTCGGGCCGCTCACGTGGGCGCTGCCGCCGCCGCCACCACTGCCGCTGCTGCTGGGGCTTGAGGCGCTGACGGAATCTGCGGGGCCTTCCCACGACCTACCCGCCCTGGTGTGAGCGGCCCCAAGCGGGCAGTGCATTCCATCACCAGCCAGCCTGGCGCACGCACATGGAGGTGAAGTCGCCAGTGCCTGCTTTCCTGCAGGCCCGAGCCCCCGAGCAGCCGGGGATGAGCTGGTGATCCCAACAGCCTGACAGCCAGCCCGGTCCTCCCGCCACCCACCCCGATTTCCCTGTTCACCATCGCTGATCCATCGGAGCCTGCGGGCCAGGGGCAGGGACTAAGAGGTCAGCCATTCAGCCCTCTCACCAGTCCCCAGTCCCGCCCCTCCCCGCCGGTTGTTCGGTTGTCACGGACACTGGCTTTTTATTATAGATATAATAAAAGGCTAATATGCAAATCAACTGAACAGCAGAACGACCAGTCGCTATGACACACACTGACCACCAGGGGGCAGACGCTCAATGCAGGAGCTGCCCCCTGGTGGTCAGTGTGCTCCCACAGGGGGGGCACTGCTCAGCCAGAAGCCAGGCTCATGGCTGGCAAGCACAGCAGTGGTGGTGGGAGCCTCTCCCGCCTCCACGGCAGTCAGACATCCCCCGAGAGCTCCCAGACTGCAAGAGGGCACAGGCCAGGCTGAGGGACCCCCCCCACCCGAGTGCATGAATTTTGTGCACCGGGCCTCTAGTATATAGATAAGTATTTCCCCACGTAATGACAAGTTTCTTGTAAATGTAATTTTGAATGGCCAGATAAAACCTCATGGAGGGCTGTGGCGTTATTTCCCTTGCTGACATCCTCTTGCCAGACATCTTGATGGTTCCTGGGTCATGCGTAGCTGTGGGAGCTGGCAGATCCTGCAGCAAGATCCTGGGAAGGCTGGTCACGGGGTCTCAGGCCCCTGGGCAAGTGGCTTAGCTGCTGCATTCACCTCTGAGGCCAGGTGTCTGCCGAGCTGCTGTTGCCACTGTCAGACCTCCTCATCTCGGAGCAGCTCCATCTTCATTTCCGATGGGTCTGCAGCAGCCCGGGCCCTGACACTTCCTCGGTATGACTCCTGCTCTGGGAGCCTCTCTGTCAAATGGCTAATGAACTGTAAACAGACACTCCAGCGCTACAGGGGAGCCCTCGACCTGCGGTGTCTGTACAAAGAAGCAAAGAAGCCTCAGGGAGGCAGATAAGGCCCGTCTGGCACAGACCCTTCTGCGGGGGGTGGGGGGGGGAGGAGGGCAGAGAATGCCTGTCCCCTGCTTGTGCCCTCCCTGTGGAGAGACAGGGCAGGTGCTCCCCAGACAGCCTGGGCCCTCATATTCCTTGCTCGTTGCTTTGGAAGCTCAGAGAGTCCCTGCCCTACCTCCTTCCCCAACCCTCCAGCTCAGCGGTCTCCAAACCTGGTTCGTGACTAGACTCAGCAGAACAGGTTTTAGAAAATGCAGATCCCCAGGCCCTCCATCCTGAAGAGTGGGGCTTGGAGGGTTGGGTGGGGCCCCTCTTGATTAGATGGTCAGGTCGCTTTGGGAACCACTGGGTTCGTCTGGGGACACCCCAAATCTCCCCTCAGAAGCTGCCTCCTCATTTTGAGCTTAGGCTGCTAACAAGCCCCACTCCGGAGGGGTGAGTCTGCACTCTTTCTTGAAAATTGCTGCTCTGATTCAATTCTTTCATTTACAACTGAGTGAGCGAAGTCCAGAGAAACCAAGGGTCACCAGGGCAGAGCTGGATGAGAACAAGGCTCCCCCGTGTCCCCGGGGCATCACGGTCCCCGCTCCCGTTCATGCCTTCCCCAGACCCAGTCGGGCTGTGTTTCAGCGGACGCCCCCCTCTCCTGGCCTCTTGGTGGCCAAGCTAATAAAATCCTGTGATTTCCATGGACTGTTGCATCCCGCCAAGCCCTGCGGCGACTTCAGTTGGTTCTGCAAGGAGGGAGGAAAGGAGAAATGCAGACCCCTCTGTTGGTGGAGGGAGAAAATGAATAGCAGCCCGTCAACGCTGAGGTTCTTTTCATGTTTGAAAATCCCCGGTCTTATCCTAGATCCGCCTGCAGGGACTGGAGATGGGCTCCCGAAGCCTGTGCTGATTTACAAATGCCAATCAGGTCTGTAGCGGGCACAGGGCCAGGTCCCTCAGGGGAGGTGGGGACACCGCGTGGCGGGGGTGCCTTGCCTGATGAAGGGTGAATGGCTCTCCTCTGGCCTGTGGGAAGGAACAGAAGTGAGGGGCTGGGCTCAGAGAGGGACCTGAGTCCATCATAGAATGTGTGTGTGTGTGTGTGTGTGTGTGTGTGTGTGTGAGAGAGAGAGAGAGAGAGAGAGAGAGAGAGAGAGAGAGAGAGAGATTTGGGCAAAGGGGCTGCCAGCTCAGGGGCTGCGTGTCCCATCTGATCTTGAGCTGCTCGGGGGCAGGGAGGCATGAAATGGGCCCCCAGAGGGAGCTGTGGCAGCAGAGGGAGCTGAGGGCCTGTGATGAAATATGGATGAGTGTTTTTCATCCCGTTAGTTGGTAGCTGGGGCTGTGGGCACTGCTGGCTGGGGACCTGGGGTTTGTCTAACCTGATGACGGCCATTTTCCGTGACACTGGCTCCCTCACCTCTGGCCGCTCCCTGTCTAAGGTTCCTGGAGGAGGGAGGGGGAGGAGCGTGGGGAACCTGGACAGAGCTGGTTCCCCGGAGAAGAGGCCTGGGGCGCCGAGGAAGGCCTGCTCTGAGTGGGGCAGGGGTGTCCGGATGTCACACCAGGGGAGCTCTTTCCATCCGCACCAGGGCAGGGGCAGCTCCTGCCCTGCTCGCCTGCACCCCAGTGCCTCGCACAGTGCCCGGGATGCAGGCTCAGCTAGGATCTGCCAAGAGGATGAATGAATAACCTCCGCATGCGGTCCCTTCAAAAAAACTAGCTCTCTGCCGAGGGTCAGCGAGGAACGTGATCTAACTTCATCTACGTTGCTGTGTTAGCGGGCGCTGATTCATTCGTTCAGCCTCCCTATACTGAGCACCTACCATGTGCCAGACAAAGTTCCTGTGGCCAACACACTCATCCCCCAGGGCCTAAAGGTTGCTGCTCTCAGGAAATTGTCTCCGAGGCAATTTCTCTCTCTTTTTTAAAAAAATATTTTTTATTGTTGATAGTATTATAGATATCTCCCATCAGAGGCAGTTTCTTGGACGAAGGAAAGAAGAAGAACGGTGGTGTGTTGGGCCTGTGGAGGGTGGTGGGGGCGAGATCTCTGGTTGGGGAAGGGGGAGGGAGACTTCCAAAGTGCTGCCTTGCGTGAGCCTCACGTTGATCCGAGCCCGGCTGTGCTGGCAGGGGAGCCTCCAGGGACTCATGCCAAGTTGCCCTGGGAGGTGGTGGCAGGGCCAGCGTCCCGGCTGGTTCCCAATGTTCCAGGCCTGGTGCCGTGAACAGCCTGAGCTGGGAGAAGCAGAACCTTCTCTCTCCTGCATCGCTCACCCCCTCGCCCCCCTCCCCCGCCCCCAGTCTGATTTGCTGCAGTCCTAGGGGACTGGCGTTGGGGTGCTGTGTCATGAATGTCACGTTGGGAATGCTGATGCTGCTAGAAAGAAGAGAGGTACTGGCCAACGAGGGTCCTTGGCACACGCGTGGGGGTGTGACTGGACACACAGGATTACTCTGGCCTGTCCCCACCCCCGCTGGATAAAGAGGGTCTGGCATTGTCTCCTCGGTTTCTTCCACCCGTGTGCCCCCCACGCACCTCCAGGGAGGGCCCTCGTGTGACCAGACTGGCTCTTTGGCTTTTTGAGGCACAGCATCAGGGGGGATAAGGGGAGCGACTGGGAAACCTGAAGCTAGGGCGTTGGAGCCAGGGCGAGGGGGGCATGGGAGGACGGAGGCACCGGCATCAGATGTGGAAGGAGAGGGATGCGGGTGGGAGAGGAAAGGACGGCAGAGGACAAGGGAGCGGGGAAGTTCTGACCGTGCGCCCCCTCGAAAGGCGGGAGACAGACAACTGAAGAATGTGAAATACTTTAAAATAACGTGCGTGTTGCTAGACGGCGACACTGGCCGTTTGGATGCCTGGCTTTCCTAGGGTTACATGTCATAAGAACAAAGACAGAAACGACGCTGAACATGTACCGAATTTCCCCATGTAGGAGTTAAACTGGCCCACTAGCTCACATTTCATTTAAGAACACTATTCTGCCTTCTTTCTCTTTTATCTTGTAAGTGTTGACCTCCGGAAGCCTGCTTCCCTATCCGCTGACTAATTCCGCTATTGAGTCTTGAAACTCTAAGTCCTAAGTGCTGGTGAAAGAAATCTCAGCGAGATAAGAAGCAAAAACGTGTTTCCACGTCCCCTGCAGCTCTAAGGGGCGCAGGTTCCAGGCTGCGGCGAAAATCCATCCTTGCACCTGTTCTTTCCAACAAAGGAGCTCACAGGGCACCCTGCCTCCGGAGGCCATTGCAGCGCCCGTGGTAAACACTCTTCGAGAGAAAACCCCCAAGATCCCGATCGATCGTTTTGCTTAATCATTTATTACCCTGGCACTAACGCCTAAATGGCCATTTGTTTTCCGGAAGGTAGACATACTTGTGAGTTGTCTTTGGAAAACCAGAGGAGGAGGGTGGGCACAGGAAGGAGCACGAACAAAAGCTGGGCCTGTTGGAATTCTTATTTCAACAGGAGCCCGAGAGCCTGCGTCTCATTTCATTACAAAGGAGCCCAGCGCAGAGTTCTTCACCCGGGCTATTCTCACAACCCCACGAGGCGGGCGCTATTGTCGTCTCTC